>NW_005871160.1:2345026-2450056 GCF_000147115.1 Myotis lucifugus
GTATAACCATCAGATACCTTGACTATTTATCTTTTGTAAGCCAGGATTTATGTTGGGCAAACCAGAAAGAATGTTAGTTTTTAAATCAACCTCATTCTCCACCCCAGTGAGAAGGTATTTTGGAAGAGGTTTTGTGGGCTGGTACTTATTTGCAAGGCCCAATGAAGCAATCATTTGAGAAGCATTTCCTATAGCCCCATTTTAAGAAATATCTGCACCCATCAGAGCTGATATTCAAACAGGCAAACTATGGAGCTTCCTGGTGTGTGTGTGTGTGTGTGTGTGTGTGTGTGTGTGTGTGTGTTAAAGCAGAAGAAAAATGTGCCTTACTCCATAAAACACATTCCTGGTCCACTGTTGTTGGAAATTCCTGTTAAATCTTTGTTCTTTTGGCATAACATATTCTTCCATGTTCAAGGACAAAACTTCTAGGAGTGTGGTAGTAAACCTTGTCACTTACTGTAAGCATTTTTTAAAAATACATTTTTATGGATTTCAGGGAGAGGAAGGAAGAGGGAGAGAGAGATAGAAACATCAATGATGCGAGAGAATCATTGAATGGCTGCCTTCTGCATACCCCACACTGGCAATCGAGCCTGCAACTGGGCTGGTTGATGCTCAACCACTGAGCCACGCCGGCTGGGCACTGTAAGCATTTTTATCAGATGTTTTCTAGAGAAACAGACCTGGGTGAGATCAGGTAAAGAAAGCTTGAGGAGAGTAGAAATCTCATGGGAGTTGGAGGGGCAGTGGTTTTGGAGTATAGAAAGGCAATGCTAAGAGACATGAAGGCGGACTCCACCTTCCCCACTTGTCATTAAACCAACTCTAATTCTGGTTATTTAATTGTATTAACAAAGGAAGGAGTTGAATCAGTGCTGGCTGCTTTACTTCAAGTTTTCATACTTAGCACTAAGTATACATTCTTCATAGTAGAGAGCTGCCTAGTCTATGGTCTTTCTTCTTCCTCCCTTTGGTTTATTGGAGGACTCTTGATTGTGTTTCTGCTTTGTAGGAGCCACTGTGTCTCCCTGGAGCAGGACAGAGAAAGGCACAGGGCCTGTCCTCATGGAGATTCAACCTCGGTGGACACACTAGGAACAAAATGCCTTGGGCTTCATGAAGCTCCGGGAGGGATTGACTCAGCCTGGAGTGGTGGGGATAGATTTCATAAAGGATGATATTGAAAGCACGAATTGCATCTCCACGTGTGGAAAGGAGACAAAATGCAGAAAATTCCCAGGAAAGCCTCATTCTGGAATCAGAAGTTTCAGGTTCCGATGAAGCCTCATAGAGCTTGCAGTGAGTAAGGATAAATTAGCTCAGTCCCACTGTAGGATACTCCCTGCCAGCATGTACTTCCCAGCAAGGCTGGGCTGAGCTGAGCAGCACTGGTCTGAGGCCGGGTGTCCTCTCCCTTGCATTCCTCTGAAATGGATGCAGATTACATTTAAATTCCTCCTCTGCTACTGTAGTGAACATCCCAGCCACTGAGAACTGGCGTCACCCATACATCCCCAGCCTCGCCTCAACTCAGGTAAAGGCAAGTACATCCCAAACAGGTACATTAATGCATTTTCAACAAAGAAAGCCAGGAAAGACTCTCAAAAATGAAAAACAAAACAAAACCCAGCAACATACCAAATAGTTTGATATTTTTGAGAAATGTTGTGTATTGAACACTCTTAAATTTGCATTACAGCTTAAACATGCTAAGGCTTTTGCATTTATAGACTCAGTAATTTATCTAGATACCTCTTCTTGCTTTCTCTTTTCCAGTATTCTGGTGCTGAGAAAAAAACACACCACACCAGCATTTCTAATTTACATGTCCAAATTAGTTTCAACTTACTTATATTGAATGATAATAGATTTCTTTTTCTTATAATTAATGTTGTCTGAAAACATAATACAGATTTAACTTATCATTGTAAAGATCTTAAGATTTTAATATTTTTGCAGAGGCATAAATACAGTGTAGCTATAATTATTTCATTATGTATGTATAAAAATAGGATACAGCAAAAAGTACATGCTTTCCCTCACTGATTACTCTTAATGTCTCCCAAATTTCCTGATTTACAATATTCTCTAAGGATGTAGATTTTTCTAATTGAAGTACAGTAATTTGCATATTTTTAGACCTTGTTGACACAGTTAATTGATATGTCATTACTTATATCATGCTGAATATAATTTACACTCTTTATTCAAGGCAGACTTACAATGCTGTCCTTTTGGGGAAGATTTCACAAAGTAGTGTTCTTTGTCTCGCTTTCTTCTCTTTTGCTTAGCCAGCCTTTGCCCAAGGAAAAACAAAGGGCATAATGGCCAATTGGCAGGGTTTTCTGTTCAGCGAAATATTAACCCCTAACATAATAATCTAATCTACTGTAGCAATGGGGGTAAAGTGTACATTTTTCTGGTAGTTTGCTATTTTCCAAGGCCTTTCACATATTATTATGTCAATTAGTCCTATAACCCATGAAATAGGGACAGTTACATTTCTATTCCTGGTGAACAAGTGGAGACTAAGGGGCCTATGAAGACTGGTCCAAGGTCATAGAGTTAGAAGATGCAGAGCTGGGCTTGGAGACATTGTCTCCAGGTCCCTGGTTTCCCAGTGCACAGCACGTTCCACCAGAAAGGTAAGGAAATAGGAGTAAAGGAGTATGAGAGAAAGACCAGGAAGTCAAGGGAGAAATTCTGGGGGAGCCACGGACCAAAGTGGTGCCTGTCTAGGTGTGTCTGAAAAGTTAAATGTCTCTCAGTACAGTTGCTCATTTCCCTCTCAAGCTGAGGATTCTGAATGGGAGTGCTGTGCAGCCCTGTGGGTTGGGCCCAAGCTTTTTGCTCCTTCGTCTCTCCCACGGAACTGTGCTCAAAAGAAGCACTCAAAAATAATGATGGAGAGCCTAACCGGTTTGGCTCAGTGGATAGAGCGTCGGCCTGCGGACTGAAGGGTCCCAGGTTCGATTCCGGTCAAGGGCATGTACCTTGGTTGTGGGCACGTCCCTGGTGGGGAGTGTGCAGGAGGCAGCTGATCGATGTTTCTCTCTCATCGATGTTTCTGACTCTCTATCCCTCTTCCTTCCTCTCTGTAAAAAATCAATAAAATATATATTTAAAAAAATAATGATGGAGTGAATGAATGGCGTTCTTCAGACATTGGAGTTAGGGCTTCATTGTTCTCATGGTGTGCTGTGACTGTATCTATGCCAATTTCAGATGCCCATACCCACCCACATCATATAGGCTTCCTCTGAGGGTAGAATTACTTTTTGCTTCCTCCTTTTCCTTTTCTTATTAAAGCCCCATTACTCAGGCTAGAGGGTTCTCTTGTTCAAAAGATGGTTGGAGTATGGCTGAGCGTTGACATGGATTGCTAAAGATGTAGGATCTGCTTTGGGTGGATTTCAATGTGTACAATCCATGCGAGCAGCTGAAAATCACAACAAATGGAGTTCAGACAGCATGCAAAGGCGAGACATTATCGGGTAATGGAAAAAGCACTCGGCTGGGAGCGAGACAGTCCTGGGCATGGATCCAAAGTCTGCCATTTGCCAGCCATGTAACCTCTTGCAGATCATCTTCCTGCGCCTCAGTTTACTTTTCTGCACAAGACTCTGGTTAATGTTTCTCCCCAAAGGCAGTTAAGGGCCTGCTGCCTGTGGATGCTCATTCCCTTCCTTTGTCCATGTGCAGGCGGGACACTGACCCCATTTAGATGAGTCATAACTTCTGTTCAAGGAATGCACACAGCTCAGTTCTTCATCCCTGGATGCGGGATCTCAGGACTTTCTCATGCCTTGTTGATGTCATGGTTTGTGCTGAGAACTGGGGGGCACGGCCTGCTGTCCACTGTGAGCACAAATGGAGGGGCTGCTGCTTTCTCCCCAGCAGCTCTGGGGCCGTTCATCACACTGAAGCTGGGGGATCACAGGGCTTCCTTGCTGTCTGCGTGGGGGCAGTGTTTGGGCCGTGTAGGACCCTCCTCCCTTCGCTGGGAAGCTCTTTTCTGATGAAGGGCAGGCTGATCCTCCTGTTGAGAGGATGGCAGCGATGGACCACTTCCACCAGCGGTGGGGATATGCTGAGCTTGAGAGGAGAGGAGGGCTGACGACTGGTGGTGATTCTCCTTCATTTCTAGAGGAACAAGCGGGTAGAGTAGAGAGAGCCCAGGCCGTGAAGACCTGCAGCGGAATCCTGCCTTTAGCACTAACTAACTGCATGGCGGGGTTTGGTGGTAAGGGGTTGGGGGGCAGTCACTTCATCTCTTTGAGGCTACATTTCGCCTTTGTGAAGTGGGGCTAGTAAAGCCGAGTATATAGGCTTGGAGAGCATTAGACTCTGGATGTTAGGAGTTCAGGAAATTACAGAGATTATTGCTTTTATTGTTTTTAAGAGATGACTTACAGGCCAGTTGTGTCATGAGCAGAGTTGGTAGCACCCCTGTGGTTTACCGAAGGCTGACTGCAGCAGGGGACCCCAGGGGCTCACAGTTCTCACAAGTCGTCTGTAACTGGGCATTTAGGTTGGGTTACAGCATGATGCCTCTACGAGGGAACCTCTTTAGGAGCTATGTTAACAAAGACTCATTTATTGGACCAACCAATTCCCATCCCTGAAACCTAGTGGGAAGTGGCTGGGTCGTGCAGAAATGGGATGCAGAGCAGATGTGCTTGGGCAGAGGATGCTGGGAAATGGTGGCTGTCAGGTGCCCTTTGGTTCTGCAGTCTGCCATGGATGGGGCATAGTGGGTGGTGAAGGAGAGTTAGTGCTACCCAAGATTAAACCCATTAAACCAATACATGCCAAGTGAGGGCTCCTCTGTGTCAGGTGCCAGCAAAGAGCCATTTGGCTAAGTCAGCCTCCTTCCTCAAATTGCTTACTACCTGGTGTCCTTTTTGCATTTCTGAGACATTTGGCCAGGTGTATGCCTCTGTCTCTGCCTTTCTGTCTGTCTCTGTTTGGGTGCCTCCCTTAGCTCTCTCTTGCTCTCCCTCACTCTCTCCTCCTCCCTCCTCTTCCCCCACCCTCTCTCTGCCTCACACAAGGCTAAAGTCTCCAATCTGCACACAGTCTGATAATTGACATGTTCGGCAGAGGTATCTCCATGCCACAAATTCATGGACATTCAAATTGAACTTGCAGTATATGAGTGAGCAAAGATAAGTTTAAGAAATTTTCTTCCTCTCCCCTCTTTCCCTCTAAATATCTGCAAATAGAATCTGGCCTAGGGACGATTCCTCATCAATATAATGCTTTTGCTGCAAAGGAGAGGAAAAAGGTAAAAATTCTGAAGCCCTGAAAGAAAGCAATATTCTCAACTAAAAAAAAAAATAGCATGCAATAAATCACTCATACAAAGGGCCTAATCTTTAAACTGAAAGTTGGCGGCTGCTCTAACTTGCTTCTGAGAGTGGCGAGGGGAGAAATACAAGGCCAATGTCAGTCCTTGGGAGAGGGCACCAGGGTACGTGTTGATTGTGTACATTCAGAGTATTGCACTTTAGCAGATGAGCATGTCCCGGGTTCCGGGGGTGTGCTGTCTTGGCTCTCTGAGAGAATTCCAAGGCTTGCTTTGTAAATATGAGTCTGATTGAGTCTTCAGTTTCAAGATAAAATCATCTACCTCTTGGTTTCTCGGGTATATGACTTAAGAATTTTAATGATTTTGGAATTACATTGAAAGAGCTCAAGGTTTTTTTTTTTCTTGTTTTTTTTCTGGAGGGTGGTGAAGGACATAATTACCCAAGTTTCAGGAAATATCTGGTATTTCATAAGGGAAAATGTCAACATTTGGTACATCTGATGATTTCATTTTATATGTGTGAAAACAGAGGCAAATGCCTGTATTTGAGCAGAGTAATTGTATAGATCCGTGTCTGTACTTTTCTCAAACGCACTGTTAAAATAATAATTAAGCCCTCACACCTGTTAAACTGTGAACAAAATCCTCTTCTCAGAAAACAGTGCCTTTCAGGAAGCTTGCAGCATCACTGAGACAAGGATGGGGTGGTACACAACCCCCCTGGCTCTCCTCCTTCTCTCACTCCTGTTTCATTTTCTTTATTCTTTTCCCTTATCTTTCTGCCTCTTCTCAGAACCCTCTCCTTCTTTCTCATCATTCCTCTTCGGAAGAAAGTGATTTCTTCATCCTAGAAAGTATTTTGTTCTGAGCCAGACTGGGATTCAGCACCTCCTTCTATGTTTCTCAAGTTAAGCAAGTTAAGTGGAGTTTCAGGTGGGCTTTGAAGTGCCTAGAACAGTGCCTGGCACACTGTCAGTCATATAATAAGGGTTTTCTTTTACTACTCTGTCATTCACAAAGGTAGGCATGGGAATGAGGCTACCTCTTCAAGATCCTGATTTCATTTTCTTTGCTTATCCACTCAGACATGGGATTGCTGGTCAAAAGGCAGTTCTATTTTTAATTTATGAGGAACCTCCATACTGTTTTCCATAGTAGTTGCAGCAATTTACCTTGTCATTGAAAGTGCACAAGGGTTCCTTTTTCTCCACATCCTCGCCATCACTTATTATCATTTATCTTTCTTATGACAACCATTCTAACAGGCGTGAGGTGATATCTGATTGTGGGTTTTGATTTGCATTTCCCTGATGATTAGTGATATCAAGCACCTTTTCATATACCAGTTGGCCATTTATGTCTTCATTTGAGGAATGTCTATTTAGGCATTTGTCCATATTTTTAATCAGTATTTTTTTGGGGTTTTGCTACTGAGTTATATGTTTATTGCAGCATTATTCACAATAACCAAGATATGTAAACAATTTAAATCTGTTGATAGGTGAATGGATAAAGAAAATATGGTGTATTATCCTATATAATAAAAGCCTAATATGCTAAGTGTCCAGTCGTCTGGTCATTCGTTTAACCAATCAAAGGGTAATATGCTAATGATATGCTGAGGCTGCTCAACTGCTCGCTATGATGTGCACTGACCACCAGGGGGCAGATGCTCCAACCGGTAGGTTAGCTTGCTGCTGAGGTCTGGCCTATCGGGACTGAGTGAGATGGACCAGACATGCTGTGGAGTCCTCCCATGATCCCTCCCCGGCTGGCCAACTTCCCGTGTCCCTCCCCAGCCCTGATTGTGCACTGCTGGGGTCCCTTGGCCTGGCCTGCGCCCCCTCACAATCTGAGACACCTCGGGGGATGTCGGAGAGCCAGTTTGGGCCCCATCCCGCAGGCCAGGCCGAGGGACCCCACTTGTGCACAAATTCATGCACTGGGCCTCTAGTAATGGAATATATTACTCAGCCTTAAAAAAGAAGGAAATTCTGCCTGGCTGGCATGGCTCAGTGGTTGAGAGTCGACCTATGAATCAGGAAGTCATGGTTTGATTCCCAGTCAGGGCACATGCCTGGGTTGTGGGCTCGATTCCTGGTGGGGGGTGTGCAGGAGGCAGCTGATCAATGATTCTCTCTCATCATTGATGTTTCTATCTCTCTCTCCCTCTCCCTTCCTCTCTGAGACCAATAGAAACATTTCTTTTTAAAAGAAGGAAATCCTGTCATTGCAACAACGTGGTTGAACCTGGAGGACATTATACTAAGTGAAATAAGCCAGACACAGACAAATACTGCAAGATCTTACTTAAATGTGGAACCTAAAATAGTCAAATTCATAGAAACAGAGAGTAGAATGGTGGTTGCTAGGGAGAAAGGGGGAGATGTTGATCAAAGGGTATAAAATATCAGTTATACAAGATGAAAAAGGTCTGATGATCTAATGTACAGCAAGGTGACCATAGTTAACAATACTGTATGGTATATTTTAAATTTGCTACTAGGTTACATCTTAAGTGTTCTCATGAAAAGAAAAGAAAACAAAAGAAAGTGGTAACTACAGTAGTCACCCCCCCTCCCCATGTGTGATTTTGCTTTCTACAGTTTTAGTTACCTATGGTCAACTGTAGTCCGAAAGTATTAAATGAAAAATTCCAGAAATAAACAATTCATAAGTTTCAAATTGCATAAAAAATGGAAGTTGTACACATATCAAAGAAAGTGCTTTTTTTTTTTAAAGGAATGTATCAAAGTAAGATTTTGTTTTTATTTTGATAAGCCAGTTGTTTTCACACCAGGGCCCTGTGTTCATGGAGTTTTATGTCTTTTCTTCAACTTGCAAACTGGTCATTTCCCAGAAGGACTCCTGTAACATTTCATTAAAAAAAATCTCTTCCAGGTAAGGCACTAAGTCGCATCTTGCATTTTCTCTTCCTATCACAAGCAGATCCTTCTCAAGATCAGATGTTCCTGATATAGGTAACAAGGTCATTGAGGGAGAATGAAAGAGCAGAGTAAGGAATGAAAACCAGTGCGAATGATAGGATTATGTCACAGGAACTGCGACTCAGTTCTGAATATAAACATTTACTTTTCACCACAATCTAGTACCCAGGAAGGTGTCGGAAGCCTGCCCGGTGTCCAATGACCATTTGTTGATTGAGATTCACAAAGCTCTTTTTTAAGACCTTAAAGAAACTTCCTAACTTTGGTCCTGTTTCTGCCCTCTGGTCTACCTCAGAACATGGACACCCGCTTTCCATGAGCTGATCCTTTAGTATATGGAAGCATGGAAGGCACAGTAGCCAAGAGCTCATGCTTTGGAGCCAGGCTGTGTGGTCCAGAGCCTGGATCTCGCTAGTTTGCAACTATTGTGATCACAGGTAAACTTTTTTGTCCCAGAGGGGTTATGTTTTTGTCTTGATTTTGTAAATGACACAGGGAAGGATGGCTCTAAATCAGCCATGGGCAAACTACGGCCCACGGGCGGTATCCGGCCCGTTTGAAATGAATAAAACTAAAAAAAAAAAAGACCGTACCCTTTTATGTAATGATGTTTACTTTGAATTTATATTAGTTCACACAAACACTCCATCCACGCTTTTGTTCCGGCCCTCCGGTCCAGTTTAAGAACCTATTGTGGCCCTCGAGTCAAAAAGTTTGCCCACCCCTGCTCTAAATGCTTCTACTTACAGGCTTGTGTTGAGGATCAAAAATAGTGTAGGGCCTTGGGAATAGTCTAACAGCTTTGCACATCCATCTTCTAGTCCACGTGGATGAGAATGACCAGTTTCAAGGCCTTCAAGCCATCTGAGGGCTGGTGATATTTACCATGCCCTACCTCAAGTTGCTTATTCAGATCATGAGTGCTGAAAAAAGTAAAGAACACAGCTGGGACCAGTGAAATAGTGTCTGCCTATTCCTCGTAGGGCTAGAATTCCTGTTCATGATGTTCATGATTGGTTCTTTAGATGGCAGGGTGTTGCTCAAGTAAGTGACCAATAGAATTGTCAGTCCGTCAGAGTTCCCTTTGGCCTATAAAAGCCTTGTAAGTTGCCCTTCTCCTGTAGCTGATATGCAGGGGTGACAAAGTTATTCAAATGTGGGTAATGCGATGTTTCTCAGAGTGTACTAAGCAGGATGATTTAGGTGGTATGCAGATGAGTGCATGCATTTTTATTTTAACAGTTATGCACAAAAACATATAATTAGTTTATAAAACAAGTGATCTTATGGGTATTATTGCTGGGGATTAGGCAAAGTGGAAAATGTGAGTGAATTTGAATTTCACTTAAAGAAAAACATTCAGTAAATAACAATCTAGGCAGCTTGCAGATTAGCAAAAATTATGAAAGTAATACATAAATGAATGAGGTTTGGAGAATATTGGACTAGTGCAGTGTTGATTAAAAATGTAATGTTATGTAAGTAAATGCTATTAAAAGTTTTCATGCTTATTGTGTTTTCAGAGCTCAAATTGGGCAGGTGGTCACAGTGGGTGAAGACATTCACTGCAGGAAGAAGGGTTGATAAATTGAAGAAGTAAAGCAATAGTGATGGCAAATCCTAGAGAGACATCACTCCTTGGTAGAATGGTAGGTAGGATCTGGTAATGAAACACACACACACACACACACACAAATAATTAACCCCTATTCATTGTTTAAATAAAATAATTTCATGTTTTTGTCTTTTGGTATTACTTTAACCCTCCCACCTTCAACATTTATTTATTTTTATTTTATTATTTATTGATGAGAGAGAGAGAGAGAGAGAGAGAGGAAGGGGGGAGATATCAATTTGTTGTTCTACTTATTTATGCATTCATTGGTTGCTTCTTGTATGTGCCCTGACTGGGGATTGAACCTGCAACCTTGGCATATTGAGATGGTGCTCTAACCAACAAGGACCCCAACATTTATTTTTGAATTATAAAGTAATCTAGTTTTTCTGTAACAAATAAAAATCATACCAGTTGAGACTGTATGAACTCTGTTTTCAGCAGTGTCACTGCATCAGTCAGCTCTTGCTGCTTAACAAACCACCCTGAGATTTAGTAGTTAAAATAACAACCATTCTTTTTTCTCATGATTCTGTGGTTCTTCAATTTGGGTTTTTCTTATCTGGGTACATGCACACCTCCGCAGTTGTGCTGATGGTTAGCTAGGAAGCTGTGCATCTACGGCTCAGCAGGCTGTCACCTGGGATGATGCGGGTGACTGGGCCACATCTCTCTTCACCCACCAGGCTGCCTGGGTTTGTTCTCTTGGCAGAGACAGGGTTCTAAGAGAGAGAACGTGGAAGAGTACAAGACCCCTTGAACCTCAGAACTGGCACATTGCTGCTTCTGACACATTCGATTGGTTCAAGCACGTCCCAAGGCCAGTACAGATTCACGTGGGAGGAGAGTCTGTCTCTTGGTGGGAAGCACCATGACATTACATTGCAAAGGGGAGTGGTTACCAGAAAGGGAAGCACTGTGGCCATTTTTTTGCAGTCTATTATAACCACTTGGCAAACATGTCACCTTGGAGAAGTCACTTTATTTCTGTAGGTCGTGGCATCCCTGTGTGTAAAAAAGGAGATAACATACTAGCTCCTTAGTCCCAGAGTTGCAACCAGGCCACACAAATCAGACCAGCTACGTAAAAACACTTGAAAGTGACTAAGTCTCTAAAAAGGTGCAATTTTGTGCTTGCTTTGTACAGATTCTCCTGTAGAGCAGGACATCCTAATAGAACATGCCTCATAAAGAGACACAAAGAGTCTGTAAGACGATGATTGTGAACTGCTTAGCACAGTCCTGGCACAAGGAAGGATTTCATGAACAGCAGTGGCTATTTTTATTATTAATAGAAAATGAACAGAAGCTATTGGTGGGAAATACTCAGTGGGTTGTGATTAAGAGAAAAACAAACAAACAAGCAAACAAAGATAAAATAAACCCATTGTAGTGAAATATGAGCTTACCCCCACATCTCCAGCTGCTTTACTCTAAAATGTATTTGTTCCTCACCAGGTGATTGCTTTTGAAATCATTTATTTTTATTGTCTAACAAAGGGCGCTTTGTCGAGTGTTTCATTATCTGTAGAAATGCTTTAGCGTTTGTACCAAAGCCCTGTGCTCAAATGCTGGCACTGGCAATACCTCTTAGTGATAATTTTCAAGTTAAGTGTTAATACGTCTGGTAAATGATTGCGCATGTAAACGGGCATTTTAGATTGTGCATTAGCAGGTAGAAATGGACAATCTTTTCCAAAGAATATTCAACTTTTCCTTTGCACAGTTAACTACTTCACGTAAGATTGTAGAGCATGCTGCGATGTTGTGCAAAGTCAGATTAAAAAAAAATAATAAAGATCTGAAAGCTGTTAGCTCTTCCAAGAAAGGACTTGGTACATTCGATGTTTCCTTTTTCCTGCTGCACAGCCTCACTTTATGACGTTATTTGAGCAAGGCTACTAAAAGATACCTGTAGCCGTGTGCCATGTAGAACCCATGGCCTTTACTCATCACAGGGATTATTTTAAAGTACAGACACCAGATCTTATAACAGCCTGGCTCCCCCCTCTATCCAAAGTATTTCTGGGCTTCTGTCACTAGATTGTATGGCTCTGGAAGGTATGGGTTAGATTTTCCTTACATCTCAGTGAATTATAAATAGTAGGTGCCAAGTAAATGTAAATTAAAATGAAGAACGAATGAATGTATGATGGTGGTTAATGGAGAACAGTTGTGTCTATTTAGGCAATATTCTTGGAAGCCATTTTTTAACCAAAATCTTACATAGTCCATTAAAGACACAAGACTACATCCCACTGGAGGTTTCCGGTGTGCTGTTACTCCCCATGCTGTTTGCAGGAGTATACTCCTAAAAGGTAACTGTATAGACATACAGAGAAACCAGTTCCCTGAGAAGGTAACCTTCAAAATGGTAGATGTTTTCCTGGAAATGGAATCTGCATGATGACACGTAAGTGGCGATTCACTCATTGCATTCTTCTGTCCTAAGATGTCCCAGATGTAATTAAAGGGACCTGTTTACCTGTTGGTCCCCTTATTGAGAGGGTAAACTCCTTGAAGACAGAGACACCCACTGGTATGCCTGTCACCTCTCAGAATGCCTGTTATCTATTAGGCACTAAGAAGTCCAAGGATTCTTCTATGGCTTGAAGGCATGACCCGGCATCCTCAAGGAGCTTCTCAACTGGTGTTGAGGCAGCAGAGAGGCATAGAGGAGGAGTTTTTTTTAAAAAAATTCTTTATTGTTTGAAGTATTACATATAGTATTACATATGTCTCCATTTTCCCCTTTGGTTGCTCCCACCCCCCAGCATATGCCCCCACCCCCGTAGTGTCTGTGTCCACTGGTTATGCTTATATGCATGCATACAAGTCCTTTGGTTGATCTCTTACCCCTGACCCCCCACCCCAACCTTCCCTCTGACGTTTGACAGTCTGTTCGATGCTTCTCTGTCTCTGGATCTGTTTTTGTTCATTAGTTTATGTTTTTCATTATATTCCACAAATGAGTGAGATCATGTGATATTTATCTTTCTCTGACTGGCTTATTTCGCTTAGCATAATGTTCTCCATGTCCATCCGTGCTGTTGCAAATGGTAAGAGTTCCTTCTTATTTTTACAGCCACGTAGTATTCCATTGTGTAGATGTACCACAGTTTTTAATCCACTCATCTGCTGATGGGCACTTAGGCTGTTTCCAAATCTTAGCTATGGTAAATTGTGCTGCTATGAACATAGGGGTACATATGTCATTTCTGATTGGTGTTTCTGGTTTCTTGGGATATATTCCTAGAAGTGGGATCACTGGGTCAAATGGGAGTTCTATTTTTAATTTTTTGAGGAAACTCCATACTGTTTTCCACAGTGGCTGCACCAGTCTGCATTCCCACCAGCAGTGTACAAGGGTTTCTTTTTCTCCACATCCTCACCAGCACTTTGTTGTTTGTTGATTTGTTGATGATGGCCATTCTGACCGGTGTGAGGTGGTACCTCATTGTTGTTTTGATTTGCATCTCTGGGATGCTTAGTGACTTTGAGCATGTTTTCATATGTCTCTTGGCCTTTTGTATGTTCACTTTTGAAAAGTGTCTATTTAAATCCTTTGCCCATTTTTTGATTGGATTGTTTATCTTCCTTTTGTTAAGATGTATGAGTTCCCTATAAATTTTGGAGATTAGGCCCTTATCGGATATAACATTTGCAATATGTTCTCCCATGCAGTGATCTTTCTTGTTGTTTTGTTTCCAAAAATCATGAGGATCTTCAACTAACTTTTGTGCAGAATGGGTAAAATAGAGCAAATTGGCTTCCTATCAGGGTTTGAAGTATGTTGCTTGCACTCCTTACCTTTGACCTTTCTTCCTTGGCTCTGTCTCTCTGTCCTCAGTTCTATCTTTTCCATGTGGTTCTCTTAGTTGGCATTGTTATTGTTATTATTATTATTATTATTATTCTCAACCTGGGGTTATGCTTCTCTGAGGAAGGTGACAATGAGGAGTGCAGTGGTCCTTGGCCAAGAAGTGACAGCTCTTTCCATGCCTCATGGGGCTGTATTTGATAAAGGGCTTTGTTCATGCTACATGTTCAGGAAATACAGTTGTTTCTTGTTAATACTCACCTGAAGATAGCTTTTCCATTGATTTTTTAGAGAGAGTAGAAGAAAGGGGCGGGGAGAGAGAGAGAGAAGAGAGAAACATAAGTATTTGAAGTTCAAAGACCAGACAAAACTCAACCTTGGCATCTGAAGTAGGATTGTGGTTGCCCTTGCCAAGAGAGAGGTAACTAGGAGAGAAACATTGATGTGAGAGAGACACATCAATTGGTGCACAGGCCAACACCCTAACCACCAAGCAACACTGGCCAATACAGGAAATATAGTTTTTTTTGTTTGTTTGTTTGTTTTAAATATATTTTATTGATCTTTTACAGAGAGGAAAGGAGAGGAATAGAGAGTCAGAAACATCGATGAGAGAGAAATATCAATCAGCTGCCTCCTGCACATCTCCTACTGGGGATGTGCCCGCAACCCAGGTACATGCCCTTAACTGGAATCGAACCTGGGACCTCTCAGTCCGCAGGCCGACACTCTATCCATTGAGCCAAACCGGTTTTGGCGGGGAATATAGTTTTAAATGACTAAATAGAGTCCATCTTTGGTTTAGAGCTGTTTTTATGATCCCTCCCTGTTGTAATTTCATGCTCCTCTTCTGACTGTCAGCAGCATCTTATTGCTCTCCTTCACCTCACTCTACACTCAAGGATGACACTTGCATGTGTCCCCATTCCCCTCTTCCCATGGCATCTTTTTGTTGTGTGGCAGGACAAGAATAGGCCATATGCCTGGTCAGTGTGGCTCGGTGGATTGAGCATCATCCCATGCACCAAGAGGTCACCTATTGATTCCCGGTCAGGGTACAACCTCGGGTTGTCATTGCAATCCCCAGTAGGGGGTGTGCATAAGGAAGGGGATCAATGTTTCTCTCTCATTGATGTTTCTATATGTCCCCCCCCCCCTCTCTAAAAATCAATAAAAACACATTTTTAAAAAAAGAAAAAAAATAGGCCACCTAATAAAACGGCTGAGGCATGCCACAAAAGGAAAAACAAAATCACCAGCTGAAAAGGCAGTTCTGCTCTGTGTCAGCGCTGTTCTAGGGGCAGGGACAAAGCAGAGGATAATGTGCCTGAGTCATAGGATGGTAGGGCTGGAACACACAGAAACCGCATAGCCTCAGATGCCAGGAACCGTGGTGAGTGCTGGGAATACAGCCATCCTTAGTCCAAGGTTCTGAAGAGGGGCTGTTTGGGGAGGAGACAAAGCCCCAGCTCAGCAACCCTCAAGACTTGAGATGACTCGAGTGAAGGTCAAGTCCTTGTTATTCATTGTGTTTCTAGTCGGAATCCCCTGAGTGGCTGCGTGTGAGGATTGGTCAGTTGACTCTGTGCCTGTGGCTTCTTAGCTTCCGAAGGCCCTGGAGACGAGAGGATGCCATATGCTGCCTGGTTAAGTGGTCATTACTGGAGCCATGAAATAAATGAGATTTCGGAGGATTTTGTGCTCTCTTCTGCTAAATAAAGCTATGAATGGGACTACGATGAATTTCTTAGATATTATTTATGGTTAGCTTGGAGCCATTAGCTATCTATAAAGTAAAAGACAAGCCATAAAAGCATTTTTTGAAAATTCCCGAAATCAGAGGAAGCTCAATGGTTGTTATCGCAAAATGGGATCATCTCTTTATCACGGAGAGCAGGGATGGGCCTTCATGCCTCCCCGGGCGACATTCCATTTTCTCCAGTAAATAATACAGGGTTTCCCCATAATTACCTGCTAGATTGGAATAGCTCCTTGGGACCCATTTCAGTCCATTGGGTAAATGATATGTTTTCTAATGGCATTTTTACCCAACAGTGAGCGTGTGAACTAATGATATATACAGTGCGGGCTCTGTAGGGAGCAGTGTTGAGGCGGTGGTTACTTTTATAAAGTTATCCTCTGGGCCCTGAGCTACCAGATTCCAGGGAGACACCATTTGTATTTAGTATCACCAGAGAAAATAAACACTTTGCAGGCGCATTCTCAGGGCATTTTCACAGGATGTCTACAGAGGCCATGCGTCGGGCAGGGTGCCATTTCCAGCCAGTGACATCCCATTTGCTGTGCAGCTGCTCTTTGCTGCTATGAAAGACATGTCGGAATTAGTCTGGGAAAATCCCATGACTAGTCCCATATGGCTGCCTGGATCATCGGCCTGGGAGTGTTGATGGAGGAGTGGTTTAGATTGCTGAGGCAACCGTGAGGTCATGGAAAAAGGCCCCGAGTGGTGGGCATGAGTCACAGGTTGGAACCCCAGCTCTGGCACTGACTGGGCATGTCACTCACCTCACTGAGCTTCGGTTCTGTCTTTAAAATGGGGATAAGCAGCCCTGCAGCACAGGGAAATTGGGAGGATGAGAGGTAGGCCTCATGCATATTTCTACAGGAAGGTTTCTGGCTCACATCAGGCCCTCGGTGGGGTCTTATTAAGAAACCAGAGTGGCCCAAGCTGGTTTGGCTCAGTGGATAGAGTGTCAGCCTGCAGACTGAAGGGTCCCAGGTTTGATTCTGGCCAACGGCACATGCCTGGGTTGCCGGCTCGATCCCCAGTGGGGGCGTGTAGGAGGCAGCTGATCAATGATTCTCTCTCATCATTGATGTTTCTATATCTCCCTCTCCCTTCCTCTCTGAATCAATAAAAATATATTTAAAAAATAAAAGAAACCAAAGCGACAATGAATGGTTTGGCACTGGGACAAGTATTGTCCAAACTTGCCTGCTCCCATGAATCACCTGGGACTTTAAAATACAGGGTCCTGCCCGGCCAGCATGGCTCAGTGGTTGAATGTTGACCTATGAACCAGGAGGTAACAGTTTGATTCCGGATATGCCCAGGTTGCAGATTCAATCCCCAGTCCCCAGTGTGGGACATGCAGGAGGCAGCCGATCAATGATTCTCTCTCATCATTGATGTTTCTATCTCTCTCTTCCTCTCCCTTCCTCCCTATCTCCAGAGGGCCAGCAGGGAAGAGGTTCCCCCAAGTGCTACAGGGTCCTCCTCCCTGGCTCATTAACTGAGACTTTGTAGAAGGAGGCCTGGGAACCTCATTTACTAAGCATCCCAGCGATTATCAAGGTCAGACATGGAAAACAGTGCTGGAGACCAGAGGCTGCAAAGGTTTTGTCGTCATTTATGGGGCTGAGTAAGGCACGTGGTTTGGTTATCTGTCCCATTCGGGTAGCCCTGGACTTGCACAATTACAGTCAGTTACATGCTGATTCAGGTGTGTGTGCTGATGTGGCCCGAGATTCTGTCACCACCACTATAGTTGGTGGCTTGGCTGCTATGTTTCTTCGAAAGAAGAATTTTTTTTTCTTTTTGTGAAATTCCAAATTGAAAGGTGCACACATGCATTCTAAACTTGAAGTATCAGTCTAAGAAGCTTGATTCCCCAAGGAAATAGAAATCAAAGTGACAAGCCTGCATCGCCCTGGCGGCCCTGACCCAGGCTGCTCTCTGCTGCTTCCGTGCTGGCTGTCCGGCGGTTTGCAGCTTTCTTTAAAATGCTCTCCCTGGAGTGGCAATGAGCCCACCGAGAAGTCTGCTCAGCCAGACAGCTTCGCAAGATGCCTAAGAGGTGCCCATGAGTTCGAGCTATGGTCTAGCCAGCCTGGCTTTTACCCGGGCCTGCACCTCCCTAGTTCTCTTTGCGGAGCATCTGATAGTTTCCATGCTGACCATCTAGAGAACAGGACACTTCAGTGGAATAAGAATTGATAATCAGCCCTAGCTGGTTTGGCTAAGTGGTTAGAGTGTCGGCCCTCAGACTAGAGGGTCTCGGGTTCGATTCTGGTGAAGGGAACATACCTAGGTTGCAGGCTCAATCCCCGGACCCCAGTCAGGTGTGTACAGGAGGCAATCAGTCAATGTGTCTCTCTCACATTGATGTTTCTCTCTCTTTCTCTCCCCCTCCCTTCAACTCCCTCTAAAAGTCAATAGAAAAAATGTCCTGGGGTGAGGATTAACAACAACAACAACAACAACAAAAGAATTGATAAATCATGGTCACAATATCCAGGAAGCGTCATATGTACCGATTTTCAAATGTTATTCCATTTAATCTCTGGAAAATCCTCTGAGTTATTATTCCCATTTTACAGATGAAGAAACTGATGCTTAGAAAGAGGTTATGCAACTTGCTGAGCTACAATATCGAACTGCAGAAGTGAAACTAGAACCCAGTTCCAACCTCAAACTTGCAACCATCATTCTGTGATGTTCTCCCCCAAACGTACCAGTGTTGCAGACTTTTCCAAAGCTGCTGTGTACAGATGTAGCCCCCGTGCTCTTAATGCACCCAGGCTCCTCTTCCTTGACTTCAGCTTGTCTGGTCTTTGACAATCTGCCTCTCTACAGATGTTTCTGAAAATTTCTGTGGGGAGGAGGCTTATTTGTCCTGTCCAATACCGACTGCTGCTATTTTGCTTTTGTAAAATCTTATGGCTCTATCGCCCCCATTTTGAATAACAGAGTCTCAGAATGAGAAGGACTTGACTGACCGGCCTCTTAGACCAACCCTTGAGCAATGTCAGAATGATGACTCACTATCTCTGACCTATCACTGCGTCCTCTGCGTGAATGCCTCTAGGGATGGGCAACTCACTACCATCAGAGGCATCTGTGACAACTCCGGGCAGACAATACAACCTGTTCACGTTGTCGATGTAAGAAACATCTAACCTGTCAAGAATTTTTATAAGAGTTTATTTGAGCCAAACCAATGACATATGTCAGGGAGCAAGATCTCAAATGCTCCAGAGAATAACAGTGTTGCGGTTTCTCTTATGCATTTGAAATTAAGGAGGGTTCATAAGGAAGATTACATGGAGGTGGGAGAGAGCAACATGGGACTCAGATGACCTCTTGCATCCTTAGAAGGAGGGGTCTGACAGGAGGCATTTCAAAGGGGTGTTAACCTAGATGTGTAGAAACAATGGACAGGCCTTGCTTCAGGCAAAGATAAGCTTCTTAGTAACCATGACTTGCCCATTTATATATTTACTAGAGGCCCAGTGCATGCATTCATGCACCAGTGGTGTCCCTTGGCCTGGGATCGAGCCAAAACCAGCTCTCTGACATCCCCCGAGTTGTCCTGGATTGCAAGAGGGCACAGACCAGGCCAAGGGACCTCACCAGTGCACGATCGGGGCTTGGGAGGGACCATAGGAGGGCTCCAGGGTGTGTCCGGCCTGTCTTGCTCAGTCCTGATCTGCCAGACCCCAGCAGCAAGCTAACCTACCGGTTGGAACGTCTGGCCCCTGGTGGTCAGTGCACATCATAGTGACTGGTTGACTGGTCAACTGTCTGCCCCCTGTTGGTCAGGGCACATCATAGCGAGCAGTTGAGCAACCTTAGCATATCATTAGCATATTATGCTTTGATTGGTTGAATGGCCGATTGGACGACCAGACACTTAGCATATTAGGCTTTTATTATATAAGATGATCAGGTCACCCTGTGAGGTTACTTTCCCTAGAACCCCCTTTTTGTACACAATATTTACTTCCACATAGTCTTCTGTTGGGCTGATGGGGAAGCTTGAATGTCCTAAAATACTATGTGCAATAAGTAGTGGGTGACTGAATCTGGGGCACAGGCTCCCTGTGTTTTGGAATAGTCACTTTCAAAGGAACTTCACATCAGAGCTGAGGAGAAGGGTGAGATGGCAGAAACCGAGGAGGCTTTTAAGTCACCAAGGGGGTGATGCAGAGGAAACACTGTGGTGTTTTCAGGATGAAGGGAGAGAGTCTAAACCAGCCAGGGTAAAGTGCCATGTTTGCATTTTATTGATTTCCTAACCTATTGATTTTAAAGGCTGAACTGTCTTCCAGAGAGAAGGAGACTGACAGTGAGGCAGGAACCCGGGCTGCCAGGTCTTCAAGGGAGGGAGGAGTTACATAAACTCACCCTAGGTGCTCACTTCTTTCACAGGCAACCTGTGCGCGCATCCAGGGAGTTAATCCTTCCCTTGGGTCCTGGGGGAGATTGGTCAGTGGGCTTGCCTGGGCCTCTTCCTCCATCCTCCCAGGAAAATTCAGCTGTAGGAAGAGAAGACTAGGGGCTCCCATTTAGATCTCACTGAACTTGGAGTGACAGTATCAGAACTATTCTGGGCATCACTGTGTCTGAGGCAATTGTGTGTCCCCAACACCTAGCTAGTGACTGTACAAAGTAGATGCTCAATAAATGTTTTGAAAAAGGAACAAATGAATGCTTGATGAATTGCTCTCTTTTGGGGGGGCTCAGGCATTAAGTTATTCTTAAATTGGGAGTTTGATAAACACCCAAAGGGTGGGGTTTACTCTTAAACTTCCTTTTTAGTGCTCTGCTGGGATATGTACTACATCCTGGAGGCCCTGGGGTCCAGGATCACCCTTTCCTCCCTTTGATGAGACTAGCGGTAGGTTTTGCTATAGCAGAGGACAGATTCTGGAGTCTGTTCTTCCCAGGCCTCTTCCCTCTGTATTGACTGGGACTGCAATAAGATAATGCAATGATAAGCTAAGATGGTTCCTGAACACTTTTTAAAATATTTAAAACATCTTTATTGAAGTATATTTAATATTCAATAAAGTAAATAAAATTCACCTGTTTTAAGTGTACAAGTCAATGACTTTTTGTAAATGCATAATGGTGCAACCATCACCTTATCCATACTTAGAGTGTTTCCATCACCCCAGAAAGATTCCTCATGTCTATTTGCAGTCAATCTCCAATCCCACCCTCAGCCCCAGGCAACCACTAATGTACTTTCTGTCTTTATAGATTTGCCTCTTCTGTATTTTTAATATAAGGGGATCATAGACTATGTGAGTTTTGCTTCTTTCGCGTGGCGTAATGCCTTGTGGTTTCATCCATGTGGCAGTATGTATCAGTAGATCAGGTCTTTGTTTTGCTGAATAGATTTCCATTGAGAGACACACCACGTTTTGCTTTACCATTTACTAGTTGAGGGATATTTGTATCTATTTTTGCTTTCTGATTATTATGCTGCTATGAACATTTCAGTACAAGTATTTGTGTGGACACATGTCAAAAGCAGTGACCTTGGCTCTGAGTAGAAGAGAGGAAGGAGAAATGAATTTCACATGTATTTCTGAACTTCCCATTCAGTACCTAAGAAACAAAAGAAACATGTGTCATTATAATCACTTTTAATATGTATTTTCTACACCAAAAGTGTTCAAAAGACTTGTTGATTAAGTTTATAATATCATAAAAGTGGAATCCCCTGTATGTATCATGAATTAACATTTTCATAGTGGTGGGATATAAGGTTTTTATAAATATGATCAGCTCATAAAATAGAAAGTTTTGCTTGAGAGCTAAGAATTTATTCATTTATAAATTTATATGAATTTAGTGACACATGTCAGCCACATTTCTGAATGCTGGGAGTATAGCAATGAATAAAAAATCCTGATTTCACAGAGTCTATACTCTAGAGGGGAAATTAATGTAATAAAAAATAGTTAGGCTTGGCTGGTGTGGCTCAGTGGTTGAGCATTGGACCATGAACCAGGAGGTCACGGTTCCATTCCTGGTAAGGACACATGCCTGGGTTGTGGGCTCAATCCCCAGTGGGGGTGATGCAGGAGGCAGCTGATCAATGTTTCTCTCTCATCAATGTTTCTATCTTTCTATCCCTCTCCCTTTCTGTCTCTAAAATCAATAAAAACATATTTTTAAAAAGTTAGTAAACATATAGTGTGTTAAATGATGATAAATGCTGTAGAGAAAATTAAGCAATTAAGGAAGACAGAGTATGGGGGATGGAGAATGGGGGAATGGGAAAATGTAAATAAATGGCCAGGGAAAGCTTCACCGAGAAGGTAACATTTGGGTAAAGACATGAAGAAGCAAGTCATGTGAGTATATGGCAGAAGAGCATTCCAGGCAGAGGAACAAGCAAGTGCAAAGGAACAAGCAAGTGCAAAGGCCGACGCAGGGTGTGCATGGAGGACATAAGCAACAATGAGGAGGTCAGACGGTGGGATCAAGCTGGGGCAATGTGTCCTCGGAACATGCCTTGAAAGGTAGGGAGGTCCTTGTTCCAAGGAAAGGCTGAAGGAGCCCTTGGCAGGGATCCTATGGTGATGGATCAGGTGTCAAATGATTCTCAGGAGACACCAGCTTTTCAGGTCCCTTGCAAAACTGAGACAGCATCATGCTTCTTTGAGATTGAAAATGGTTATTCTCAGGGTGGATGAGGTTTGAGCCAGAAGGCCTCTACTCTGTCAATGAGCTGATGGGATACTGCCCGGCCTTTGCTGTCAGTGGGAGATGTGAAGTGAGCAGGCTCGGAGGGTGCAGCCCAACATCTCATTTTATCGCCTAGAATCTAACTTTGGTCCCTCCCTGCCCTGGCATTGCAATTTAGCTAAATTTAAATATCAAGACTTACCCGCGCCCCCCCCCCCGCCCCCCTGTCCCCAGCCACCCAGTAGATTATACCCTCTTGGTGGATAGGTAGGAGGGAAAATAATTTAGCTTGTGAGGTTCCAACAGGTACTTTATAGCACATCAATGTCCACTTAGCTGCCACATGGATGGTGCTATCAATACCTGGTGCATTTAAAGTTGCCATTTTAGGATCTCTTTTGCCCTGGGTGCAGACACACTCCAGCTGAAGCCGCTGCCTCTTCCTCCCCCAGCTGTGAGTGACTGTTTTCCCCTCCATCGCCACTAGGATTGTTGCGGCTGGAATCAGAGAGCACAGGTGGTATCTCCTGCCACGCTTCTCGATTTTTAAAGCTTTCCTTGCTTCTTTAGCGGATGTTGCCTTAGTCTTTTACTGTTTGGCTCAATGTTGACGAAGGATGGCTCACAGGTTAAGGAGGATTTTATGATTTTTAAATATTTACTGTAAACCATTTAGTGGCTCAAGCTTTGGGGCTTCCATGATGGTCAGTGCATAGAAGTCATAGTTGAGCTTCCTCAACTGAATTAAGGCCTATTCTTTGATCTTGTGAAATGGTTTATGTGTCACATATATGGCTTGGGTAGAGGGAGGTTATATTTATTTATTTATGTATTTAAATGTATATTTTTATTGATTTTAGAGAGGAAGGGAGAGGGAGAGAGATAGAAACATCAATGATGAGAGAGGATCATTGATCTGCACACCACCTACTGGGGAATCAAACCTGGGCATATGCCCCAACCGGGGCCTTCTAGTTCTTAGGTCAATTCTCAACCACTGAGCCATGCCGGCCGGACAGGTTATCTTTTAAAAAAAATAAATACTTAGTTGTAGATAGGTTTTAAATTTACAAAAAACTAGCAAAGATAATTCAGAGTTCCTACATACTCTTCACTTAGTTTCCCCTCTTATTGGCATCTTACATTAGTACAGGATATTTGTTACAATTAGTGAACCAATATTGATGCTTCACTATTAACTGATGTTCATACTTATTGAGCTTTCTTTGATTTTATACCCAATATCCTTGTTGTTGTTCTAGGATTCCACCCAGTAGACTACACTACATTTGGTTATCACGTCTTCTGAGATTCCTCTTGGCTGTGACAGTTTTCCAGACTCCCCTGTTTGTGATGACCTTGACAGTCTGGGGGAGGGCTCTTCAGGCATTTTATAGGTTGTCCCTCAATAGGGATTTGTCTGAAGGTTTTCTCATAACTAGATCAGGCTCATGGGTTTTTGGGAGGAAGACCGCGGAAGTAAAGTGCCATTTTCATCACATCATATCAAGGGGACATGCTATCAACATGACTTACACTGTTGATGTTGACCTTGATCATCTGGTTGATGTAGCATTTGTCAGTTTTCTCTACTGTAAAGTTACTCTTTTACTTTCCCTTTTCCATACTGTATCCTTGGTAAGGAAATCACTGCACACAGCCCACACTTAAAAAGTTGGAGTTACACTACACCTGTTTGAGGGAAGCATATGTACCGAAATTATTTGGAATTTTGCTGCATGGGAATTTTGCTGTATCTTCTCTTTCCCATTTACTCATTTACTCAAATCATTTACTTATATCACTATGGACTCATGGATATTTATTTTGTAATTCAAATTATAATCCATCCTATGTTATTTATCTTGTTCCAGCTTTGACAATTGGAAGCAATTTCAGTTGGCTCCTGGCTCCCTTTGACATGCTCCTGTCATTGTATATGTGTGTGAGTGTGTGTGCGTGCAAGTGTGTGCATGTGTGTGTGTGTGTGTGTGTATTTCCTTACTTGCTGTCACTGCAAGAAACTGCAGGGTCATTTTGTGTATTTCTTGCCCCGGTCCAAGAATCTGCCATTTCTGCAAGGAGCCCTGGCTTCTTTTATTAGAGAACGGTATTAGAAACCAAAAACTAGGCACTAGGAGTGCTCGTTACTGGGATGTTATTGCTTCTATGCCCAGAGGGGTATCTTTAGCAGAACATTTTTGGTGTCTTCAGCAGACACAGTTGTGATATGGTAGAAGGGGCTCTGAACTAGAAACTGCTATTTGGGGCACTCACCTGCCTTCATCCATGTAACTGTGTGTGCAATGTGAGCAAGCCACTTAGCTGTGAGCCTCAGTTTCTTCTGTGATATATAAAATGGGGACACTGGGGACACGGGTGTCTTGCCCACCTCATTTACAGGGTTGCAACAGAAACCCAGAGAGTTCATATCATTTCAAAGTATTTTGTGAATTGAAAGTCTCTATACAAAAATTTGTTTTATTTTCATGGTCCTAATGCTTTTGCATATATAGTGCCTTGTCATTGCTCTAATTCTAGTTTGACCAAATTTCACGCATTTTCAGGTACAGGATCCTGAATACCAACATTGTTATTTTTTAAAAAATAAAATATATGTTATCTTTAATCTTGGAATTTATTTGGTAATATGTCCATTAGAAATTTTTTGTTGTTAAAATATTCAAATATTTTGCTTAAATTATTTTTCTTTTCTCAAATGCTTCCATGTTTTAAGAGGTTTAAAAGGAGCCAAGTAGGTCAGATACTAATCAAGAGGCTATTGTAGTTGTGTCAGAGCACTTGGAGGGACTTTGAACCTTTTCCCACCAAATGAATGTGCTAAGTCGAAACAGTGCACTTACAGTGCAAAATGTCACATTGAGACAGGTCTCTGCAACCCCCTTTCCAACCCCCCTCCCTTTATAGAAATTCTGGGTCTTCACTGTGCAGAGCCAGCAAGTTTATTTACCCTCTAATCTGTGCACCAGGCACAAAGCAAAGACCGAGCCACACTTTGCCCCATGCGCTGCCAGCTACGAAGGCTGTGCCTCCTACGCAGTCTGGCGGAACTCTCGATAAATTGAAAACAGATTCTCCAAGGTAGCTAACTGGAAAGGTACAGCAACATCCAATCAAGCCCTTTCTATTTGATGTCCCTCATGTAAACCAACTGAATGTCCACACATACCGAGGAGATGTAGATGCCATGCAGTTGATAGATACGTGGCATCAAGGAGATAGAGTCGGGGCCTGAGGATGGGAGGCCCAGCTCAAAGCTGTCAGTCTCTGGGTATTGCTCCCTGGCCTGGTGACCCTGTGGAATAACCCAGCTGTGGGCTATAAATCTCTAAGTGATGCAGAAGGGGCAGGGAACTATCTCAGCATGAAAGGACACCCATTTTGCTGGTGCTGCTGTGTTTGTGCTGCTTACTGGAATTTTAAAACATGGTCTCATCCGGAAAAAGGATCCCTGCTCTGTCCCTGCAACCAGTGATGCTGAGATTTTGCTTCTGCAACCATGCCAGTGCGACTTGACTGTTGCCTGACTCAACTTCATTTTCCTCCGCAGGGAACTCAGCCCGCTCATCCTATCTGTTTACATCAGTTTATTCATCTTTCCCTTTAATTAAGCGCTAATGTCATAGAGAGGAAAGACAGAAACAGGCAAGGAAGATAGTTGCCTATTGTACTATGGACACAATACAGAGATCCTCATTGACAATGAGAATTACTTTGCTGGAATAGGATTTTCATTTTGTCTGAAAAGAAACCAGCCTAAGGCGAGATGACCAAGGAAAGCAGGGCGGTGGGAATCCGGACTGCTTGCAAATGTGTGTGTTTAAATGAACCGTCATGGTATGCCAGGTCTGATGTGGGAAGCAGGCCGTCTCATTGGTTTGGGAAGAGCTCCCTATGGGCTGTTCCTCTTAAACACAGCCTAACGGAGTGCTGCTTAATGAGCGCAACTCGGATCCCGAATTCAATTTGGTTTCTAACGGGCTCAAGCACGTATTTAACTTTGATCTGTAAGTAGGAATGAGCAGCGCGATTGGCTAATGTTTGACTTCCAGTCAGCCTAATGAGATTTTATGAATATCAGTATTGCTACAGCATCATGATGTATTTGCTGGCTTATTTTTTTTTTTTGTGGCGGTCAGAAAAACATTGCTGTCTATTAGTCTAATAACTGGGTTTCATAACACCACAGTAATTAGTCTAATTTCTCTTTGGTGAGTGTGGGCAACTGCTTCTTAATTTTTGGAAAGGTCAGCATATTTTTGAAATTGATGCTTAGTCTGACTACATCTAATGTCAGTCAACTGTTGTTAATGGCTCTATTATAACACAGCAGTGCTGATATTTTAAATGTAGTTGGTGAACCCCACCAGGGCTGTGTATTCAGGGCTGCTCTGCAAGGTAGCATTAGTCATTCCGCAGCGGTTCCGAATTTATGTCGTTAAATTCATTTCAGCCATTGAAACTTGACAACTAATTTTGGATAAGAATGATTGGAATTGATAAACTCTCTTATTTTTGGAAGTGGCTGTTTTTCAAAACAAATCTTTTATCTAGCATGGCACATAATTTAGTGGAAGCATACACAAATTGGCATTGCTGTTGATCATGGGGGTGGGGAAGCATTCAAATCATTAGATCCTTTATTTTTCAGAACAAAATAAAGAATATTGTGTGAGGGCCATGATGCTCACCCAAAACAATACACAGTTGACAACAGTTTGCAAAATATTACTTTTTAGAAAGGGAGATGGAGACAAATACTCTTGATGCCTGTTTTTCATAAATCTTCTGTTATTACATTTAGAAGAAAACAAAACCCTTGGGCATTTCTGGCATGGCATAAAACTCCACTAAGAAGGAAAGGAGGGAAGGCCATTTCATAAGTGCCTGCTGCAATAGGAAAGGCTCTTTACATATGTATCCCACTTAATCTTTGCAAGAACTCTGTGAGGTAGCTAATATTAACCTCATTTTCCAGCTCGGGAAATAGCTTTGGGGAGGTCGAATCACTTGCCCAAGACCAATTGCTACAATATGGCTGAGCTGGAATTCACACCCGGATGGGCCTGGCTCCAAAGTCCATTTCTTCTCATTAAAAAGGAAGCTTCCTGAGCAAGTGGGTCAGATCGTTTTTGTTCATCTCCGCATCTCCCAGGGCCTGATGTGGCGGAAGGCACTCAGTGACATGATCGCTCCCGTCAGTCCCTTCCCTGACCTTCCAATTTGCCATCTGAACTTCTGCACACTGTCTTCCTCTAAGCTACTCCTTCATGTTTTATCCCCCAATTAAATCAAAAGCCCCTTGACTTATAATTTGCTGCCTGTCCAGCTCCATTCCCCTTTCTGAGAATCCCATTATGGTATTCCACTACCTTCCCACCAATGGAATAGGTCCTTTAAGCTTCAGTTTTCAGATGAGGAAACTGGGGATCAGGAGAGTTAGGTGGCTTCCCATAGGTTCCCAACTTGTATGGGATGGACCTGGTATCCGATTTCAGATGTGCCCCACTCCAACACCTGGACTCCTCTGGCGTGGAATCTGGGCTGCGTCTTGAAGGTGGGGATTGACCTGTGTTGAGTTGGACATTGTAGGGGAGGGCAGGCTGGGATGAAGAATTATGAGCAGAAGCTCAGAGATGAGAGAGCACCTGGCCGGTCCCGAGAAGAGGGACCCTTGAATGCAGTCATTAGAATCTTGGTGTTTTCTCGATTTGTTTGCTAAGGGAGGACCTGGATCATTTAATTCTGCTCTTTTTTTTCTGACCTGGCATCCTGCAGCATGCTCTTTCTTACTTAGGACCAGCCAGTAGAACTTGGGAACCAGCCATTGGAGGGTACCCTCTAACTCTCTGACAAACTCCTTTTCTACACCCAGTAGCTGCCTCCCTCCTGTTTAGAGGGCTCTACACCCACATCGTGCTATTGTTGCCTTCTTCTAGGAATAGAGGAAAATTTGGCACAGCCCTCACTTTGAGTTTTTCTTTAAAGGCACAGCAAGGTACACCAGTTACACCGTCTTCACTGTCTCCTACTATGTCTTCCACGGTTATGATAGAACATTTGATAGAAACACAGGTTCTCAAAAGTCCACCCCTGCTGAAATGGTTTTTCTTTTTCTCCTCTCATACTGTTAAGTTTTAGGTCTCTGTCTAGGAAACCTCTTGTAGTTAAGAAATATGACCACAAACACTGTCATCGCTGGGCTCCCGTGACATGAAGCTTGTCAGATGTTTATTGGAGACCATGCAACAGAGAAACCCCTGGGCTGTTGGATTCCTGCCTTGCGAGGCTGAGGGAAGCAGATGTTCTCACCTGACAAAGGCTTCCTGTGTTGGCCACTATGTTGGTGCTAAAAATTAGCCCCCCTTTTCCTCTGTCCCAGTTCTTTCCCATTGTCATGAGAATCAGAAGCCTTAACTGTTGTTCTTGGCAAACAACCCATTGTCTGCTCAGGTCTCAGGAATGAAGACTAAGGCTGGTGATGAGCACCCTTTTAGCTCCTTACCCCTCACACCCAATGCCTCTGCCTTCACCAGAGCCTTGCAATACAATGGCAACAGCTCAATTGTGCAGTCCCTTTCCCCTCTATTTTACAAAATTAGCACCTATTATGTATTAGCTCTGGGCTAGGTCTGGGGATGCAGTGACAAACAAGAGAGATAAGGCCCCTGCCCTTTATAACCTTTATTTTTTTTACTCTTCCTAGTCAGGCCTCTGCAGTTCAAGACAGTTTTCTACACATAAAAAGTGACTCCTTTGTTATTTTTCTGATCAGCAGGTAGCATTGTGAACTCTTTCTGCCCTTTTATTCAATCAGCTCAACATTTTATTAACCTGAAGAGTTTGTTTTGCTCAGCAGAGCTGGGGAACTGGGTGTGTACTTCTATATAGATCATTTCTAGAAATATTAAAGAAGGTCAACATCAGCATAGCCTGTGGGGCTCCCCCAGGCTTCACCCTGTCCTATCCTTAAACTGAGTCACGTGACTCAGGTTGGGTATATAGTACATGTTCAATAAGTTTCTTGTTGATTCATTGCTCCTTTTTCCTGGTCAGGCTAGCTCCCCCAATCCCAGCATGACTCAGTGTTTTAATGCCCCTGGATCTGAATATTGTCAGAAAGCCTTTCTGAGGTTAAATAAACCACATGAATTCATGTCTCCTGGTTCCTTTCGGCTTGCCTTCTCATAGGAGCTACAAGCAGATTTGAATTCATTGCCTCCCACCTCAAGCCTGTTCCTATTCTCCTGTTGGTTTTGTTGTCTTCAGCATGCAGTGACATGAAAACTTTGATTCTGAGAGTTTTCGGGTCTCCAAATGCAATGGAGGGATTTGTCTTTCCAGGGTTGGGAGCCAGCCACTGTAGAGCCTTCTGCCAGCGCTGGGTCACATTGGCTGCTGCTAGCAAAAGTTCCAGTGTTTCGCTCAGGTGGTCTCCAACTTTAGCCTGGAGTCCAGCGTGTTTATAAATTCCAGCTGATATCACAAATGCTCATTCATGCAGATAGATATTCAGTGCCAGACCTGCTCTAGGGGCAAAGCACAAAGGTCTCTGTGCTCAGGGAGTTTCCATTCTAGTAGCGAACAGGACAAGAAAGAATCAAAATTAGAAACTGGGAATTTCAAACTGTGGTGAGGGCTCTGAAGCCAACAACCCAGGTGAGGTGGTGGAGAGACGGGGCCAGGCAGGGAAGAAGAGGTTGGTTTAGATGGCATCTCATCTTTAGGTTGGACAGTGACATTGCACTGAATATGGCACGAGAAGGAGGTGGACATGGGGCGATCTTGAAGAAAGTTCTTGGCAGAGGAGACCCTGAGGTGGGATCTGCTTGGTGCTTTATAAATAATTCCCGGGTGGATTTCAGCTGGACACTAGTTTCAATCATATTACCTGATGTTAATACTTCTATTTAATAACTTTAATAACAACTATTATTTTTTAATAACCACATAATATGCTAGATGCTCCATATCTATTCAGACCAGCTAACATGTAAGCCAAATGGGGGCAAGGATATTAATCTGTTTTGTTCACTGATGCAGCCCACATGCACAGAGAAAGTGTCATGAATATTTATGAACTAAAGAAACCCTCACCCCAACTCTACAGAGGAAGGGGCTCCTTTCCTAATTCACAGATCAGAGGTCCAGAAACATGAAGAAGGGAGTTGGGGTTTGAGGATGAGCCTGTCAGACTTGAAAACCAATACCTTTCCTCCTATGCTCTACCCCTCCCCCCACAAGGCCTGTTCCAGTTCATTCCACCTACCTGCTTCCAAAGTCTAATCTTGTTAGCGTTCCTCTGAGTCAAGACTGAGCAGGGAGTTAATTTGGCTACTCTGCTCTCCCCTGTTCATCACGGAGTGGTCCTTTGGCAGCCCCGTCATCATATGGCCCCACTGATTTCTGAGCTGACTCGCTGCCTTTGATTCAGGCTCAGATCTTTTCAAAAAGCCAGACCTCAGCCTGACTGCCAAGGCTTGCCCTCTGAGAGGTTTTACATAAATCATAGAATCAGGGCATGGTTTCGCTCTTACATTGAGGCAAATGTGAAGCAGCAGAGGGGAAGGGAGCACACAAGGACTGGACATCTGCTATGTACGTCCCTTGTGATGGGCATCAATTAAGTTATTGATTTAATTATTAATAATTGTTAGAGCAGAATGGTGATGAGAATTGGTTTGAGGGTCAGATAGATGTGGATTGAATTATGGGCTCTAACCCTTAGAAGCTGTGTGACTTTAGAAAAGTTCCTTTATCTCCCTGTTTCTTAGTTTCTTGGTTATAAACTAGGTCTAAATTTATCTATTCTGTAGGCTTATTATGAGCGTTAATAGGATAACACTTGTTTATGCTTGCCTAAAGCCAACATTCAATGAACATAACTTATAATAAATTACCATACATTTTTGAGTTGAAGATGGCATCTTTTAAGTATCATTATTTTGTATACCACTAAGAAAAGGTGTTTCCAATTTAACTACCAATTGCAAGATACATTCTGATACCAGAGAGGTAAAATGTGGGGGAAATGTGCATTTTAGAATGGTTGAAATATTGTGTATACTATAGGTTATGTAACCCACTAATAATGGCAGTATATTAACAAATTCCTGAAGCATCTGAGGCAAATCATTGAATGTTTGTTAAGTGCCTTAGGAATCGAGTGCTGACACCTTTCTTTACCACTTTCTCAATTATTTGTGACCCTCAAAATCAAAAAGTTTTTTCTTATAGCACATCAAGCTGCCTCACAACAATTTCGGCCAGATTCTGCCTGTGTATTCCATTCTGCAGACGATAAAATGTGGTCAGTATCCTCTGAACATCCATTTAGTTGCTCCTTAACTTACAACTTAACATACCTTTCTTTCAGATTAATTACAATATTATTATCTAGGCCTGCAAAAACATCTCACCCATGCAATGTGGATAAGTTCAGGGAATGAAGATTTTAAAAGTTTGCTCTTCACTCATTAAAAAAATATTTATGAAAAGCATAAGATATTCTGGTCCTTTAAGAATATTGGGACTAGTACTGTGCACCTGACAAGGTGCCTGCTCTCATGGAAGTTGGAGGAAGACAGGTAATAAATGAGTAACAGAGAAATAATATTTCGGATAGTAACAAAGTCTATGACAAAAATAAAGCAGGCTAATGAGCTAAAGGGTGTCCCAAAATTCATGCAAGAAGTAATTTTGATAGAAAATACAGGTTTATAATTAAAAATTGTAAACTTTTTATTGATTCATAAAGTATACAGTATAGGGTTATATATGGAATAGCATATTGGGTAAATGGCCTCCACGGTTTCGCTGGCACATATGCACTCTTTTGTTGAAATTTTCCATGACCGTTTTGCATAAATGTGGCTGAATTTCATTGATACAGCGCTCAATTTCCTCCTTCAAGGCATGGGTGGTCGTGGGCTTGTTGGCATAAACCTTAGACTTCAAAAAACCCCAAAGAAAAAAGTCCAACGGCCTTAAATCGAATGATCTGGGCGGCCAATTCTGATCACCAAAATGGGAAATTACACGACCAGGAAATGACTCATGCAGTAATTGAATTGTTTCTCGGGCTGTATGACATGTGGCACCGTCTTGTTGAAACCACAAGTCGTCCACATCCATATCTTGCAATTTAGACACAAAAAACTGGATTATCATGTCGCGATAGCGAGCACCATTAAATTCAAATTTTGGGACACCCTTTAGAAAGTGACTGATGTTGTAGGTAGAACAGTAGGGACATTTCTCTGGAAGGTTACTACTGAGCAGAGACCTGAATGGGGCAGAGGGAGGGAGATATTCTGGTCAGAGGCAACAGCAATTGCCTCTAAGGTGGAAATGGGCTTGGACTATTTATGGAAGAGGAGGAAGTGGAGAGTGTAGTAAATGTAGAAGAGAGTAGGAGAAGGAAAGTGGAGAGGTAGGCAGGTTCTAGACCACAGTGGGCATTGACAAGGCCAGGGGGGAGAGAGAGAGTTTATTCTAAATGTAAGAGGAAACCAGGGTGGGTCATTGAACTGGGGAGTGAGCATATCTAATTTGCTTTATATTTTCTTTTTTTGATTTCTGTGGCTGTGGAGTAGAGAGAGAATTGTCGGGTGGGGAGCAGGGGCAAGAACTGAAGGAAGAAGATCAGTTAGAACAGTGGTTTTCAACCTTCTGGCCCTTTAAATACAGTTTCTCATGTTGTGACCCAACCATAAAATTATTTTCGTTGCTACTTCATAACTGTAATGTTGCTACTGTTATGAATCGTAATGTAAATATCTTATATGCAGGATGGTCTTAGGCGACCCCTGTGAAAGGGTCATTCGATCGCCAAAGGGGTCGCGAGCCACAGGTTGAGAATCGCTGAGTTAGAAGGATGCCATGGAGCCCCAGAACAAATCTAAAATGGCAGGGATAACAATGTAGAGATGTGGTCCTATCAGGCAGATTTGGGAGGTGGGGTCTGGATTTGGGAGGTTGAAGAAAAGACTCCTCGGCTTTGGTACTGAGCCGTAGAATGGATGGCCCTGCCACTTACTGTGGTAGGAAGAGCCAGGAGGAGCTCATTCAGGGAGACATCTGTGGTTAGGTTACTGAGATGCCTATTAGCTATCCAGGTGGAGGGGCAGAAGGCAGCTCTGTGAGGCAGGAGTTCAGGGCAAAGTCATTGGTAAAGATACACATTTGGGATAGTATTTAAATCTTAAATGAGATTTTCCAGGTGAGAATGCAGAGTTGAGAAGATGTTTAGAGGATGAGTAGCCCACAACAGAAGGAGCCTCCATGGGGTTGATGCCATGAGGATATGATGAGCTTTGCTGGTCAACTGAGAGGAGGAAAATGAGCAGAGGATTAAAGACATGGAGGCTGGACCAGACCTGCACAGTGATAGACTCAGGTGGGCTGGGAATCTGGTAGAGAGAGACTCTTCCTATGAACAATTATCGATGATCAAAAGAACAGCTACCTTTCTTCTTATAGGCCAGGGGTGGGGAACCTTTCTTTTTCTGCCAAGATCCCTTTGGATATTCATAATATCATTTGCAGGCCATACAAAATTATCAACTTAAGAATTAGCCTGCTATATTTGGTCAAACATTTAATTAACTCATCCCAAGGGCCTTGGCAGGGTCAGACCAAATGATTTCTCAGGCCTTATGCAACCCTCGGGCCAGATGTTCCCCACCCCTGTTATAAAAACTGAAGCACAGAGAGGTTCAGTGACATGGTTAAGTGACTTGGTCAAAGTGACAGAGTGATAGAGGTGGGCTCCAGCATCGGGTTTGGTAACCATCATACATACCCGGCTTTCAGTGGGATTCTCCAAGAAGTTCCAATTAAATGGAGGGAAAGCGAAGGAATGCTCTGTCTCAAAACAGCAGCAGGGTTGGCTTAGTGAGAAGATACTTAGGGTCCACTTCGCCGTTTGGGACACAGTGCCATCTTCAAAGAGGCCAGGAATAGTCATGATGAAAATAGATGTTGTTTGCAATGAAGAGAGAGACCAGGCAGAGTTCATTCTCTCCCTTTCCCTTTCATGTAGTTCTGAGCAGTAAAGACCACCAACCACTATTCATATCTGATTAAACAAAAGGGAAAAAAAATAAAAGGAGGCAGAGAAAAAGACTGCAAGATCAAGTGGCAAGCTTAATCTTTGGTATTTAGAATGATGAAGAGAAGCAATATGTGAAATCCACTTAAAATATGATTTCATGTTCTAATATACATTTTGAATTTATGGGGAACTGACTTCTGCCATTTATTCAGGGAGCAAAAAAAATGCATATGCTATGCAGCTGAACTTATCATACCATAATGGGACACCTAGCATTTTTCACAAGTGATTGATCTTCCCCACCCCCGAACAGTTCTTTCCTAACTGTTACAAAAAATGGAATTCATTTCAAGCTTCTCTTGAGTTGAATTGAGCAGAAAACCAAAGAAGCCACTAATGCTTGCCAGCTTCAGTAAGAAAAAAAAAGACGTAGGGGGGTGGGGAGAGTGTCTCCTTCATTTTACAGAAAAGGAAGAAAATTTCAACGGGGAGAAACACCCCGGGGGTGGATATGTTAATTAGAATATTCCCCACTAAGGTTAAACAAAACTTAAACACTGTTTGAAGCCTGTGTTATAGATCCCAAAAATACATAGTGAACCAGGAGGTAAAGAAACAGGGTTTCATTTCCAGCTGTGTCGTTGATTTGAACAAGTTGTTGAACCTGTCTGTGGAGCTCAGTTTATCCATCTTCAAAATGAGAAAAACAGGGCTTGTTTGTACCCCACAGAACCCAAAGCCAGGTTTCATATTCAGAGTTCGGGGTACTATTTAAATTTAGATGTTACGGTGAGTGGATCATCTTTTAGGGAAAAAAAGTGCAGAATTCTGAGATCAGGAAGGAAGAGAAACAGCTGGATGTAGAAATCCAGAACGTCCTTACTTTGTAACAATCCTCCTCGATCATCCAGATCCTCGTGCTAGTTCCTTTTCTTGGAGCTTTTGTGTAAATTGTAACTTGTACCTGTCCAATAGGATGACCAACTCATGATGTTTGTCCGGGACTTGCTGGACTTGACTTTCATCACTGAAAGCCCCATGTTCTGGGAACTGGCTCAGTCTGGGTCAAACCTGGACCACCCTAAATTCCATTGAGCAATGGGTTACACTTGCCTTGTGTGTATGTATATTTGCAACCTTACTACACGTTTCATGCGGGCACAGAAAGTGAAGCGTACGTATTGTTCATACTCCCCTTGTATATTTGGCAGTGAGTGTTGGATCCATAGAATGTTCCTCTTGCATACTTCATTGATTGATTGGTTTCCCAAATGCACCCTAAGTTCTTTAGCCTTTGACTTCTACAAAATATTTGGCCAGGCAATTTCAAATACAAGAGTCCATTGAGGGGAACAGTGACTTCCTTACCTGTAGCTACATAAACTAGAGTTTAAAGAAAAGAGTGGTTCGCACAAGGTCATCCATCCTCTAAGTGGCTGACCTCAGACTTGAACCTGGAGCTTCACTGAGCAACGCCCAGCTCCTCTCCTCCAGAAGGTCACAGTCTGGCTGGAGAGCTTTTTGTGCCTGTAATATTCTTGTCCTGCTTGATTAGTAGGTGTCTGATACATTTCTCAAGGCTTAGCTCAAGCAACTACTCCAAGATTCTTTCTCTAATGCCCTTGCCTGTTAACATCTCTCTTTTGCTTGAGTGGACATCATCCATTTTTTCTTTGGGACTTAAGCTTACCCTGCCTTTTATGATGTTGGTTTTCATAGTTGTTTCTTGCTTTGTGTTTCCTGGGTCATTGTGTGCTTCTTGAGGACAGAGATTAGAGCTTCACTCATTTTTGAATTCCCAGGTCCCGAGTGCCTGCCTATTAATTTGTTCACTCACTCATTCATTCATTCATTCATTCATTCAAAGTTTGATGACTCTGTTTACCAACATCTTGGTTGTAAAGGGACAGGCACATGCCCTTCACCTGGCTTGAAGCGAGTGGAAAAATTTGATACTTGAAAGCAGAGAAGAAGTCTTTAATCAGGTTGACTGGCCATGTAGCTTCAGTTTTATTCAAGTGCCATACCACAATGACTTGCAAAAGACTCTTCACATAGCATTTCCCCCAAGTTTTATTACAATTTCTTAAAGCACAAACAATCAGACAATAAAAATGTTCAGGTCCTCTGAATACTAGAAGAAAGTCATTTGTTTGATTAATTTACTCGACAGGCACTTTTTGGGCATCTGCTGTGGTGGGATGTCAGGTCCAGGTCCTGGGGATTTGTGAAGCCCAGTTCCTCTCCTCCAGAAGTTCACGGTCTGGCTGGAGAGACCCTTCAATCATTGTGGTAGAAATCAGCTCTGAGTTCACAGGTTGTGGGGGAAAACATCTTGTAGGTGATAATACTGGACAACTTCCTGGAGGAGATGGGGTTCAAATTGGGATTTGAAGTTTGAATAAAATTAAAAATAACAGTGATTATCAATTTCAGATGCCTTAGTGGGAAGAGTAGCTCCTGAGTTTGTTTGGGTCTGTGGGTTCCTTTGTTTTGTTCCATGATCCTCGATCTTTCTTTTTGAGAAAATCTGGCTTTTTAGAGATAATTTGTCCTAAACTTCTCCCTTCCCTCCTTTTCACATATGTCCCCCCTCCCAATTTGTTATCTGGAGGATTCTGTTTTTGTTTGCAAGCCCAGCATTCCTCTGGGGCCAATGGACCAGTTTGGTCTCAATTTGATCTTGTTTCCTCAGGCTTATAGTGATAGAAACCTTACAGTTGAACCCATAAAATTCTGATCCCACCATTTCATTCATCAACAGAGTCACCGTCAACCCCCGTTAACATGGCACAGGAAAAGATATCACTAGGTTTCCATGTAAATGAAGAACATGAAGAAATGTTTACAGCATTTTATGAAATTTTTATAGACTAAACAGTGATTGACATGTTAATAAACAGCATAAAAATGGTTTGGGTTGCTTTCTAGTTATCCTGGTATTGGAAACCTGTTGTAAACAGGCATATGTCTTCCATGCCCAGTGTACACATGCCTGCTTATAATTGCTATTTATACGTCATTTGTAAAGAAATCCTGGAGGCACATTGGAATACCAGCCTGCACCATCTAGTTTCATTTTTATTCAGATCAAATATTCCTGTTGCTGAAAGGAGGGTGGTGCTAATGCTTTGTATTTTTTTCAAAGCATGGCAATTTTTTCAAATGTTATCAAAATTATTTTATTTATGAGTGTTGAAAGCCTGGCAAAAGTAATAGAACTGTCAGTATTTGGTGCAAATTCTGATATCCATTGACTAGGTATTCCGTTTACCAGTATCCCGGGTTCTCTCCTATGTGACCATGTAAACAGAGCGATGGTACAATCGGTGTTTTCAAACACTTTGTGCTCCTTTTCAGTGCCTTCTCCACATCTGAGCTCATTTTGCCTCCTATAGCCAAGTGTCTCTGAAATCAGAGTCAGTGCTATTATTACTGTTGCTAACAATAGCTTGTGTCCACAGCAGGGAAGAACAATTAACAAATTCATGAATTGTGTTTGTTTACATGTCTGAGCTCAAGGCTAATTATTTAATTAATGTCTTCTGTCTTGTACAGAAGTGTTAGCACATGGAAGAGTAGCTGAGTGGCAAACAAGGTGAGATTTGAGAAATTCCGACTTATTTGTATATGTAAATAGACATTTAGTCATTGAAGATCTGGAGTTAGGGTAGGAATGTTTTAATCTGAACAGTTGACTTGGGGAATGCTTGATAAAGAGTTAATGAACTTAGCTAATGTTTTTGGTAGTCATTGGAAGGTACTTCATAGCTATGACTAATCATTATAGTAATAATAATAAAAAAAGAAAATAATAATAATAATATTAAATGGCAAATTATTCAAATGTTTCAACAAAGGCTCTGTCACATTTCATGTCATAATGTTGGACAAATGCATCTGTTGATTGTTCACCACCTCAAAGCCCAGACCCAGTCTCGTCTCTCCTGTGTGCTCCCTAAGCTCCTCGTGTATATTTTCCATGTTAGTGGTACACTTCGCATTGTGTGAAAAGGTACCCTCTCTCTCCGCAGTGTTGATTTACACCTTGGTGTCTCAAGATCAGTCACAGTGTTTCACACATTTCAGGTGTTCCATAAACGTTGGCATGAATGGAGACTGATTTTCAGAGTTTCATTGATTTTAATACCAGCTAAGGAAATAGTTTGCCTTTAGAGCTGCTTCTTTTTAAATACGTAAGTACAGCTAGGATAGTGACACACATACCAGTCTTCTATAGATATAATAAAACGTTTCTTTTAAAAAATATATTTGTATTGATTTCAGAGAAGAAGGGAGAGGGAGAGAGAGATAGAAACATCATCGATGAGAAAGAATCATTGATCGGCTGCCTCTTGCACAACCTCTACTGGGGATCGAGCCTGCAACCTGGGAATGTGCCCTGACCAGGCCCTGACCAGGAATTGAACTGTGACCTCCCAGTTCATAGGCTGATGCTCAACCACTGAGCAACACCAGCTGGGCATAAAAGGCTTCTTTTTACAGTTATCATTATGTTTTGGATGGAAGTAGTTTATAAAAAAGGAAGAAGAACCTTGAAGTTTCCAACAGTCCCTCAGTTGAGGAGCAGTGCTTTCCTTTTTCACTTTCCTCAACAAAAGACCGCCATTGGCACCAGGCCATGCATTTCCCCTCCCTGTGCCTTATTGTTTCAACAAGTGAACCAGTGGCGTCTGGAGACCACACCCTCTGAGTTGGGTTGAGTGTGATTATTCCAGTCACTCTGCTGGTATTTCTGTTTCTGCCTATGGCTGAGGCACTTTGCTAGGTGCTCTCTTAGAAGGATGGATGTGTATGAGTGTGCCCTCTAGAACCATATGGCCTGTGTTCATTCATTAGCTCCACTGTGTCTGGGCTTCCTTACTGACCACTCTGTACCTTTGCATCCCCATCTGTAGGACAGAGACAGTAATAGTACCTGTTCATAGGGCATTGTGGTGAATGAATGAATGAAGATATCTAATCAATAAAGGAACTTGGGAGAGTGCTTGGCACAAACATATGTACATTCAGTAGGTGTTAGTTGGGTGATATGGACTGAAACTTTGTTTCTGTAACATTTGCATATTGAGGATCTAACTCTAATGTGAAGGTATTTGAAGGTAAGACCTCTGAGAGGTGATTAGGCTTAGGTGAGGTCATGAGGGTAGAGTCCCCAGGATGGGATTAGTGAATTTCTAAGAAGAGGAAGACACCAGAGCCCTCTTTTCCTCTCCCAAGTGAGGACACAAAAAGGAGGCTGACATCTTCAAACCAGAAAGAAGGCCCTCACCAAGACCCAAATCAGCCAGCACCTTGATCTTGGACTTCCCAGCCTCCAAAACTTGGACAAAAAAAATTTCTGTTATCTAAGCCACCCAGTCTATAGCATTTGGTTATAGCAGCCTGAGCAAACTCAGACACTACTAGACACACCGTTCCTGCCCTTAGGCAACATCTAGTTAGTGATGGGGAGGAGAGATAAGGTAGAGAAATGCAGAAAGGGTAACTGACATTAGATAGCAGTAGAAATGCTTTGTTGGCAGCACCGAGAGGCAATAGGAATTTAGGGGAGACAGTGCTTACGGCAGAACTGGAGGGATGATAGACTTTAAAAAGTGGAGGGGATCCCCAAACTGAGGAATTCCATGTGAAAAACTGTGCAAGTGGCAAAGCACAAGGCATGTTTGGGACATTAAGGAGATATGTGAGAATAGAGAGGAGAGAGTGTGCGGGGTGGCAGTGGAAAAATTAGGAGGGGGCAAATTGTGAATAGCAGTATCCAGCCACAGTATAATGCATGAGGAATGGGCTTTGGAATCAGACTGACCTGTGGTGTGTATGACCTTGGGCATGTCCCTGTTCAGTTCTAAGTGTCAGCATCCTCTTCTATAAATGAGCTTATTTTTACGTAAGTCCTAATGCTCCAGGTACTCAAAAGATGGCCACAATGAGCACATTGGAGTTTTTGCAATTCAGGAGTTACACTCCAACAACAATCTTTTACAGTTAATTGGCGGGAGAAAAGAAAGGTTGTCAAATTTCAAAGGAGTTGGGCTAATTGGGGTGGATTAAGCCCTCTAGTTTTAATGTGAAGGGTTGAGTCTATGTTGATAGGTTTTCTTCTGAACATCATTTAATCAAAAGCCGAAGCAAGAGGTCTCTCACTCATACTCCCATGAGGAGAACAGAGGCTTCAAAGCCACCAGAATACTGGCTAACGGACATTTATAGAAGAATAATCCATAATTTACATTTGTGTAGAGCGCCCTTTTAAGTTCTACCCACTTGTCCTTTCCGCATTGCAAATCCCACAGCGACTTGGTCTCCACTGACCTTACTTGGTAGTTCCCGAGTGCACCATCCTGGGAGCAATTTTAAACCAGGAAACTCAGCCCCATGCACATCTTCAGTGCGTGACTGAGGATAAAACAGGATTCTCTCATCTTGTTTGCACTGCGATTTTTTAGCTCTTTATTGATTTGAGATCGCAATGCACAATTTGTTTTTCATCTTAAGTAAGGATATTCTGTACCTGTCATCCCGTCTGTGAGTTATTGATTTATTATGACTTGTAAAAAACTCTTTTCTTCCAAAAGTTGGGGGCACTCCACCTTCCTGAAGGGTTTTGGAAGGATAGTCATCCATCCTATTCCAAACAATGAAGTTCGACTCCCCACACCCCGAAGATTGCTGTAACTTAAGGAAAAATTAGGTTTTGATTTGGATGAAAACAGTCAAGGCTAGGATGGCCCCCTCTTAATTTCTTTTATTTCATAACTGGCTTATTGTGGGAGGATCTATAAATATATATAACTGCTGAACAAAGCTTTCACTCTGCTCAGAATTTATTTCCATTTGTTGAGAGTGGTAGTCATCGTGGCATTTCCATTCTATTTCCATTCTGTAAAATCAAGCGCATTTTAAGAACATGTGCATCCATTGCACCATTAGAGGACAGCTTGTCTGCGTGCTTACAAACTGCAGCGCTCATTCACATCAGGAAATGTGTGTAAATTGTGAAATATATGAAACCCAAGCCTTTAATGGCAGCGAATTGATTCCCTAAATGAGCAAAGCAAATTAGTCATAAAAATGGTAACCCAATAGGCCTTTTTGCTTTAACCCCAGCCTAATTCTGTAGACACAGATTCTGCCTTTTCCCTGCCAACTTATTTTTTATTAGCAGGTTGTCATAAAACACGTTAATATTAAAATCTTTTGGAAACTTCTAAATCCAACAACTCATTAATACTGCTTACCTTGGCCTTATCTTTTAGAAATATTGGCGTTAGGAGCAAATAATGAATTATGGAAATACACACAGGTGGCATGTCTTCATTATTCTTGATTTGCCACGCAAGATGAATAGAGCTAATAATAACTGTACTCATATAGAAAACCCTTGATCGGGAGAACTATTTTATCCTTTAGTTCCATGCAGTTGTGAGCATTCGCTTTGCATTTTGCCAATTTTATTTTTGTCATTCATTCCAGTGTGCTTTTTCCTCCCCATTTAAAGATAAGTGCAGTAACGATTCCAACAGGCCTGGTGAAAGGGGAGACCAGCCAGTGATTAATATTTGGGCACAGCATGACTTGAATGCTGTCTTTGATGCCACTGAGCATGTTAGAGTTTTGAATGATAAATCAAGCACGTGTTTACATTGCATTTGAAGAGGCATTTAGTCTTAATGTCATTAATGGGTCATTTCAGGTACTGCTTGTGAATGTCTTTTCTTATGAAGAGGAAGTACATTTTATCTGCCTTGACAGACATGTATCATGTCATGTGTACATGACAGAAGCATTTCTAAGTACATTTTTTTTCTGTGTTGTGCAGGCACCTTTAGCTTTGATATGGTGGAGCAAATAATCCCTTCCCCTGATTTAGCCTGTTTCAATTTAAGATTCATTACAAACGGGCACCATTTCTGACCCTGAACCCATACAGGAGATCTCAGGACTCTCAGCCCATTTGTTGCTCGGTTTAGTTCTTAAAATTTTTTTGCTGCAATTTATGTTGATGGGCTAGTTTCTTTTCATCCTGCTAGGACAGTGGTTCTCAACCTTCTGGCCCTTTAAATACAGTTCCTCATGTTGTGACCCAACCATAAAATTATTTTCGTTGCTACTTCTTAACTGTAATGTTGCTACTGTTATGAATCGTAATGTAAATATCTGATATGCAGGATGGTCTTAGGCGACCCCTGTGAAAGGGTCGTTCGATCGCCAAAGGGGTTGAGACCCACAGGTTGAGAACCGTTGTGCTAGGAGCTCCTCGAGGTCAGAGACCATGTCTTCCTCATCGTCATACCCAGAACTTGATGGAGCATGTAGTAACTGCACAACACACAGGGGAGGGAATTTCAGTAGGTGCCACATGGGGTTTAAGTTCATGACTGAGTCTGCAAGGGGAGTGATAATTTGTTCTACTGTGGTTCAAAGAAGATTTTAAAAGGAAGGTATGGTTAGAGCAGGGCCACAAAGGAAGGGTGGAAAACAGAATTTATGTGGCTAGCCCTGAAAACATAGATGTCAAATGTGAATGCTGATGTACCTTAGATCCAAAGAAGGTGCTGTAGGCAAGAGTATATTTGAGTCGGAGGCAGGAAAAGCCACACAGGCAGGTTGAAGTAAAGGCAGAAAAAGCCACACAGGCAGGGTTGGGGGAAAACTCACATGTATAGAAAACTGGTCAGGCCTAAGGTGAGTTTGAGTTGGGTATCTGCTAGGGGTGGGGGCATATCTAGCTGTCTCTGAGCGGGTGGGGCCTGGCTTTTCAAGTTTCTTAACAACAGAAGCCATACAGTATCTTGTTCCTGCTTCTCTCCAGCAACGCTGTTTTGATTAGTCCCACTCCCTGATTGGCTAGGCCGCTAGGACCTCACAGTTGTGTTGTTCATGACCAATGGATGACAGCTTTTGTAGCTCAAAGATATTCTTTCAAGAGAATTTGAGTTGATTGGACACTGGTCAGGCAGTGGGTTGTCAGGCTGTGACCTTGTGGTCCTTTCTCATCTAATTGGCCAAGAGTGGGTGAGGAAGCATGCAGACCCGTCTGGGGTGTTTGAGTGATTCAGGTTCTCTAGAAGGGATTGTGGGTCAGACAGTCAATAAAATATGCCCAGTGCAAGAAAAGGCACAGGGAGGGGTCCTCTGAAGTCTTTAAAGGCCTTTACATGACCCCTGTGGCCAGAGGGCTGTATAAATGCTTGGTGTTGTCTACTCTGATGCAGGAAGCTGGGGAAAATCTCCTTTTTTGAAGGTCCTGATCTTCTGGTTGTAGTATGAGCCCAAGGACATATGTGACGTCTACCTCTACTCGGGTTCTGCCTCCTTCACCCTGGCCCTCCCTTTGTCTTTTCTTCGGTAGGACAGGAAATTAAAACCCAGGACTATCATCCCCTCAGGCAGGGTATCTGATCAACTAAATCAGAGTTTCCTAAAAGCAAATCGTTCAATCAATGTTCAACAAGTATTTGTTGAGTGTTACTCTGTGGCCAGCATTGCTCCGGGAATGGGAACTATGGTGATGAATGTATATGACCTCAGAGAACTTATATTTTAGTGGGTGTACACAAGCAATAAAAATGAAAAATAATATAATATTAGACCATAAGTGCTGTAGAAAACAACAGGGAAATGGTCTGGCGAGCCAATGGGGCTTCCTCTTCAGATAAGGTGGTCAGGGAAGACTTCTCTGATGATGGGGGACTCTGTCAGAAGGTGATCAGGTCTGTTGCATGGAATTCACCTGGTGCCCATTCCAGACACCCCCATTCCAAGCTGCTCTGAAGGTCCAATGTTGGTTACTGTGTTGATTTCATCTTTCAGACCTCATTTAGGTTGCACACAGCTTATCTGTTAAGAACGGTCCATCTTTGGGAAAATGATGATCAGATTAGGATGTTTAATCTGTATATCCTTTAGCATCTAATAACACTGCGTCTCCCTAGTCTGTGGGTAAGGTGCCTGTGGTCCCTAGTGTAGGGACACTTGAGGATATATGAAACTTCCAGCTGACATTGAGAGGGGAAATGCTCATGTGGACTTTTGAAGTTCTTTGTTGAAGCCCTGATTCTAATTTTATTGAGTCCTATTCACTTAGGACTCCACATTGGCATGTGCTTTCTCAGGTAATCCACAGGGATGCTTCCACACGAGGACATACAGCTTTGCTAGGCCCAGGCATACACATGGTTAGTGCTAAGGAATGAACCAATGTAGGTTTTGTTTATATTTTGGTTATGATTCAGTATTGGTGTATGTCACCGTTCTTTGATTTAACATCCATTACACTGGTGTTTTATGGACTAATAATCAGAGTGGTCTTCTTTTGAAGAAAATTTATTTGGTCCATATTCAGAAAATCTGACATGGTATGTGCCATCTTGGAGATTCAGAGGACACTTTAGCATCTTACAAAGTGTTAGAGATTTTGAGACAAATCAAATCTGTTACACTCTCTTAAACTCACAGTCCCAAACTTGTTTGGCCATGAGGTTACTTTCTGGAGCCTAAGGCCAAATAGTTGTATTAGGCATGTACACATGAAAATGCTCATTGGACTTATATTTGCCAACTTTGAAATGTTAGGCTTAGAGAAAGTACCACATAGTTGTGGAAGTTCAAGCACATTATCACTCACTTACAGGCACTAATGACTCCCATAATGAGTCAAGTTTAGCATAAATAGGCTCATCATTAATGTTGATGGCAGAAGTATAAACAAGGCCCACACTATTAAATTTGCTAGTTGTTCATTATGTATCTGGAATTATCCTCCTGTCTTTAGCTGTCTCTAACTGGGTGCTTATAAACCTAAGTAGAATATGTTATTATTTTATTGTTTTGTGAGTTGATTTTTTAAAACACTCCCTCTCCTACAAATGGGATGCCTTTTCCAAGGCATCATCTGCCATTCTGGTCATAGGCTTTCAGAATATCATGATTTTATAGAAAAAAACAGCAGTAGATTCAAGGAAATGGGTTAAGGATCTGACCTTGGCAAGACCCTTAAACATGCTGCATCTCTGTGCCATTATCTGATACTAGAGATGGTAAAATCAGCATTATCTACACTGGAGGGTGACACAGGCACCTTGCTGTCATAGGCACAGGGTGAACTTGGAGCCAGACTGGCTGGGTGTGGTTGCTGGCATTGGCGGAGGGATTTTGGGCAAAGTTCTTCATATTTTCCTTCCTTTATAAAGTGAAGATGATAACAGAGCAATTGTGAAGATTGAATGTGTGAAGACTTATAAAGTGCTTAGTCCTGTGCCTGGTGTGTATATGTGTGTGTGTGTGTGTGTGTGTGTGTGTGTGTGTGTATACTAGAGGCCCGGTGCATGAAATTTGTGCACTCAGGGGGGTTCCCTCAGCCCAGCCTGTGCCCTCTTGCAGTCCAGCAGCTCTTGGGGGATGTTCGATTGACGGCTTAGGATATATTCTTGTTCATCAAATTATGTTGATCATTATATCCCACATATAAGTGAGATCATGTGATATTTATCTTTCTACAACTGGCCTATTTTGCTTAGCATAATTCTCTCCAGGTCCATCCATGCTGTTGGAAATGGTAAAAGTTCCTTTCTTTTTTATAGCAGCATAGTATTCTATTGTGTAGATGTACCACAGTTTTTTAATCCACTCATCAGCTGATGGGCACTTAGGCTGTTTCCCAATCTTAGCTATTGTAAATTGTGCTGCTATGAACATAGAGGTACATATATCCTTTCTGATTGGTGTTTCTGCTGTCAGTACAGAACATGTGGTCCCTAGGGACTGGCTGAATGTGAATATGAATATGAATAGGTGAGATCACATAGTCTCATTTTTCAGTCTGAAGCATGCGAAAAAAAACCAGTTTAGCTGCTATTTTTGCTGGAAGCTTGCTGCAAACTTGATGTAAGACTGCCAGGTTTCTGAAATCCATCACTGGCTCATCCCCAATTTGCTCTAATGCCAAGTGGGAGTTCTGAGATCTTCGTTTTGCCTCTGATTTGACTTTTAAGCCTACCTTAGAGCAGGGACTGTGTCTGTGTTATTTATAACCATACTAGAGGCCCAGTGCATGAAAATTCATGCACTGGAGGGGGGGGTCCCTTAGCCCAGCCTGCCCCCTCTCACAGTCCGGGAGCCCTCAGGGGCAGGAGGCAACCTGACAATCAGGGGAAGGCGACGCCCCATCACACCTCTGCTGCTGCCACTGCCGGCAGTGCAAGCCTTGGCCAGCCCTGGTTACCAGAGCCTCGGGCAGCCCCGGGTGGCTGGGTAGCCGCTATGTGAGGCTTGCCTGCACCTCGGGCTGGCCCTGAGCAGCTGGGGGGCTGAGGGGACTGGGGGACTCCGGAGGCAGGGGCGCGGAGCAGCCAGGCCCGGCCTTGCCATGCACCTGTCACCCTGGCGGGGCTGAGGGGACTGGGTGCTGCCATCTTGTGGCTGTGGGTGCTGCCATCTTTGAGGGCAAGGCAGTCAATTAGCATATTCTCTCCTTATTGGCTGTGAGCACCACTATCTTTGAGGGCGGAGCAGTCAATTAGCATATTCCCTCCTTATTGGTTGTGGGCGCCGTCATCTTTGCGATGGCATGAGGGTCAATTAGCATACTCCTTCTTTATTAGATAGGATTCCTAGCACAGTTGCTCCCATAAATGCTATTGAATGAATGAGTGATCAAAATACTTGGTAAAATGATATAATCAAGTAAGAATACACACACACACAAACCAAGTGTGACCACACACACACATACATGTACATTATAATACACATGTAGTTTGTATATATATCTATGTGTGTGTATATATGCTATTCATATTCACACCATTTCATGCTATTCTGACTGACATTTCCTCATTTATTATACCTTTATCTTACTTCCACAAACAGGCTTCTTTCCTGCCTCAGAGTCTTTGTATAAGCTAGTCCCTCATTTAGAAAGCTCTTCTGGCTACTCTTACATGATCAGCAATTTTGATCCTTTTGGGCTCAGCTTAAGTCACCTCCTCAATGAGACTTCCTCACCACTATCTCCCTAACCTAAAAATAGCAGTTATTCTCTATCTCAGCTATCGTTTGATTCTTCGCAGCACATGTCACAACGTGCAATAGTTTTGACCATTTCCTGTTATGAATATTGCCCCTCTCCTTATTAGAATGTCCACCCAGGAGAGAAAGGCCTCTGTCTGTCTGTTCATCATTATATCTCCAGTGCCTGATCCATAGCAGATTCTCCATTTACATTTGCTTAATGAATAATTGAGGGAATCAAAAAGAAGGAAACAAAAATAACTTTTAATCTTCATAATTCTTTCCCTCCAGAATAGCCATTGTTAACTCTTTTGGTGTATTCTCATATTTTTAGACGATAATATGTACATATGTGTTTTAGTAAACCCAGTTTCACCCCATGCTGACAACTTTTTTACTCGATGTTGCTATTACTAACCCTTTATTACAGTCACAATAGCCTCTTTCCTATTCCTTGACCATCCCAGCCATGCTGCAGCCTTAGGGCCCTTGCAATTCCACTTCATCTGTCTGGCATGCTCTTCTTTGACTAGCCACATGGCCAACGCCCACATCTCCTTTAGATCTTGTTTTACTGTTCAACTATCAAATACTCTTTGGGATCTTCCCGGACCACCCCCTTCCCATTTTTAAATTGCAATCCCAGCACACTCTTCTTTTTCTCTTCCCTGACTTTTCCCCCATACTCCTAACTACTGTTCAATATAATGCACATTTTACTTACTTATTAGTACTTCATTGCCACCCTGCCTAAAATGCAAGCTCCATGGGAGCAGGAATTTTGTCTTCTTTGCTGCATTCCCTAGAGCAGTGCCTGCACTACTTCTCTGATGTTGGTCTCAACAAGTCTTTGCTGGATGAATTACCCCTCAACACCATCATTTTAGGTGGTTGGACTTTGATGCTTTAACTTGAGTGAATGTAATGCCATGTGCTGACTCTCTAGACTAGAAGAATATTGTGCAGGTTAATGAGTTCTTTGAGCACCACAGGAAAGGGTCACAAATTAGTTATGTGGGAGGTAGTTTTTAGCATGATGCCATGTGTTTGAGACACAGTTTGGTAGCAGATTTTGTGCCCCGATTAGCAGTGGGGTCCCTTTTCCTGGTGACTGTTCTTAGAACCTGTCGGCCTGTGGTGTCTTATTTTCACCAAAGGAAATGGAATGTTTCTTTGCTTCAGATGGTCACTTCTTTAGATCCTGAAGCAAGAGATGCAGCTCATTCTCTCAGGAGTCCAAATGCAGCAACAGATTTTGCCTCCAAGCAAATAAGATATGCCATAAAAACAAGCAACTCTCCTTCACCAGCCTGCTCTCATTTGAATTGTTGATGCCTCGGTGGTCATTTCAAGAAGAGAGCTAACAGTAAGACAGCCTCTGCATTGGAAGAGGAACGCATGCCCCCTTTCCCCCAGGGCCTGCTGCTTTTGCTTGATAAAGTAATTTTTTTGGGTTTCATATTCTCCACCTCTAGCCCCTATGCTTGGAGTCCCTGCTGGTTTCTCTGCGAAATGCATACATTGACACAGCCAGTTAGTAAACCCCAGATCTGGGGTCAAAGTCTATCAGCCTAGCCATTCTGCCTGTGACAGCTGTGTAGATGCTTCTAGCAATGCATTCATTTCTCGAGGGGTGGGCGAGCTCAGGATAGAGTGTGGACTCTGAGGCCAGTTGGCTATCAGCTTGCTCTCTGCGCCTCTTCACAGTCTTCTGAACCATAGAAGCCATTTTTTTTGGTCAGTTATGTTGAAGTTCTCCTGGAGAGAGAGATGTTTCCTGGTCCCCATTTCTCTCTAACTCACTGCATCTTTCGGTGCCTCTAATGGCTATGTGAAGCCCACGTGTAGTGATTAGCCTTCCCTAGAGGTCTTCCAACTCCTATTAGTCCCTTTGTTACCCAGAAAATTATTCATTATGGTTCAGGGGAGGAAAGATGATAAGTCTGCATCACCATGAAAACTTCATCATTTTTGAATGGGACTATCTCTGCTTTTGTTTTCTTTGGGACAGTTTCAGGTGGGATGGGGTCAGTTCTCCTACTAGTCTAAAAGGGCTGGTGTCTCTTGGTGGTTTTTGAAGATAGTACATTCATCAGGAAGTTGGGGTTTGGAAGAATCCTTTTAAGTCACGCTTCTCTCAGGTGTGTGAGCACAAAGAAACAGATTCACCTTCCTTTGTCTCCTTTTTCATCAGCAGAATCCTATTTTTAGGCCATTGGCATACAACCCAGCTCCCCTTCCAGCCAGGTCCTGGCATTCTTTTTAGGAATTTCTCGAGCCATTAATGGTATGTGACGGAGTTGAGGGCATAGTGTATTATCTCAGTCCTCTTCTGGAAGTACGAACGTTGGAAGAGTGAGCTATTTTCAGAAAGTTTCTAACGTGGCACTGTCCGATGATTGGATCACGAAATCACAGATCCTTGGCGTTGTCGTGAACAAAAGAAATTCCTTGTTCCTGTCTCAAGGCAAGGTCATTACAGGGCCTGTGATCAGATCAGTGACCCAAGGTGGATGCCTTCCTGAATGTGACTCAGGTTTCTCTGTACCTGTTCCCACCATTAGCTTTGAGAATGTCTTCACATTGGAAGATGCATGCCCATTGGATATATTTCCAGTCCTGTCCTCCACCGCGCCTTGAAGTCACCCTTGGTCCTGGGCTGAGGGTGAATCATTCTCTTCCTCATGCCTCTGTGGTCTAGTGTCTCACACAGCCAGCTGGCAGGCAGGCATCGCAGGCAGTTGGGCTCCTGACTGAGGGATGCTCTCCACGTGACCTCTGAGTGGTGGGCAGTAGATAGATCTGTCTCTGCTTGGTACCCGGAGATACCCCAGCTATTTCCCATTCTCCACTGGGAAGGGGCAAACCCGTATCTGTTTGTTTGTTGAAGGAGCTTCCAGTTGGGTTTTCAGATGACCTGGCTTCAGAGATGCCGTCTTTTGAGTTTAACCGTGTGGGTGATTGGGCCATAATGGACCAGAGTTTTATAGCCTTTCTGTTGGTGCACTCAGTTCCAGCACTTAAGCTCACCAAAGGGTGCTTCCTTGCTAATCATTGAGCCTGCAGTTTGCCTGATGCTTGTGTTCAAGTGCTTGTTAATATGTGGGAAGGAAGGAAGTGGACCCTCGTGTGCGGTAGGCACAGGATCCTGCCACACACCATCAAGAATCCTCAGGTATCCTCAGGGCCATGAGAATGGGAAACAAGTCAGGGTGACAGCCAACAATGATCTTCCCGTTGGGAGTCTGTTCCTTCTCACTAGACAGGCTGGTCGGGATGCTATTGCACCAACTAATAGCCAACGTCTGTTTCTCCACTTACTCTGTAAAGAAGAAAGCGATGTTTACCCTAGCAATCTGTATTTCGCACTTAGAGTCATTAATGTCAGTTGATTTTTTTAAGTAACCATTTAGCAAAAATTCACTGGTAAACATATGAAATTAAAAGTTTCTGACAGTGGAGAAAAAAGAATTCATAACATGCATCTTCTGAAATAGTTTAACCCACTTTTTGCATTCATCATCGATTCAAAGGAAGAAAACGGCACTTGAGAGCTCCACAGAGTTGACAAGGAGGCACTGGTAATGGAAACAGGCTTCCCTCGGCTCATCACAGTATACGGCCCATGCTATAGACGTTAGGAGAGGCGCTGGATAGAGGCCACAGAGTGTCTTGTAGGTTAAAAGAGCCTTCTCAAAATCAATACTCTCTTGTAATAGACAGTTTCAGGCAAGAGGAAATGTATTCACATGCACGCACTAGGATCTTTGCATTGACACGATTTCTCCCCATGATTCTAGTTGAATGGAGTTGGCAGGTTAAAGGGAGAGCTGGCCATCTGAATGGCCAAAGACCCTTGCCATTGTGAGAAGAGAGAGAATTCTACTCTTCTGTTTCTTAACAGGAACAAGCAGGAACTGAAGCCTGTGAGGCCTCGTAAGACTTAGGATTTGCAAAAGTGAATGTTTTTCATGTGACCAAGCTGGTTACTCCCAGGCACATACTTTGGGATTTCACCAGGAACAACCAGAGGCCCCAAAACAAACAGCCTTGAAGGATTTGTGAACAGGAAGCGTCTTTCCCTTGTTGACCTTAACTTATATGTTGAGTAAACAAGTTCCCGCTCTGTCGACGCTGGTGTGTCTAAGACGGCCTCTAATTTCACTGCAGTTGGATGGCCTCCAATTGTCCCTTTGGTTCTGGTTTTTAAAACTGCCAAGAATTGGAGGTTGGGAGAGACCTGACTTAACTAGAGACACTGACCTGGAACAGGCTGTGGGTGGCTATGCATGTTCCTCAGGTCTTGGGTGAATTACCTGACCTTCAGCGGGGATTAGAAGGGGCACACATGACCTGGTGTCCCGGTCTGACCACAGTTTAGCTGCAAACCTGGCAGTGTGTTTGTTGTTCTAACTTTTAGATGTCTCGTAGCTGGTTTAATCTGGTGAGCACATGGACGATGGGTGTGGGCCTTTATATACTCAGGATCTTGGGTTCTGTGCCAGCCCTGGCCTTATGGTGCCCTGGTTTTCTCTTTGGCATGAAGCTCAATGAATGTGACTGAGAAGGGTTTTCACAGTCACGTTAGATGCCTTTTGTGGGGAGGAGGTGGTAGTTAGGGACTAGGCTAGTTTTCATCACAGAATTGTCAGGTGGTTTTGTCTGTAGATGAGCGAAAAGAGTGGGTTACACATGGCTTGATTGTTTGAACAGCACTTCAGAGAAGGGATTTTTGACAAAGCTGTTTGTTTGTACACAGTGATCTCCTGCTGACCCCTTGCTTGTGGCTTAGAAACGTTGATGTTACATTGAGATATGAATCTGCCCTTGGCCAGAAGCCAGGAATGTCATCTAGGCCTTTTGTTTGATGTGCTTCCCTACACCTGCTGCACTCCCATTTCCTCGTGGCAGGCAGGAGGGCCCAGTAGACCAGGTGTGCCCTGGGAGCGGGGACTCTGAAATTTGGAAGGTGACTTCCTCCTTCCTCACTCACTCTATCACCTGTAGGCAACTCCTCTTTACTGCTCTGTTTCTATGTATAATGGGGTTGGGGAGCATGGAATGGGAACTCACATCCCACAAGGCCTGTGCTATGCTGAGCACCTCCCTGTTGAGTCTGATGGCATCGGAAACTCAGAAGCATTTGTCTGTTGAGGCCGCCATAATCAAGTCCCACTGACTGGACGGCTTTAGCAACAGAAGTATATTTTTTCACAGTTCTGGAGGCTGGAAGTCTGAGATCCAGGTGTGGGTGGGGTTGATTGCATTCTGAGGCCTCTCTCCTTGGCTTGAAGATGGTTGTCTTTTCCCACCTCTTTATATGGTCATTCCTCTGTGTTTCCTCTTCTTATAAGGACACCAGTCATAGTGCATCGGTCCCCCATATGTCCTCATTTTGTCTTAATTACCCCTTTAAAGGTTTTTATCTCCAACTACAGAAAATTCTGAGGTCCTGGGGTTTAGGCCTTCAACATGTGAATTATTGGGGTGGGGTGGGGACACAATTCAACTCATAGCATGATCCCTCTGAAGTGAGTCTAATATTACAATTTTTAGGTAAGAAAACAGGCTGGAAAAAACCATGTAACCTGGCTTACACAGGGAGAAGCAGGGCCAAGAACGAGTCCCTCTCTGATTCCTCACTTCATGCTCTAATTTGTTTCGCTGTTTGTGCTGAAGCAGACCTCCCTCCTGGGCACAGGTGATACAAAGACTCCACAAGGCCAGCGTGTCCATAGCAGTGTTCTCGTGGTTCTTCACCATGATTCAGACCTTCTGAAGGGGGTTGGATAACTTAGAGTCTGCTTGTCTCACACTCAAACAAGAGATTCTGTTATGCTGCTCACATGTTTAGCAATTCACCATAACTCATCATCTTCCTCTGCTGCATCAGAAATCCACTACAGGGCCATGGATCCTGGAATTTAAGATTATTCTTTGTGAAAAAGGCAAACGGACTTGTGATTCCCTTTGCATCCCCTCTTCAAAGCCCCAGTTCACAGAATAAACGCTCAATGACCCGGTTGACTATCTCCTTCATAATCTTAAAACAGTTCAATTAAGTGCCCGTACAAGTGGGGCTCCATATGTTGGCTGGATGTGAGGTGCCAGTATTTCAACACTGCTTTCTCATTAAAATGATCAGAGCACAGGACTGGAAGATTCCAGTGTGGGCCTCACCTGGGACCTCCCCCAGGGAAACGCGCCTGCCAAGGAAACCAGAAATAGTGTCAGAGAGGAAGCACCCCCCTCCGTGGGCTCCCCTCCTGGATGAGTCCTTAATGAGCACTTCCTACCCTTGGCAGGACCAGGTAGGCTGGAGAAGTGTACCTACCTCCTGTGGTGCTCAAACGCATTCCGGTTACTCCCATGATAGGGATGCGTGAAGCTTCAACATATTGACACCCCCTAGAGTATATATTAAATTCTGAAGGATTAATCAAACCTGCACCATGTTGTGTGCAATTAAACCCTTGAAAGGCAAAATAAATTTGCTGGAGCAGGAGCAGCTCTCATACCACTTCTCGCTGGAACGAGGAGTTTTTCAGTTCCTTTACTAACAGATGAGTTTTCGCTCTGGTGCATTTTTCAAGATGTGGGATGGGTCAGGAGGAGTGTCTGCAGAACATTTCAGGGTTGGGAGGGGGTACCCTTTGGTACTGGGTAAGTACCCAGCTAAATCCTTCCATTGGAAGGAGCACTGGATTGTGCCATTTATCTTATTAGAGGAAATATCCCAAAGAGTCGTGTCAGGAATAATGGAGGGTGTAGAAGCTGAGCTGTCTGCTAGGCTCCCCGCCCCCACCCTAGTGGGGATGGGTGTGCCCCACAAGGAGGGCCCTAGGAAGGATAACTGCTCGCTTAGCCATGCTCCTACGTTAATGAAGATCATTGTATGGTGGACATTTCCAAATCCAGTTTCAGAGTCTTGGAGAAAATTCTTTTTGGAGGAAAAATGGAGAGTCCTGGAGGAAACATTGGTACCTCTGCACTCCTATAGAGATGTTTCAGTAGTGCCCAAATTGCACATGGTTTAGCCATTTTTAGTTTATTGTATGTTTTTAAGGATTCAATCAGACTCTGTTGTGAAGAGCTAAGGAGTGGTATGTTCAGTTCATTAAGGAGCAAAGAAGGAAAAGTTAGGTGTGGGAGCCATGTGAGGCCTGCAAGAAGTGGGTTAAGAAGTTGAGATAGTCTTAATGGAGGCATGAGTGAGAACAGAATTACATTTTTCTTCACGCACTTTTGACAATAAGTTTCCTGTGCTAACCACAGTGCCAAAGCTCAAGAAAGACTCATGAAGATGGAAAGTGGAGTATACCACTAAAGGCACAATTTGTCTCCAGATCTCCTGTTCCACCGGGGGCGGGGGAGGGGGAGCAAATCAAGATGCCTAAGTTGCTCCCATAGATAATCCAAAATTGTATTCACTGCAACAAAAAATATTATGTAGAATGATGTGAAATCCTTGAATTAATAAATTCAGAAGCTCTCACCGTGTTAAATGTAGCAATTAGAAAAATAAGGATAATGTGCTTAATTTATACAAAGTACATTTGTTGTTTTTTTTCCCCCCAAAGTTCAGAAATAAATTTTATTGGGAGCTGCATTGAAAACTCTCATGACATCTGGAATATGGAGATCTAATTGCTGATTCAATGGCATTGCGAACACGCAAACATATTTCCTTGGTGAAATGTCAAAAAGGCAGCAATCAAAATGAAGCGTTTAAGCATTAAAATGAAGAAATGATGACTGGGTTGATTTGTAAACATTTATCTCCAAGCTGACTTTATGAAAAAGAAGGAATAAGTTTAGGAACACGATGGCAAATTTGCACATTCTAAGTCCTCCTATCGCGAGGTTGCGGAAATCTCAAGATGCATGGTGGGTTCAATCAAAATGTGCATTTCCCTAAATCCTGATAACCCCACTTGGCTTTTTACGTGGGGTTTACTGCACTTTATTGAGCAGCAGGGGGTTGCCAGGGGATTAGGGAAGGAATAGGCTTCTTTGGCATCCCCAGTTTAGTGATTCTGAGACGGAACATTTCTCTATCTTGGAAATAATTACTTTTTTTCATGTGTTTTGGAGCCCTTTCCTTGTCCTGTGATGTTGGTTGGTGACAGTATTTACTTTCACTTGTGTTCTTGAGGAAGTGAGGTGAGGAGCCTCTGGTTCTGGCCTCATCAAACTTCAGCCGGACCGGGCAACCCCGCAGTTCCTTGTCCTGACCACCTGTGTTTGTTCTCTCTGACTATATTCTGAAGAGGCTGGTATGATTTCAGGATGCATCTCAAATTTATCCTCCTTCTGGTAGAAGAAGCACCTTCCTACTGTTAACTGGGGACATGAACTCTAAACCAAAATGTGCTAAGCCACCGCACAGAGAAGGCAAATAAACTCGTTGCTGAAAGAATGTAGCCTTGCTTGTGAAACCTCTGCTTCCTAGAGAAAGTGGCCCAGAAAGCAGTTTCTAATGAAAGCCAGGGGATTGTTACATCTACGAAATCGCCCATCTAAGGGAGCAGCTCACACTTACCTCGGCCACTCCATGAATAATCTCTCCCAGATGCATACATTTTTAGAGTCCCAGATTATGCCAGTCCTACCCAATGGAACCCCTCTGACGGGGTCCTGAGAAGGAGCTAGTCACCTGCTGGCGGAGCCACGCCATCTTCCCTGAAGGCCCTGCCTGTGTAGGGGCTCCACTCTGTTGTGCTTGCAAATAACATGTATCCCTGCAGTGTAAATATGTAAGAGTTCATTTTAATAAAAAAGTAAGCCCTAAAATAAGATAAAACCCATGACTAGACTTGCATTGGAAGATTTAGAGTGTATTCATCTGCTGGTTTTCGGTATAAATATTCATTGGTTTGGAGCTCTCAGGTGCTGGAACTTTTAATCTGCATTCAGATGGAGGTGCTTTAATCAGGGAGTTCATAAAAGTCTGCAACTCCCCCGCCTCATCCCCCCCCCACCACCAAGAGTGAGAAAACAGAGTAACAAGTAGAATGAAGGGTGCCAGAGCTTCAAAATAACCCAGCACGCTAGACTGTACGGCTGGGGTGGGCAAGTAAACACCAAATACCATTTTGTACCATGATATCGATATTCTATTAAAAACATATCTCTTGCTGTTAGACTGAAAAGTCTCAAAAACCTGTCACTCGCCTGCAGTTGTCCGAGATGACTGATTATGGGGAAAGAATCCCATAGCATCTGTTTACCATGTACTCACACACACTGGTAGGAGGTTTTTAAATGTCAGCAGTAATGCATGCCTGTGTATCAGCGGTCCCAGAGCAACGCTGCCCCGGGGACGGCACCGGGGACTGCTCTAAATGAGGGAGGTCAAGGGACGAAGGCACTGGAGGAGTCCTTTGAAAGGATGCTGTTTGTCTGGGGTGGGAAAAATCCGAACTGCAAATGTTAATCCGTGAATACTTGGGGAGCCTCCTAGTGGGTTTTGAATCCAACTTTAAGTCACAGGAGAATGGATCAGGACCCTCATGCTAAGGTCAGGGTGGGAAGAGCTGAGGGTACAGGGGAAGCATTCTGCATCGGATGCATTTCCCATTAGCAGGCTCTCAGATTTCTCTTGGTAACCTAAGCACATATCAAGAGAAGAGAGTCGTTGAGATACAAACGCTGACTAAACAGTGGGATGGTGACAGCATGGTTAGCAGCTGCTGTATTACGTGAGAATCCTGCGCTATTTAACTACTTAGAGGGGAACACTGCCTATCAGCCCAGCAAAGTCATGGGGACTCCACACAGTCTTTACAATGGACTTGAAAGCGTTATCACTTATTTCTAAAAACAAAAAGAGGTTTGGTTACTGATTTTTTTAAAAAAATATATTCCATCGATTTTTTACAGAGAGGAAGGGGAGGGATAGAGAGTTAGAAACATTGATGAGAGAGAAGCATCGATCAGCTGCCTCCTGCACACCCCCTACTGGGGATGTGCCTGCAACCAAGGTACATGCCCTTGACCGGAATCAAACCTGGGACCCTTGAGTCCGCAGGCTGACGCTCTATCCAGTGAGCCAAACCGGCCAGGGCTGGTTACTGATTTTTATAATGAGTTTTATTTTTTTCTGATATGGTGAAGGCCCAGGAAGGTAATATTGGTGGCAAATTGGTGGTTGGGGGAATGTAGAAGAAAGAACTGAGAACAGATTTTGGTTCCACCATGTGCAAGAGTGATGTTGTTCATGTTTAATGTTTAAAGTCTCTGCCTCAGTTTCTTCTTTTTCAAAATGGGGGCAATAATAGCATGCCCTCGTGGGGCTGTTGGAGGGATTCGGTGAGATTCCTCAGCCCTCAGTAAATGCTCCAGGCGAATTGAGTGGAAGGCCCGTGTGAATTAGTGGAAAACCCGCACTCCGCCACGTTTAACGTCAATGTGGGTTTGTTATTTTCAAGTGTGTGTGAGAACCACACCATGCTGTCCAGAGAGTTTTGCCCTAATGATTCGGTGGCATGTTTTGTGATCCACACATCACAGCTGCTGGCCTCTGCGTGTATCACCAGGGGTGTGTTTATGTACAGAGTGGTTCTTCCTCAAGAGCTTACAAGAGTCAGCTTCCTTTCTGATCTCACTTTGAGCATTAATTGCCTTATTAAACTCCTTTTAAAAAAATTGAACCAAGGTCACTTTCAAAATATCTTACATTTGGTTCATATTTTAAATTGTGGTGCTCTCACGAATGTGATTTTATTTTGTTTGACCAATCCTATAAATTGCAGAAGGGAAAACATATAGAATCAAAGTAAGTGGTTTCTTTCCTTTTGTCCAATCTAATTAGTTGGCTAAGTATTCAGAAGAATGCTTAACCTTCTCTCCTTTGTGCCCAGTATAACATTTCTCTCTCATAATGTGTGTCCTGTTGCAATATCGTCACTGATGCACACGACAAACCTGTCTTCCCAGCTAGCAGGATTCTACCAGGGCAAGGACCATGCCTTGTGTAGTGATGCAATATATACTCTCAGAGCAATGCTTGGCACTTCATGGGCACTCGTTTATCTTTTATTGGCTGATTATAGTTGTAAGGGTATGGTGGTAATGGAATTAGCGAAGTCAGTTCTCCATGCTTTTAGAGCCACCAGTGGATTACATTTTGGGTGCAAGATATAACCTTAGTGCTCAGATTAAAACCACTTTCTTTTTTATTGAATTTATTGTGGTGACATTGGTTAATAAAATTATATGTTTCAGGTGTACAATCCTATAATACATCATCTGTATATTGCACTGTGTTCACTACCCCAAGTCAAATCTCCTTCTATCAGCATTTATTCTCTCTATACCCTCTTCTACCTCCTCCCATCCCCATTTCCCTCTGGTAATCTCTATACTGTTGTCTGTGTCTATGAGTTTTCTATGTTTGTTTTGCTTAATCCTTCACCTTTTTCACCCAACCCTGCACCCATCTCCCCTCTGTCAGCTGTCAGTCTGTTCTCTGTCTCTGAGGCTATTAAAACCACTTTCAACACTTTCTCAGATTCTAATTTTTTTCCTCTGCTCATTCAACAAATATGTTTCCCCTAAGCCCTGTGTGCCTAGCACTGTGCTGAATTCTGAAGCTAGACATGATCCTTGGGTGCAGCTGAGGGAGGCAGACATCAGTTAAAATAAGTGCAGTGAAATAGAAGCGGGGTTGTGAGGGGACCGAGACCAGGAATTGGTCAGTTCCATCTGAAAGAGAAGCACTTCCTACAGGAAGTGAGTGGGGAAAATCTCAGTAGGTTTTGCTTAGTGAAGAATGATCAGGGGAGAGTATTCAGGCTGAGTGAATGAAGTGCAGACACATAGCTCAGCAGCCTGGGTCTGGGTGTAGGGATAGCGTGGGTGCTTGAGAGATGAGCCTGGAGAGAGGAGTGGGGCTGAGGAGGTTAGAATATATCTTGCAGGTAGTAAGTGGTTGCTGATGGGTAGTAGGTTGTGGCACGAGTTGACTTTCAATTATAGAAGCATTGAATGTTAGAGCTCGATGTGGATTTAGATTAAATATATTATAATTTATTCTAAATAAATTTTCCTAAATCCACCTATTTTACAGATGATGAAATTCAGGTTCAGAGATGTGAAGTGATTTGGAAGTGATGATCCTAATAGAAAGTTTGAGGGGATTTCTTGGGGGACAGTGTGTGGTCAAAGTAGGGTCTGACCATCTTATCAATTACATTTTATTGAACAAGTCACTTAATTTCTCTGAACCTCAGTTTCTCCATTGTTGAAATGGAGATCATCATTTGACCTGCCATACAGATGGGTAGACAGGTATTGTTGTGGGGCTCAGTGAGGCAATGCTTGGAAGGGCCTTTGAGAGCCTGATGTGCTGGAGAAATGTGAATGTTGTTTGTCAAAAGCCTGGTCTTTGGCCTCAGATTGGTTGGGTTTGAACTTTGGCTCCTCCACTTTCTAACAGAACAATGCCTGGCAAGCCCCATGCCATCTCCATTTCTCAGTTATACATGGAGATAATAATAATAGTACCTACCTCATTGGTTGTTATGAATGTTATTATTTTAGTTATTATTAACATTAAATGTTAATGCATGCAAAGTGCAGTCCCCTGTACATTGCAAGCTTTTAACAAATGCTACCCATTATTAATTTATTTTAATTATTATCAGTCTAGAATTCTTTCCAATATACCATGCTATTTTTCTTTGACCCTAAGACAGCTTTAAAGCCATAGAGATCTTGGAATTAATCATATGTATATTCTAGATGTTACAATGATGAGCCATTTGCTAGGTGACAACATGCTGACTTTGGCTGTTCCGTCCTAATCCCATAGAAGTCAGGAACCATCTGTAGATCTTTACCAAGCAGTTCATGGAGGCCTTCGGTTCCAACTAAAGGGTTATCTAAGGTCACCTTCCTCACCCTTGGTCTCAGTGGTGTGTAGAATTGAAATCTGAAAGATTAAATCTTCTACTGGCCACCCATTAGCATTATTTTAGATGCAATTTTGTTACACACACATACACACACAGACTTCAAATGACTAGAATATCCAATTGGTTCATTTTAACCTTAATACAAAATATAGAAGTTCTTAAAATATGGATTCACCTTTCAAATTGTCGCCATACTTACATGATACATTTCTGTCATTTCATGTCTTATTGAAGTAATCTACTCCTCTGGTGAAGTAGTCTGGGTTGCCTACCTTCTTAGAGGGTTAAGAGCATTTTGACATTTTCTGCAGTCATTTGCTGGGAGAGGCTTCATTGGTTATTAACGGGGATGCTACTTCATTTTACCCCAAATTTATCAGCCTTTCTCAGATCATGGGTGATGAGTCAAGTCCTGTTTGGGGCATCAAGCTATCATGTAGGCCCTCCCCTAGCCAGGCTAAAGTGGTTTTTAAGAGAGGGCGGGGAAAGAAATGTTTGTGTTTTTCTAATTTCTGTAAATCTAACATAATGATACTAAAGAAATATTTGAAAATAAAGGTAGAAATCACCTATATGTTGGCCTATTTCCTTCCTATCATTGTCCACACACACATATGAATACAATGTGATAGGCTTGGCAGTTGATTTTAGTTCTGGGGGCTGACATCAGCTTTTATTCTTTCTTTTACTGACATGCAACTTCTCAGGACTGGATCCATGATTCACCCTTGCAATCAAATAATAATAATAACAACAACAACAATAATAATAATAACCACCACCATCACCACAACAACAGCATGTAATTTATTTAATATTTAGTACTTATGAGACACTATTCCAACAGCTTTATACGTATATCATTTCATATAATTTTAACGACTACCCATATGAGTTATGTTCTATTATTATCCATTATAAAAAAAAAGAAAAACTGAGTCACAGTGAAGTTAATTGACTCCGAGCTGGTGAGTGATGAAGCCAGGATTTGGACTAGATTCTCAAGGACCACACTGGGCTTCCAGGTGATGGTGCATTGAGCCTGCGTCATAGAGGAAGCTCTGCTGTGGGATGGTGGCCTGTACTTTCTGTTTTTAAAAACAAAAGATATTTTTTATTGATTTCAGAAAAGAAGGGAGAGGGAGAGAGAGAGAGAGAGAGAGAGAGAGAGAGAGAGAGAGAGAGAGAGAAACATCAATGATGAAAGAGAATCATTGACCAGCTGCCTCCTGCATGCCCCACACTGGGGATTGAGCCCGCAACCCGGGCATCTGCCCTGACCTGGAATTGAACCATGATCTCCTGGTTCATAGGTCAAAACTCAACCACTGAGCCATGCCGGCCAGGTGACCTGTACTTTATTGACCACCTGTCCCTCCTTTCTGTAGGTATGTTTGGAGGATGCTAAGGGAGATGCAATGAGATGCAGGCACACAATGACTTGGGCGAGAGCAAGTTCAAGAACAGTGTTTAGGATTTGTGTTTGGTCTAAATATCAATTACAGAACTATTATGGGCATGGAAACAACCTTGGAAACTAGTCTTTGTCTGATTTTATTTTGGGGACTCATTTGGTCCTTTATGACTTCTTGTTGGTCCTTTATGATTCTTGATGATTGTTGTATTGAAATTCTAATTGCCAAAGAACCATCCATCCCATCTCCATACTTTCCCCACCCCATAAAAAGGTTCCTAAACAAAGACTTCGATGTGATAGAAAAATCTTCAGATTTGGTTTATGATGTAAAAAGTCTCCTGATCCCCAACCCCACCCCAATTTTTATTAGGTGAATCTTCTAAGCACAAGGTACATTTGAAACTTTTCAGATACACCTATTGGTGGATGGTGCCATGGTTAGGAAGTTTCTCAAAGCTAATCATTTTTCAAAGGGGAAAAAATAAAAACAAAAAAACCAAGTAGATTAATAAAAAGGGCATGGTGTTCTTGATGAGGCAGGCAAAATCTCAAGGCATGGCTCATCCTCTCTTTTAATTATCCAGTTCATTTAGTCAGCTGTGATCCAGGACTTCGGGAGGTCATCTGCGGTACAAAAAAGAGCCATGGCAGCTCTTGACCCACGGTTTGGCTCAGGGATGGAAAACGGTTACTCAGGCTGACTAGTCCTTTTACAAATGGAACCTGAAGGGCAGGGCTCCGGGTGTGATGTGTGGGGCTCAGAAGACCTCCTAATGCCCCCGGCTTTCCTAAAATTCATCATAAAAAAGTAATTATGTATGAGAAATTGGCAGGTCAGCCAGCTTTTGTGATGGCTCATTCACTTGAGCAGACAGAGCTCCTGAATTGAAAGTTACAGGTAATGTACCTGGAACACAGCCCTTGGGAAGTCACACTGGACATCAGCACTGTTGTCAGACCCCTGGATGTCCCCTACCTTTTTCCCACCTCTGCTGTACTACACTGGGCAACGCTGGGCTTCCTGCTATCATGGCGAGGCTGCCTCTGAGACATTATATTAAGGCAGGGGGAAAAGGCCAGGAAAACTCACCCACTTTCTGCCTCACTATCTCTGAGACTCACTTGTTCTAGGATGACTATAGTACCCATCCCACTCCCAGGTTTCTACTCAGTCCTCTTGAAGGAATACATCCCAATTAAGTGATACATCCTTTCACCAACTTGTGGCCCCTTTAAAGTATGTTTCATCCAAGAAACTAGAGAAACAATTTATCCCTTGTGTAACTTCAGACTGCAAAAGGGCATTACTAATTAGTTAACCTAGAATACCTTTTGGGTCAATTTTCCCATGTGAAAAATGATGGTGTCTTTGTATGGTGACAAGCAAAGCCCAGTCAATGGTTTAAATGACTATGTCAACACTAGGTGAGAAGGGAGAGTTACTCATTGTCAAATGGTATGCAATTGGCATCTACACAGGGTTGTAGGGACAGTGCTATCTGCACTGGAGTCTGGTCCTGTTACTTGGAATGGGCAGTTACTACCCTGGGTATATTGCTTAACTGCTCTGTTCAATTGTTTTTCCTCATCTGTAAGATGTTGACTACCTTGGCAAGGTCATTGCGAAGAATAAAGAACAACCTTTAATTTATAGCCAAGGGTTTAAAAAATTACACTTGTGAGTACATCCTCTTCTTGGTTTGGTTTCAGTGTCCTAGAGGCAAGGGGAAGTATTCACTGATTTAGTCAAGGAGCCCCATGGCACCTCTCTGTGGAGGTAGGCAGGTCAGATATATGAGCACAACCCTTTACCTCATTTCAAGGAACCAAGGGGCTAGTTGTCCACTGTAGAAATAAGTCGCATTGAGTACAAGCTTTCTCTCTCTCTCTCTCTCTCTCTCTCTCTCAACTCTTCTTATACGAGTTTCTAATGTTCTACGAGACTTCTCAGCAGCTTTGTGGATGTGATGCCATGATTTGTAAATTGCTGGTCTCTCCTATAGAGATAATTACAAAGAAAGGGGGTTAGGAAGTAAGGAAGGAGAAAGAAGGAGTGCTGGAGTGGAGTTTTCCATGGAAGCCTGGTGGCTTCATGAAGTAGACAGGTTGCTGGACTCGGAGAACTGTTTCTGTGCAAAGATACGGTACCCATCCAGGCATCCTTGAAAACAATGTGGATGCTTTAGGGTGTGGGGGGCTCCCCTGGAAGACTCAGAGGCCAAGAGTCCACAGAACTGTATGACATAATCAGAAAGACGGTGCACACATTTGCCTGGAGACCACTTTGGGGAAGGGGATGCAGAGGAAGCACCTCTATGCATTCACTGTCTGTGATGAAAAAAAAAAAAGAATTTATAGGCATTTTGTTGGCACTCTAGTGGAGGGAGGACCTGGCGAGTTTCTCCAAAGCCCGGAATGTTAATGGTAAGTGGGATTTGATTATGTGCTCCCCATCCTGACTAATTTAAGATGTGTAAAACACCATTGTTGGACTCCATATAACAGGGGATCGCTAATTCTGCATGTAGGTTGTGTTGGTCATAAAACATATTTTGAGAGCTTTTCACAGTGCCGTCCTAACCTCAGGCTGTCCAACCCAATAATTTTTATGAAGCCGTAAGTTCCCAACTGTGAAATTCAGGCGTTTCCCGGACTAACTGTCATCCCATGTTTTCTTTCATTCAGAGGAGGAGTGTAAAGTCTTTACTCTGAGAAATTGCAAGACCCAGGGAGGTTCGCTAAAATTCTTGTGCTCCCTGTGTTTACCATAAATCTGAGACAGTGATATGATCAGCAAGCTTATTTATGTCTGGGCATAAAACATGCATACAATTTAAACAGAGCAGGCTCCCTTCCTAGCATCTCTCATCATAGGTTGAATATGATTCTTATAACCACGGTGGACAGTCGCTCCCACCATCAGATATTGATTGGTAATTTAGTTTGCAGTAAATTGTTCACTGGACTAACATTTGCATCTCCTTCCTGAAAAAAAAATGTGTTTCTACCTTCAGCACCCTCTCCAATGTCATTTGAAGACTGTATCTGGCCAGCAAGTGAGGGCTCCCTCCTCCTTCTTCCCCCTCGGGCTTCCTAGGGAACAAGTCACTTCCGGCAAAGATGCGCAGCTCAGGGTTTCGGTGCTGCACTGAAGTGACACCCAGATGGCAGGTCAGGGCTGTCAACGTAAGGTGTCTGTTGGCATCAGTAGGATGACTCCTCAGGAAGTGAGAACTTTAAAAATGTATGATGAGTACCACTGAATTAGACAGATGGGCTGATTTGTGTTATTCCTAAAATAACTGGCAAGTAGGTGTTTATCTCATTTTACAACAGGACGAAATTGCTTTTGCAGTGATTCATTTGTGATCCCAGCTAAGCTGTACTATTAATTTACTTTACTTCTGACTGGTGTATTTGCCTCAGTATTTATTGTGTTTTCCATCAGTATTGTCAGACAGAGGTGCTGCTATGACACCTCGACATTTGCATTTAGATTATGGGGCTCTGAGTTAGCATTGTCAGATAGTGTATCCAGGTCCCGTGTGGCTATTGAAGGTGTATTCATGGCCACTTCGGACAGCTTCCCTCCAGCAAGTTCCTGCCTTCACCCTCTCCTCATTCCCATCACCCATTCTGGACACACTGTTGCTTGAGTGATTTTTTTGTAACATGCAAATTTGATTCTGTCACAGCTCCATTTTTTTTTAAGCAAACCAAGATTTCTGAGGGATCAGGCTTACCAAAGGCTTGAATCCAAGTAGGTGTGATGGGGCCTCTGGTGACTAGGAGAGAATACTCCATCCCCAAAAGCAATGCTATTCCAGCTAATGGGAAAGTCAGCCCAGCTTGGTAAGGAAAGTCAATCATCCAGGTTTATGCAGACGTCTTGATTTTGAAAACTTTTCATAAACCAAACACATTGCAACTGAGTACAACTTGACTTTGCATCCCTGTCTTATAGTTTCTTTCTGATCTTCCACTGGACTTTAAGATAATGTCCACATTCTTTAGCCTGGAATATGCAACTCAATAATCAGGCTTTGTTTCCATGCTTACATACATATTTTTTACATTGCATGTCATTCCCATTAGTTTCTATGCTATTCACACTGAACCAACTATAGTAAGACCTTCCGTAAGACAATGAGTTGGGTTCCAAAAAGTTAACTGTGTAGAATGAGAGGGTCGGGGCATTGGCTATGAAGTGGATGAGATGACTAGGGCGAGCCTTTGCATCTAGATATCTGGGTTTCAGAGATCTTGCTGCAAGATCCAAATCCATCCCAGTCCCATCTGTAGTTTGGTACCCCATGGTGCCTGAGCTCTTCTCTGGCTTAGTTCTTGATCAGAACCCTTCTGGTTGGCTGGGACATTCAGGATAGCAGAGTGATATCAGGAATCCCTAGGTAGTTGTCATCTGTTTGGTTGGCCCACTCTTAGAACAATTGAGGTGAGACAATACTTGGTATGTGGGGCCCATTGTCAGCCTCCCTTTGTGTGTGTGAATACCAAGTACATGTACAAGTGTGCATACACTCTGATGGACACACACACACATGTGCACACACAGACAGTGAACTTTAGCTGTCTTCATTTGAGAACAGGGGCTGGATGGAGAGCAGAAGCTGATTCTATTTTTTTAAAATATTTTATTGATTTTTTACAGAGGAAGGGAGAGGGATAGAGAGTTAGAAACATCGATGAGAGAGAAACATTGATCAGCTGCCTCCTGCACACCTCCTACTGGGGATGTGCCCACAACCAAGTTACATGCCCTTGACCGGAATCGAATCTGGGACCCTTCAGTTCGCAGGCCGACGCTCTATCCACTGAGCCAAACCGGTTAGGGCAAAGCTGATTCTTAATTATGTCCAAATTCACATTATTGCCCAACACAGCATCCTGGGGTCTTGCTGTGGCTGTAGTTCCTCCAAGGTCAGCATAAGCTACGTGTAGCCTCTGGGCTGTTGTAAGGACTGTTCTCTCTGATGGTGTCACTCTGGTGAACTCCTCTTGATTGTTAGGATTCTATTTCTATTTAACCACCTCCTTGATGGCACCTCCACGCCCCTATGAGGAGCCAGGCACTGCCTCTTCAGAATTCTTGGTACCTTGAAACAACTTACCATGTTTCTGTAATTGTTTCAGTCCACTCTGGGTCCAAGACTAGCCCTGGGCTGCTCAGGGACAGGGAGCATGCTCTCAATACCCTTTTCTTTTCCTAGTACCTTGTGGTACCCAGCAAGTGCGCATTAAATGTTGAAGGGCTGAAAGAATGGGGAAAAAATGTAGCCACATGGCTGCAGAAAAGGTTGCCAAGTAAGAATAAAGCAATTTGTTTGAAAAAAAAGATATACATTGATATATTACATATATATCATGCCATATACATACATACATATATATGTGTGTATGGCATGTGTTTTGGCTCCTACAGAGGAGCTAAGAAGTTATCTTGCCTTTTTCTCTGCCCCCCATCACCAGACATTATTCCATGTTTTAGTTTTGCTCTAAGCTTCCTGGCCCAGAACAAAGGTCTCCAGGAGTGAAGACTTTTTGCTGCTTCCTGGCTTGGCCCGAAGTCCGATGCCACAGAAAGGAACCTCACAAATAGGCCTGCTCTTGCCAGGTCACCAGCCAAATTGAGGAGACTCGATACGCTCATTGAAGTTCTAAGCACCCTGTCGCACTGAACCCAAACTCTGCCTTCCTCTCCCCGCCTCCCCATCCTGAGCATTAAGGTTCTCCAGCTCATTTCCTGCTCCCTCAACCTTCCCAGCCCCTTTGAGTCAGCGTCAGTGACATGCTCTTCGCAGTCACCTGGAAGCTTGAGTCTTCTAAAACGAGGTTCTCGGGAACAAAGGGAACTCAAGTTCAGGGTTAAGATGCTAAAATGAGATTGTTCTCCTCTGGCAGTAAATTGGTATGCCACTCTCTCCACTGCCGCAGATAAAATTAACCATGCGTTGAAATCATTGCAATAGGCAGTGTCATCAAAGCTTATTTGTAATGAAAATATGATGTTTCAAACCTAAACTCAGGAGTATAATGAATGTAGGACCATATGTTCCCCTCCCACGTAGGGCTGCAGAGAGGAGATGCTGTTTAAAATATAGAGTTGTGGATGGGGCTCAGGTTTTCTCTGCATTCCTTGCCCCTGTTGCCTGTAGGTGGTCCAGAAATGGGGGCGGGGGGGGGGCACGCAGATCACAGGTGCCCAGGCCTGACAGGAATGGCTCCTGGGTTGGAGGTCTTGCCGGTGGGGTCTGTGGCGTGATCGGCTTCTCTCCTCGTCTTAGTTTTTGCAATCTTCCCCTGGTTGCTGCTCTGCCCCTGGGAGTTGAGCTTAGGCAGCTCTTGTACTGGGGAGGAGAAGGGACTGGTAGGAGGTCGACTCTAGTGAGTGTGACCCCTGAGACATGATCAGGCTCAGAGGATCGTGAGGGCGGGGTTGGATGCTGTTCTAACTTGTTTGAAACCCAGTGATGGAGGAAGAAGGCTTCACTCCAATAGCCAGAAGCCCATGTTCTTTGTCGCCAGCTTTGGCCCAGGCTCTTTGCAGGGCAGAACACTGTCATAAAGCCATGAACCCTGGTGCTTGGCCTTCCGATGAAGACACACTGGAGGTCCCAGATATGTAACTCTGAGTCCTCACAACAACCCTGCCCTGCCCTTGTTTTTCCAATGAGGAGACTGAGGACCAGAGAGGTTAAGTAGCCTGATGGAATGATGACCAGCAACCTGCATTATTTCATGCTTGTTACGGCTGGAGAGAGTAAAGCAGAAGAATCTAATTACCTGGTGTGAATTCTGGCTTTGCCATGTAATAGCTATAAGACCTTGGGCGAGTTACTTATTCCGAGTCTTGATTGTCTCATCTTTAAAATGGGAGCAATGCTGATCTCAAAACTTTTTATGGGGGTTAAATGAGAGATAGCAATGAATGGACAGGAATTGGTGCATAGTAAGTGCTCAGTAAATCTTGGTTAGGAATATTGCGCTGTTGCCAGAGTTTGTGGAGTGGCTCTCTGTCTGCTGTGTCTGAGCCACGCCTGCCCACATCCCTGCTGCCCATCTTGGTGAGGTGGGACCAGGCAGTGGTGTTAAATATCTTCTTTAAGAGTGTGTGTGTGTTTAAAGATTAAATGAGATAATATATGTAATATTCTTGGTACAAAGTGAGTGTTCTATACCTGTGAGATTTTCCCCCTCTCCTTTCCTCAGCTGCCTTCCTTCAGTATTCTCATTGCCTGCGGGCCTTGGGAAGTTTCATCTGTCCCAGGTATTCTTATAACCTAAGGAGGGGACTTGAGAGGCCCAGGAAAGAGTTGAAGACTCAAGGAGTATGTTTCTGATGGCAGAATTTCAGGCCTCTTTAACAAGCGTACAGTGACTCTGGATGTGTGAAGAGGGGGTGGGTTGTCTGAGGGGCCCCGGATGACTCCTGCAGTCATTCCCATTTCCTCACCTCATCACAGATACACGAAAGTGGAAAGTGGACAAAAGCATCCATGCTTCCCCTTCTTCTTCTCCCCACTGGAACATACTCAATTAAAATTCTCTGTCCAGTGGCTATTTTTTTCTTTGCCAAGTACGTACCCTACATTCCCATAGAATTGGGCAGGTTTTTGGCACTGGGTTCAGCCTGTTGAAGTATTGAGGTGCAGGTGAGAGGAGATGGGGAGCTCCCTGCGTGCCACTCTGATCACCTGACAGTTGGCTCAGGGGCCACAGAGATGCATTTTTCCCCCTCTCTTCAGTGTTTACAACAGAAAAGTTGGCAGGCACGTTCCTGCCTTCGAAGCTGGAGGCTTTCAGGTCTAGTAAACAGTTACTTTTGGGGCATCATTCTGACTGTGTGTGAGAGAGAGAGAGAGAGAGAGAGAGAGAGAGAGAGAGAGAGAAACAGTGGCTTTGGGAGCCACCAGGAGTCTTTAGACCCGACCCTTAGCTCTAAGATTGAGAAGTTTTGCTGCCCAGCCCTGGGGGCCGCATGTGGGGGCGGGGGAGAAAAGTGTCCCCGTCTCATCTTCTTGGTTTTGATCAAATGTCATTTAGAAAAGCTTCCCGACAAGAGAGCCTCCCTCGCGCCGGCAGGGGAAGCGGACTCGGCATTGCATTTTGTGTTGAGACAATGCAAAGCAGAATCCCTCCCCGATGACCGCCTGATAAAGGAATAAATTGTACAAGGTGATGCGTTTGATAGGTCATTCTGGTGGAGGCACCAGAAACACCTTCTATTAAGAACAAAATGAGGACAAATTTGTTATGCACCTTCTGTTATTTTTAGATTGCATTGACTCCCCCAGCCTCCCCCCGCCCTGCCCCCAGGTTGGAGCTCCCTAATAATCAGGAGTGACTTAGAAAGCGTTTCATTGTGTTGACCTTTACTTAATTTTCTATGCAAGTGGAAAAACCCCCCACAACTATTAGGGAGGACCAATCAACACTTAAAATACCCAGTGTGTATATGTTATGCTTATAAGTAGGTGTGGGTGCAGCTTTTGAGTATATTTTTATCAGCCTGTGTAAGGGTAAAAGGCTTATTTAATATATATATATATGTATATATAATCTCCATACTTATCTGTTTCTGAGAATGGGGAAAATGGTTCATTTAGGACCATTGCGGTCCCAGGGATCACATGACTGCTGAAATGTTAAAACCCGGGTAGTGTTCTAAAAATAATAACATTCCACTGTGGCTTGCCTTTGGTGAGAGCTCTGTGTGGGGCAATTAGAGGGAAATGATATTCCGTTGCCTCTTTCCTCTTCAGCAGAAAGGCAGCGGCCGGGAGTTGAACGAGAAGTGTTTGCAGGGCCAGAGAAATACCACCAGGAGAAGCACCCTTTGGGGAGAAGCACCTTTTCACGTTTAGGGATTTTTTTTTCTTCAAACGTGCAAAATGTGTGGGAGTTTTGGGTAACACAGCTGTTCTTTGTAGCTTCCCCTCTGGCAGAGGGACAAGAAAATCGGAGGGCTGCTCGAGTCCCCGGAGTGGCCCATAAATAGCCACCCAGCGCAGGGGTTTGAAATGCCTGCGCAGCGCGTGGACCGTGCGCCGTGGCTGAGATGCTGATGGTTTATGTGGCCTGCAGGTGACAGGAAGATTTCTGCAGGCAGGACTTTGTTGTAAATCCAGTCCGCCTCGCCGCCTCCTCCCATCAGAGGAGGTTTCCGAGTGATCACCCGCCTCGTGAGTTACCGCGAGGGCGACAAGGTGACTGATGGGCTGGCCTAACACAGCTGTTGCTCCCGGCGCCTGGAATTCCAGAAGACGCCTGCGAAAAGATTGCGCTGCGGAGATGCTGGAATTGGAAATGAGGCCCGCTGTGTAACGAAGGGGGGGGGGCTTTAGGGGGTGACACTGTAAGAAATGCTGTGGACTTGTAGGCACCGCTCCAGAGCGGCCGTGGACGTGAGGGTCATTCATCCAACACACGTTGATCTTCCTTATGATGACTGTTTGTTATTTACTGCGATCATGTCTTGTTCCAGCAAGGGACTGGCACAGTGTCCTCAGATCTCTCATCGCATTTTATCCTCCTACCAAGTGGCGGGTATTTATAGAGGGGCTGTGGTCTTTCCCAGGGAGCCACTGGGCTCCTTCTAAAGTGCCTTACGCAACAGACACAGTTGAAAGTTAAAGAGACACATTTCTGCCCACTGGGCACTTAGAGACGAGAAAGACAGGAAAACTGCACATGCTAAGCATGTAATAGCTGTCCGCCAAATGCCGTTGACAAAGAAGGAGGAAGGGGTGAGGGTTCTTTTTTGTCTGTTGCTCATCTTGATGGATGTGCTCCTGGAGAAAAAACGCTGGTAAACAGTAGCACATTTAACAACATGAGTGTGCGCCTGGCCCTGTGCTTGCTGGCACCTTGGGTGGCTTCTCCTTTAATGGTCACAGCAGCGGACACGCTGGGCTTCCCATGGCTCTGCTTTACCAGCCAGGAAGCCTCCACACAGGAGCAGCCCAGGGCCACGCAGCTGGGAGAGGCGTTGGCAGGACTTGAATCCAGGCCATGTGGTCTCCTTGGAAATGTGGGAAACTCTCTATTTACGGGGACATTATTATTTTATGGCTCCAAAACGCCTCTGGGAATCCCCCTGCTCGGCACAGATGTGATCCTCTGAGAGGAATTGAAAGCGGTTTCTTTCCGATGATTAGTTACCAACTTCACTGGGCAGCTTTCTGTCATCATCATTTTCTTTCTAAGTTTGTGAAGGCCTGAGGAGGCTCAGTGGGGAGTGCGATACAGTTCCAAGGGTGGGCTCCCCGGGGGCCTCTGTGAACTACCACAGGAGGCGAAGAGCAGGGCTGTGGTGTGGGGGGGAGGCAGGATTAGAGGTCTGAAGGGCTAAGTTTGAAATTAGGGAGTTTTCCCAGAATCCTGTCTGGGCTTTGGTGTCATCCCTTGTAAAACATAGAATATCAGACTCTTTTTGCCTGGACTTTCATGTTCCCTGGACTTTCCTAGATTGTTCTTCCCTCTGAGCCTTTGCATATGCTGTTCCTTCAGCCAGGAGTACCCTTCCCAGATCTTTGCAATATCCCTCATCATGCTCACAAGTCAGCTTCCGGAAAAGTCTTTCTTGACTGCATTGCTAAAGTAGCAGCCCTCTCCTCTTGAGCTTCTATTGCATTATTTTCTTTCATATTTTTATTGTTTATTATATTCTTAGGATACTTATTGCTTCTAGAAGAAATCTTTTTCATTGCTTACCTATTGGTCATCCATGACCCCAGATGCACTAGAGTGTCAGCCCCTGAAGACAGGGACCTTGACCATCTTGTCCACTATGTAATTCCTGTGCCTAGAACTATGCCTGGAGTACAGAGGGCACACAATAAATATCTGTTGAAAGAAGGAATGAGCAGATGATTGAGTTATCTCATTGGAGGGTAAAGTAAGTGAAAATCATATATACAAACTACCGTAAACATTAAGCACAAATACAGTGCAAACAAGGGAGCAGGTCCGCTTAGGACTTTGAGATGCTGCCATATGCTTTACCAGAAAACGTGCTTAGGTGGCCGTATCTGGACTTTTTTCTCATCTTCTTGTGTCATTTCCAATAACTGGAAGACAACAGCTAACTTAACATTAAGAAGCCTCTCCCCCACTATCCTCATCATAATACTGGAATCAAGTAAGTAAATTTCTTGGATATGTTCTTGATTGGAATTGAATAAAAATCAATATAAAGTGCAACCCCAAGCCTTCCTTTAGATCTTCCTTTAGACAAATTTTTGTGTCTCTGATCTTATCAGGGAGGACCATGAAAGGGAGGATGTGTAGGGTCAGTCTTTGGATAAAAGGGAACTCAAGCATAGCCATTAACGGTCTTCTAATATTTGGTCAGCACGAAAGGGCTACATCATTGATACACAAAAACGATTGCATTCCTGGTAGTCACACGGAGATCTTGTTTTACTGGGAGCTGTATGAGAGCCTCTTAGGTACACTGCCACTTTGCACTCTATTTTATTTGGAATAATATGAATCCTGGTTGATAATGTTCAGAATCAGAAAACCCTCCAAATAGGATAGCAGCTACCGTTCCAAAAAAGGCTGAAACGGAGATGTTTGTCTCCACATATCCCATGGGCAGAATGATAGACACGAAGATACTCAAATTTTTTGCAAGCAACAGGGTCTTCTGAGGCACAGATGATTGTCTTTGCTGCCTCCCCTTTACCAAAAAAAAATGTTTATTTAAATATTGTTCCATCCCCACAAGCACTTTTATTATTTACCGATTTAAAAAAATGACATCATTACTTTTCTTCTGAATTTTTTAAAGCGACAATTGTGCAATTAAATTACTGAATTCATTTATATTTAATTGTGCTTTTGGTTTTAATGTGCTATTGGATGGCGTTTCTTTCTGGGGCTGTTAGTTTTCCACGCAACACGGAGAATCTCAGGCTATATCAAGGAAATATACTACATGGGCAAGACAAAGTCTCATTAGTGTTATTTATAGCATGCTGAAACCTCATTAGGGGAAGGTATGCTGGATTCAAAAATGCATTACCGGGAACGCTTTATTTTTTTGTACTGGAGAAATTGCTTTTATTGTGTTTCTTTGTCACAAGCGTAGTGGCTACCGGACTTTTTGGTTTCTTAAAGTATGAAATAAATTAAGTTGGAAGAAAAGAGTAATTAATCCACCCGCAAGTGTAGCCTCATCATATTAGTAGAATGGCCTCCACACGGTTTCTAAGGGATTTCTATTTACCCAGGTACCTTACCCTCGGCCAACCATTATTTTGTAATTTGTTTCACCTCAGGTAAGATGCAGTATTTTTCAGGGCAGTAGTTAGCATCTTAAAGAGTAATAATGGGCTTTTAGTGCATCTCAGCTCAGGGATGAGTGAAACTTGAGGTGCAAAGTCACCAATTTCCCAATTTAGGAAGTCGCATTTGTTCTAATGTGAGCCATACATCCAATCCTGCATAAATGTTGTTCGGGAGGCATGCCGGAGGACTGCGATTTGAAGCAAATGGGAAAAAAGAATGAGTCCCCAAGTTGTCCAAATGAAACTCATTTGGAGTGTGTGGTAGTCTGATGAGGTGGAGCAAGGAAATGTTGGACTGTTGCGGTTAAAATTCTGCTGTTGTTCCAAGACTTTGCCCTGCTGAGGGGTGGGAGAGTGGAAGTAATTCAGACCCAGCCACTAATTTTTCTGCTCCATTATCCTCCTGACTGTGGTTGTTTATTGTCATCTGTTTGGTGGGGGCGGGGGGGGTGGTGGTGGTGAAAGGCTGTATCCACAAGGAATAATTTCCACTGCAAGATTCAGAAAATTCAGCTACTATGATATAAGCCTATTTATTATTTACTTAATAGGAGGTATAGCTGGTGATTTCAACATTATGTTCATTAGCTCAGCTGTGTCATTAGGAATTCAGGTTCTTTCCATTCTTCTTTTCTATTGTTCTCAGTTTTTCCTCTCTGTGCTACTGCCACATGGTCTCAGGGTAGCTGCCACAGCTCCAAGTATCACATCCTCACACTAAGTGTTGCAAGCAGAAAGGAGGGCAGGGGAAAAAGTCTCATAATTTTGTATGTTGTGGTTTGTTCCACAGAAAGGAAGCTCTTCTCTCAAACTCTGCAGGCTTCTTTTTAAGTTTCATTGACCAGAACGGGTTCACTTGATCTTCTCCTCCCCCAAACAAATGACTAATTAGCAATGAAAGTACTAGCATTGGACTAGGGAATGGAGAGGGATCCATGATGCCTAAGATCAAGGGCTCTCTCTGCAAGGAGAAAGTGGGCTGTTGGATAATGAGCATGCAATATTTGTTGTCTGTCTTCTTAGCCACAGAGCAATTTATAAGATGGTTTTTTGCACAGCAAATATTTTCATTAGTCACATTTGTAATCATGCTCTTTGGGCCAAGATAGAGAAGATTTCCCTTCTCTTCTTCCTCTTTCCTTCCTTTCATCCATCCATTTATCCCTCCACCCACCCATCCATCTACTGACCTACCCATATGAAGAATAGCTACCACTTAATAGGTACATATTAATTGTTTTGTGGGATAGAGAGAGAAACCAGACATGAATTCTGCTCTAAAAGGAACACTGACATATTTTGGAAATTAGACACATGCCCAAGTAATTGTAATTCTAGATGGAAAATATGAATTGACCTGGGAGTTCAGAGGTGGGAGAATTAGGGAAGCTTTCTGGACTAGAGGGGATTTCAGCATTTTCTATCTAACCCCATATTAAACTCAGTGGTCCCTTTTTCAGCCTTCTCATTGGAAAAAATTTCCTCGATTCTCTCAGGAGTATTTTTTTTTACAGCTTTTTTTTGACAGTTTTTTTTTTGGCCCAGCTTCCTGTGGTCGCCAGGGACACATCTGGGCATGATGTGGTCTCTGGTTAAGAAAGAAGGGCCAGAGGTGGGTCTTGATGTTCTTTTGCTTCTCTTGATAATGAGCACATTTGAATTTGTGGATGGATTGGGTGGCTGGTTTTGATGAGATTGCTATTGGAATTATGTCACCAGTGACTCCATGTGATGCATCCGGGACAAGCTCACTACAGCAAAAACCAAGAGAAAAATAGAAATCTTCAGCCACATTAGCGGTGATGAATGACCATGGCATTGGTGTGGCCTTTTTTTCCCCTCTTGGAAGCAGACAGCGTTGTACCTAACTACATTTCCAAGACATAATGACAAAAGTAGCTCCTAGTGTACATCTACAGGTGGCCTACCTGCCAGCTGAGACTTGAAGTCAGAAACCATTTAGGGCAGAGGGGCAATTGAAGCTTGTGGGTCACATTCAGCCTCTAGTCATATTTTGTTGGGTAAATAGTATTTTCAAAAGTGACATTTCAGCCCTGGCTGGTGTTCTCAGTGGTTAGAGCATTGGCTTGCACACCAGAGGGCCCTGGGTTCAATTCCCAGCCCCAGTCAGGGTGCCGGTGGGAGCAATCAATTGATGTGTCTCTCTCAAATTGATGTTTCTCTCTCTCTCTCCCTATCCCTCCCTTCCACTCTCTCTGAAAAAAAAAATGGAAAAAATATCTTTACTCCATGAGTGAGGATTAAAAAACAAATAAGCAAAAGTGAAATTTCAAAAAATAAAATTTCAGATTTGGGGCTGTTTTTAAAAAAATGGAGAGATTCTGGGTCCACATTCTCACTCAGCAATATTGCCTGGAACCAAGAAGCTCTGTCTGATGTGGACAGGACATGACCTCTTGAGTTCGCCACAATACCTGCCACTCCCTATCGCCTTTCACCAACTCTACTTGGTTTGCTTGTGTTCCCTGGGGGACAGTGGAAACTGGGGAGGTTGGCACCTCTGCCTTAGAGGTTTTAGTTCAGGTTTAGGCAAGAGAGAACAGAAACAGTGTGTCCATGTGGAAATCATCCTACTCTTCTTACCTTTCAAAGTTCACAGAGAAAGCTTACTTGTATCTTCTAAAGCAGTGGTTCTCAACCTTCCTAATGCCACGACCCTTTAATACAGTTCCTCATGTTGTGGTGACCCCCAATTTCATTGTTACAAGTTGAACATAATTAAAGCATAGTGATTACAAAAACAATATGTAATTATGTATGTATTTTCCGATGGTCTTAGGCGACCCCTGTGAAAGGGTTGTTCGACCCTCAAAGGGGTCTCGACCCACAGGTTGAGAACCGCTGTGAAAGGCTTTATGGTTTTGTCTAAAGCCATGAATAACATCATATTTGAATTGCTAAGGGCCCTTTTTATGATGTGTTGACATTTCAGTTAGCTTTCTTTGCGTTTTTAATTTTTATTTTTCATTTAAAATTTACTTTCAATATTATTTTGTGTTGGTTTTCGGTGTACAGTATAGTGATTAATCAATCATGCTTTACAAAGTGTTCCCACTGAGAAATCCAGTACCCACGTGGCACTATACATAGTTATTACAATATGACTGACTATGTTCCCTACGCAGCACTTGGCATCCCCGTGACTATTCTGTAACCACCAATCTGTACTTATTAATCCCTTCACCTCTTTCACCCAGTGCACCAACCCTCCTCCCCTCTAGCAACCATCAGTCTGTTCTCTGTGTCTGTGAGTTTGTTTCAATGTTGTTTGTTCATTTATTTTGTTATTTAGATTCCACATATAAGTGAAATCATATGGTATTTGTCTTTCTCTGACTGAATTATGTCCCTGAGCATTTAACCTTTAAGTCCATCCATGTTTTAAATGGAGTAAAACTGGTTGGGCAGAATTAATCTAGCTAAGTGTATATATGAATGAACACACAACACCCTCCCCCCTCCCCACACACACATACACATACGCATACACATACACACGAACTCTCTACTGGGAGTCATTTTGGAAAGCAATTAACTCTTTTAAGAACTGTCATTAAACCATCCCAAGTGGCTTGAAAGAGTTAATGAACTTCCCAAGTATGCAATTTACTTTGTTGGGACACTGCAAATTACAATCTTGGAAAATTGATTTGAGTTATTGTGTTGTTACTATTGCTGATATGTAGTAGTAATAGTGGATTTATGTAGCACCTTGGCACCACAGAGCTAAAAACAATTACATTTAAATATCAATTTAATTTAATGTGAAAACCAGTTTTGTCTAATCATCATAGCTAATTGCTATCCTCTGAAAGCAGTTTCCACAACACTTGTATTAATGGTCTGGTAGCATGTTAGCTGTTTGGAAGTTTCTTGCATGAAGTATCATACAGCCTGAATTTATGTGTCAAAAACATCTCCTTGAATGTATTTACTAGCTGATGTGTATATAATGTATGACCTGCTGAAGATTAAAAATGTCAGTGGAGTGAACATGTCTTTGAATCAAATGTGTCTGGAGAATGTTCATGAGGATAAAGTGAAGGCTTCAAATAACAAAGTCAATACACAAAACAATGAGAAGGGGCCGTTGGCCCACCCACTCCTTCTGTCAACTAGGGATCCCTGTTAACAATCAATAGGTGTTCAGTGAATACCCAGAGATCAAAGAGGACTGTAACAAGTCATGTTTGCAATAATCTCCTGGAGCAATGCAAGATGTGTGATGTCAGAATAACACCAAATAAATAAATAAAGAAAGAAAAGATTAAATACCTTAAATGCTTTCGCCCTTAAACCCCTAAGATAAAAAAGGATCAAAAAGCCAAAGTCAGTGGGAAATAAACCAATAACTAAGTTGTTTGTATATAATGACCAGACAGGCTGATGGGCTTTGAAGTCAGAAGACCTACTTTTCAGACCTGATTCTTCCTCTTTTTGACTGTGGGACCTTAAGTAAGTTATTAGACATTTCAGAGTCTTTTTCAATATCCCCCTTTTCTTTTTTTTCTTTTTTTAATATATTTTATTGATTTTTTACAGAGAGGAAGGGAGAGAGATAGAGAGTTAGAAACATCGATGAGAGAGAAACATCGATCAGCTGCCTCCTGCACACCCCCTCCTGGGGATGTGCCCACAACTCAGGTACATGCCCTTGACCGGAATCGAACCTGGGACCTTTCAGTCTGCAGGCCGACGCTCTATCCACTGAGCCAAACCGGATTCGGCTCCCCCTTTTCAATAAAGATAGTTCTAACATACTAGAGGCCCGATGCATTCATGCACACGGGGGGTTCCTCAGCCCAGCCTGAGCCCTCTCACAGTCTGGGATCCTTGGGGGATGCCCACCTGCTGGCTTAGGCCTGCTCCCCAAGAACAGATGAACTAAAAGAAATAACCACATCCTTGGGTAAGGATTTTTTAAAAAGGTAATGGTCGCATGAAAATTCACTGTTGGCGGGGCTGAGGGGACTGGGTGCTGCCATCTTTGTGAGGGTGTGAAGGTCAATTAGCATATTACCTCTTTATTATATAGGATATTTCAGAGGTTTGTTGAGAAGTTTAAGATGATTTACGTGCAGAGCTTGCACAGTGCTGGGCACATTGGAGATGTATAATTGGGTTTGTCAAGTGTCGAGTCCAATTTCTTCACAAGATGAAAAGCATTTTTGCACCTTGTATGTTAAGAATTTTCCAGAAATGGCCAATATTATTGGACCAAGTTCATGAAAATGATCTGGCTGTTCCTACCTGTGTTTTGTGCCTTGTCTAAAAATGCTTAGGTCAGCACTTGAACCTTCTTTCTTAGTGATTATTTTCCTGATGATTGGGTGATGCCTGTTGCAGAGCTGGGGTAGAGTTGGTAGGTTTGCAGTTGAGACTTGAAGTCCCGTAGCACTAAATTAGGTGATTTAGGCAGGTGTTTGTTTAGTGTGTGCTACTTGGGCAACTATCAGTCTCTTCCTCATTCCACATTCAAGTCAACCTGTTTCTAAAAGCACTTGGGTTGAGATATGATAGTTCCCCCTATCCACGGTGGAAACATTCCAAGACCCCCCCAGTAGATACCTGAAACCCTGATAATACCAAATCCTATAGATACTATGTTTTGTCCTATGCATACATACCTATGATAAAGTTTCATTTATAAAGTACACACAGTAAGAGATAAACAATAATAACTAATAATAAAATACATCAATTATAACACTATATTGTAATAAAAGTTATGCAAATATGGCCTCCTTCCCTCTCCTTCTCTCTCTCTCTCTCTCTCTCTCTCATCTGATAACCCAGACAGCTACTAAGTGACTAACATGTCCCAGGTGGGCTGGAGCAGATGGTGCGAGATTTCATCGTGCTACTCTGAACGGCGCGTAATTTAAAACTTATGAATAGTTTATTTCTGGAACTTTCCAGTTAATATTTATGGATCATGGTTGATTGCAGGTAACTGAAACTGTGGAATGAGAAATCATGAAAAGTGAAACAAGCAAGGGGGTGGGGGACTACTGTATTGGAAGTGAAGTAGGGCATATCAAGCTCTTAGGTTAAAATCCAGTTTTGTTTTTGCCACATTTGGGCCACGTCAACACTCAATATAGCCCATTGATCTTGAAACCTAAAGCTAAGTCATCTGGTCCAGATGGATAGGGTAGACCAGCTGCCTAGCTGAGGCCAAGTTGCTCGGGCTTGATGAGGTAGCCAGCAGAGCTAGCACAGAAGTGGTGTGGAAGGATGTGCAGTCTGGTTGCCACCTGTGAAAAGGATGGGATGCTCAGAGGGTAGAGTCAGAGACCCCTGCTGTGAGATGAGTGCTGGGAACCCCCCCTCCCCTCATGCCTCACCTCTTCTCTAGACTCCTGGGGCTTCTTCCTTCCCCTCCTCCTCTGTCTGTGGGGGTGTTGAACTCATCTGCAGCTGCAGGGGAGGATCTCTTGCTCTGTGCCACTACTTCTGAGGCAGCAGAGGTAGACCAGGGAATGGAGTTTCAATGAGGGAGGCTCCATGTGCCTTGCCTCCCTGCCCCACCCCCGCTTCTCCCACATCCTTGAACTTGCTCCTCCCTCCCACCCCATTGCTCACATCTGTTGTGGAAGCACAGGGAGGAAAAGAGGTAGGGGCTACATTACTACTTAGCATCTGTTTTTGATATCAATTGTGGGGATCAATAATTGAGCAATGAGTTTTAAATATGAAGTGCCATATGAATGCCAAATAGACTTTCAATTGATGGGGACTCTTAACATTTCAGATACCATATGGTGGAATGGGAACATATAGATATAAAGGCTTATTCCATAAATATCATGACAAGGTAATACATTCATTTGTTCAACAAATATTTGTCGAGTGCCTGAGTGCCTCCTAGGAACCAGGAATTATGGTAGGTGCTGGATACAGAGTGAACAACCACAGAAATCACAATCAGCTCTCCACCCATGCCCAAAGAACTTATATACTGATGGGGAGAGATAAATGATAAGCAAAGGAGTAAGTAAGTGATATAAAACTACAGAATAGTATTAAGTGCTATGGAGAAAAATAAAGCCGAGTAGGGGATAAGGAGTAGGAGAGAGGTGAAATTTTAAATGAGATGACTAGATAATTATATTTTAATAATCATTTCTTACCAAGGAGTTTAAATTCTCCAAATTAAAATCTATTAATTTGGATAAAGGATGACTTTTCTGTTATGTAGATATCCTTTCTAGAAATGGCATGTATGGTTGCAGATGTGTGTGTGTGTGTGTGTGTGTGTGTGTGTGTGTGTGATATTTTTTATAGCTCTCAAGTCAGGATTTCTGTTTTCACCAATACTTCTAGGCTCCACTAATTTACTAATCCTTTTTTTCTAATTCTTTCCAGTTCTTTCAGCCTTCCTCTTCCTATCTCATTCATTCCACATATCTGTTCTCTTTCCTAAGTTTAGTCGCATCCATTGGCTAAAGTCACTCCTGTGTGTGCTCCTAGAAAATCAAATTTAGAGGCCCTTGAGGATTCACGGATGAACACCAGGCTCCATTGGTGGTGTGTGAATATGCACACGGCTGTGACATGGTGGTCAAGAGCCCAGGCTCTGGAGTCAGGGCTGAGGTCTTGGGCATGTTATTTGTTCAAGGTCATCTTTATGGACCTCAGTTTCCTTGTCTGCAAAAAATGATTCCTCTTTCAGAACCCTGTGATTAAATGAGAAGACCCCAGGAAAATGTACAGCATGTTGCCTGACCTATAATATGCTTAAGAGGTATTAGCTGCTCACCTCCTGATTGTTTCCTCATTCTATATATTCTACATTTTGGAAGATAATTAGTATGGTATTATTTTATCTTAGAGCTAGCATGGTTCATGGGAATCATCTGGTTTAATGGTTTGCAAATGGTTATTATTTTTTTCAAGTCACTAGAAGGAACCGTGTTTTTCCAGATGAAATTCAGTGTGGAACCCCAGTACCTAAGGTAGATCAGTGGGATTAAGCTTGTTGAAATGGGAGCAAGAAGTGTAGTTCCTGCTCACTCAGCGTGTGTCCCTTGAGACTTCAACCTGCTCATTTCTTCCCATAATAGCCTGTGGGGCACTTCTGAGAAAGACTGGGGTTTCTCAGGTCTTTTAAAGGAACCAAAGTCATTTATCAGAGGGAAGGTAACTCTAATCTCCCCTCAAATGTTCTGTATCCTTAAATCCTCTTTGTAAACAGTCAATATTGCCGCCTCCCTAGAAAAATGGGGGGGTGGGAACTGGTAGTTTGTATTTCTCACCTATCTGCTTCATTCCCTTCCCTTTCTGTATTCTACTGAAGTTTTTGTTCTCCCGCTCCCCCACCCCCCGACCAAGGCCACCAGACTCTATCTACTTGGCAAATCCAATGGATTTTTCAACCTGCTTTACCTTTATGCAGAATCTGCAACTGACCATCTAATCCTTTCTGAAACTCTAACACTGGGGCTTCCATGATCCTCCAGTATGGGCCCGAGGCATCTCAATAATGTTTTCTATGGCTTTTATTATGTCACTCCCTTTCTCAGAAGCCCTCCATGGCTCCCTATTGCCTATAGAATCACATACACACCTTGCAACCATATTCAGTTTTTAATGATTTATCTGATATATAGCTTTTTAAAAATCTTAAATTAAAAAATATATACTTTTACTGATTTCAGAGAGGAAAGGAGAGGGTGAGAGAGATAGAAACGTCAATAATGAGAGAAAAATCATTGATTGGCTGCCTCTAGTATGTCCTCTATTGCAACCTGGGCATGTGCCCTGACGGGGAGTCAAACAGGTGACCTCTTGGTTCCTGGATCAACGCTCAACCACTGAGTCACACAAGCCGGGTTTATCCTTAAATTTTATGACTGCCCTGGATTACCTGAATCTGCTCTTAACCTCCCAAAATGTATTTTCAGAGTTGAGAAAGTTTACTTAAAGGAAAAAAATAAGGTTCAATTTAGGAAAGAGATAAAAGAGAAAGGACCCTTCATCCAGACCTGGTGAGATGGTAAGTTTTAAAATAGTAGAGATGGCAGTAAGAGCTTGATGACATAGAGTATTTGACTTTATCAATCCTTCTAGATAGAAGTTATTTGAGATCAGGGACTGATGTGTTATTCATTTCTGGGATGCCCACAGTCCTGAACTCACAACTCTGCTCACCACAATCCTCAACAAATGCATACACAAAAGAAAAAAATGACCAACTCAATTTGAAGTCTAGTGAACTTAAAAAATTTGTACAAGTTAATATAGCCTATTAATAAGTAGATTATAAACCCTTTGAAAAATGAGAACTAATATAGAAATGTGTTTTTATTATCTAATTCCCTAATGTGTTTTTTGTTTTATAAATGATGCAATTATGTTATTACAGTGTATTTATTTCATTAATAATTTTGTCAGAGCAAAGCCAGTGTCCTGTTGGAATTATTTGTATACCTGGGCTTTTTATCAGGGCTTTTCCAAAGGAAGTATATCAGTTATTTATTTATTCTTTTTTTGTTTTGTTGTTTTGTTAAATTATGCTGCATCACAAAGCACTCTAAAATTTAGTGTCTTGAAGCAACCACTATTTATTATTTCTCATGAGTCTAAGGGCCATCTCTGCTATTTGGCTAGTCTCAGCCAGGCTCAGACGATCTCAGCTGGGCCCATTGTTTTGTCTGGGTTAGTAGGTGGCTCAGCTGGGAGCTGGCAGGTCAGAGGATAACCTTGACTCTGCTGTAACCAGTCTCAGGCTAACCTAGGCTTTATTTCCTTGGTGAAAGCAGGTGAAAAAGAGATAGAGAACAGCAGTGTACAAGGCCACGAGGCTCAGATCACACACACTGTCCCATCCACACATTCTACTGGCTAAAGCAAGAGACAAGGCTGCCAAGGTTCCAGAGATGGGGAGATAGACCCTATGTCTCAATGGGAGAAGCTGTTGAGTGGATACAAGGAAGGGCAGAGAACTAAGGACATCCATCTTTACAATCACTCTTCCACAGGTCTACATACTTTGTCAGTTTTTCTGGGACTGAGGAGACCAGGGAAGATGTGCATGACTCCAGCTGGCAAGACTATGAGCTTCCTTTGGCCTCATCAGTACTCATGCTGCTACTTGAAGGTGCTCAGAATCCCACCATTCAATCCGGCCCTGAAGCTGATGTAGCTGTTGAATAGCTAATTCTACATTATGTCCTTTTCATGCCCTCCTAGTTTCTTATCTCCTAACACAGGAAATGATAGATCAGTTGATTTGTTGCCTTTGTGTCTATAATAAGTACAGAAAATAAAAGACTTTGGGAGGTTCATAGGAAGCAGATATGTAGAGAAACAAAAAGAGGTATCTTTGGTTGGCCTCTTTCTTATTTCTTAAAGGCAAAATCTGAAAGAAAGTAGTCTTGGTGCATATCGTTTGGTTTGGGGAAGAGGTAACTGGGTGTGTGAAGGCTGTGGTGTGTGTGTGTGGCGGGGGGGAGTGAATGGAACTGCTGATCAGGAGTATTGGAAGGTATGAGAAAGAAGGGTCTGATCAATAGCTATTTCTCAAGTGCGGAGCATAATTTGTGGCAGGCTGCTGAAATGAGTTAGTGCTTCGCAGTTAATGGCTGTGAGCACATTCCTTTATTGCACACTCCAAAATGTTTGCCGTCAACAATTCTAAAAGGCTGTGAGTGACTCACAATGTGAGTAATGCTGGTGCTTCGTGAGCTGTGGCCTCTCTTCCGAAAACCTTCCACTTGGACTCCGTGTCTCTGTATTGACATCTCTGGCTTGGCTGCCCCTCACATCAGCCAGCATTCTTGCCATCTGGTTTGGACGGTACGCTTTTGCAAATTGCCCTTCTTTTCTTCAGGTGCTCGCCTGGTCTCCCCTGGCAGTTCTTTAGTAAGCCCTTAGGAAACACCATTCTCTGGCTATTCAAAGTGTAGTCCAGGGACCGATAGCCTAGGTGTCAGCTGGGAGCTTATGCATTTCAGGTACCACTCCAGACCTACAGAGTCAGAGTCTGCACTTGAACAAGGTCCCCAGGGGATTCCCATGCACACAAAAGGATGAGGAAACACTGTTGATTTTCACCCCTGCTATTTCTGTTCCCGCCCTGTTAACCTCTTCAAGGTCAGAAAACACTCCTCAGCTTTTCACTGACCTCTCCAAGAGGGATTTCAAAGCGTGATGGGCTACACTGGCAGGGTTGAAATCAAGTCCCATGAAAAAAATATACACAGGAGTGGACATCAGTAGGCTTACAGTCATAATACACATAAATAAAAGAATGATTAATAGATGATAATATAAGAATAAATTCTGTGTTTCGTGTACTCATAACTGTAGACCTACTTTTGCCTGCGCCTGTATAGCTTTCAAGGTTGAGTATTTGTTTTGGTCACTGGAAAGTGGTGGTGGGAATCTTATTCCTCTTTATAGTGGTACTAGAGGCCTGGTGCATGAAATTCGTGCACTGGGGTGGGGGGGGGGTCCCTCAGCTCGGCCTGCATCCTCTCGCAGTCCAGGAGCCCTAGGCGGACATCCCTCTTGCAGTCCAGGAACCCTCGCTCCTTACCGCCCTCCTGCTCGCTGCTCCTTAGTACTGCCTCAGAGCCAGGAGAGGCTCCCTCCACCACTGCTGCACTCGCCAGCTATGAGCCCGGCTTCTGGCTGAGTGGTGCTCCCCCTGTGGGAGTGCACTGACCACCAGAGGGCAGCTCCTGCATTGAGCATCTGCCCCCTGGTGGTCAATGTGCATCATAGCGTTCCACCTTAATGGTCACTTAGGCTTTTATTATATAGACTAGAGGCCTGGTGCACGAATTTGTGCATGGGTGGGTTTCTGCTGGTCCACCCCGATCGGAGCCAATCAGGCCAGGCCGGCCAGGGGGAGAGACCATGGGCAGTTGGCAGGCCGGCACCCTGGTCGAACTCCCACTTGAACTCCCGGTCGAGGGGACAATTTGCATATTAGCCTTTTATTATATAGGATAAGGCACAAAGGAGTATGAAAATTAGACATCTACAAAAAAGCAAAGGCCATGTTAACCTTACCATCACCACACCCCAATGAATGTTAACCAAGAGTTTCTGCCAGAAGAGTGGGGGCTCCTGTGAGTAGAGGCACCTTAGAGATACTTTCTAATTCAAAGAGCCCCCCATTGAGTGAGATATATGCATTCATACAGTATATTCCAGAAATCACGTGCTTTGCACGGATTCAAGCATCATATATCCATGACATGACTTAATCAGCATGTCAGGCCAATGGTGTATGATCTCCATTTTACAGATGACAAAATGGAAGCTCAGGGAAGGAAATTGCCCAGGGTGGCACAGCTGGTGAACTGCAGGATTGGAAAGAGCCTGCATCCTTGAATTGTATGCGATTTCTCCAACTGGAAATTCCTTTCTTTGGTTCTACAAGGCTTTTTTCTCTGAGTTTATCAGGCATATATTTTGAGAAGAGGCGTTATGCTAAGCTAACTCCTGACCTTCTTCCACACCTGCACTCAAGTGTTTTGAGTTCCCTATCCCCATCCTTATCTTTACTGTCTGTTTCTCTCTCTCTCTCTCTCTCTCTCTCTCTCTCTCTCTCTCTCTAAAAAAAAATCTTTATTGTGGAAAGTATTACATATGTCTCCTTTACCCCCCCCCATTGACCTCTTCTAGCCCCCCTCCCCCCGCACCTGCTCCCCCACCCCAGGCCTTCACCACCCTATTGTCTGTATCCATGGGTTATGCATATATGCATACAAGTTCTTTGGCTGATCTCTTCCCACCCAGCCACCTTCCCCTGCCTTCCCCCTGAGGTTCGAAAGTCTGTTGCATGCTTCTATGTTTCTGGATCTAGTTTGTTCATCAGATTCCACATATGAATGAGACTATGTGATACTTGTGGTTCTCTGACTGGCTTATTTCACTCAGCATAATACTCTCCAGGCCCTGTCTGTTTCAAATGCTGCCTCCACATGGGCTCCATTTTGATACCTTCCACTAGGATGTCACCTCTCTCTTTGAATTCCATCACCCGTGGTTGTCTGGAAGCTTTACTTACTCGTGGAATTACCTGGCACCTTCTCTAACAAGGAAGTTCCATCCTTTTCTCCTCTCTGCACCCTTTGCCCTGCCTGGCACTGTGCCTGCCACATCACACACAACACATATTTGTTCAGAGAATTGAATTGGAGTGGATTTCTCTCTGCCAGGGACCTTGGGAGTGTCAGCACTCCGCTGGACAAAAGGTTGTTAACAGAGGAGAATTTCTCTACGCAGACTATTTCACACTTTTCACCAAGATTGCTCTTAAACTTCAGTCCACAAAGAACTGAGGGCCCAGGGGTTGATGGGTAGGAGGCAGAGCATGTTACAAAACCTCAGTAGCCACCTACCTGGGCCTCTGAGCAAAGGGGAGTCCATCCGACTGCATTGGCTCCTTAAAAATCTCGACTAGAAAGAAAGCAGAAAACGTTTAAAACTTCCTCTTGGAAAGCACTGCTGCCTTTGATTTCTCAGGATGTCTTCAAGTGACTTGGGTCTATTTTTAATACCTGTGAGACATGATGTTGTAAGGAGAGCTAAATATAGGGGCCACATCCCCATCTCTTTTATTCATTGGCCTTAATCTTCCTAAGAGGGAAAAGAAAAACGCATGCAGTGTTTCACCACCGAGTTGTGACGTTTGCCCTGATGCGCCCCGCTAGAAGAAAATTCATAAATACTGTGTCGGAAATAAAGGTAATGAATGGGTTCTTTTTTGGAGAAAACGTTAAGTGGGAGTTTATGTTAGACCTCCCCTGTCTGCTGAAGACTTCGAGATAGTTCCTTTCATTTGCCTCGGGGTCCTTTGGGGACAGCAGCCAGCCTGTGTTACTAGAGCAAGCTTCAGCACCCGCCACCAGAATGCAGAGGAGCAGGATGCTCAGCCAAAAGCAGCACCGGCATGGGCAGCAGCTGCAATTCCAGTTCATTATGAATGTCCAAGGCTGCTGCTGCTTTTCTTCCTTCCTCCCCCTCCTTCCCCTCCTCCTCCATCCATCCCTCTGCTCCCTCCTCTTCCTCCTCCTCCTCCTCCTCCTCTCCCTCCTGCTTCTCCTCTTCCTCCTCCTCCTCTTCTTTCTTCTTTTTTTTTTTTAAAAAAGGGCATAAGTGCATGTTAAGAGCAAACAACTTTATGTGTAACCACTGTACCAGAAGGAGAGACTAGGGCTTCTTGCACCAGCTGTAAGCCTGAGGGATCTGTGCTGGGAGGCTCTGCTTTCTCCATTTTATGTTTGTTGATGCCTTCACGTTTCCCACACACCTTCAGGATCCATCTTTTACATTTGTCTTGGATGGATCCCCATATTGTCAGTGTCTGGGATGGGGCCCGGAAAAGTCCCTGGGGTGAGTCTTTGATCTGGTGCCAATACCATCACTGCCATTAGCTGTGGTGGAAGTTGACGAAGACAGGAAGGCAGTTGGGAGTGTGGCTAACAGCACAGGCTCTGCAGTCCCCCACTTGCTCCTGGCCTCACTCTTGAAAAGCCATAGGAGCTTTGGAAAGTTACGTAATGTTTCCATGCTTCGGTTTCCTCATCTGTCAAAGAACAATTGTGAGAATAGCTAGCAGAATTGTTTTAAACATTGAAGAGCATGGCGCATAGGAAGCACTCAAGCTTTGCCTTTAAACCTACCATAGTAATGAAGGGTGGGCCTGTGAATATTCTAGAGCTGTGACATGATTCAAGCTCCTGGTGGGATATGTATTTACTGTTTTAACAAGCGCCTGCAGGATGGTCTTGGCTTACTTTGCTTCTTGATCCTGATGCCCAGTGTTGTTCCAGGTAGGATGGCAGCCTCAGCTTGAGGTGAGAAGCTGTGTCTATGACACATGTGGTATCTGTGCTCCAGTGGGCTGCCTGTTGGAGATGAGGTCTTCCACTCTTTGCTTCCTTGGCCATTCCTCAATAAAGAAAGTCACCCACATGCCCTGCCCGAGGGATAGATCTGCAGCCAGAAACACTGGAGGATTCCTTCTGGTGAGGTAGAAATCAGAGGTCTTGAATAGATAGCATGCTTTCTGCCAAAGTCCAAGAAATTCTGTCCCACCCACTCCCTAAACCTTCCAAAAGAAGCTGCACTTTATAATTTCTGCTTTCTGTGCTCCTGTCCCTCTGTCTTCAAGGAAGGAGTGTTCCCAAGGAGGACTGCTTTGTTAAGTGCCATCAAAGAGTCATTGAAGCATCGAACAGACTGTCTAACCTATGAGGGAAGGCAGAGGGTGAGGGGGGCAAGATATCAACCAAAGGGCTTGTATGCATGCATATGAGCATAACCAATAGACACAGACTGGGGATGAGGGTGGAAGGGCATGCACTGGGGGGTGGGGGCAGCTGGGGAGAGGTCAATGGGAGGAAAAGGAGAGTTATGTAATACTTTTAACAATAAAGAATTAAAAAATTAGACGGTGAGCTTCTCTGCTGATTTCTGGTTGCTCTGCCTCTGAAGGAAACCTTTGGGGAAATAGCCTCGGGGTGATTAGGTCAGAAGAACCCTTGTTCCCCCAATTTGTCTGTTTATACAAATCATTGACTGGAAGCTAGCAGAGGAGAGTTTGTTTGTCTTATAGACATCCATGGATATTTGGATTTGGAAATGAATCTAAAAAACAAAAAGAATTCAGGGGTCAGAGTGCCAGGAAGTATTGTCACTGGTGCTGTGGTCTGCATAGCTGTAGAAACATTTCAGAAGCTGTTTTATTTTAAAACATAGCCACCTCAAACCTTAAACCTAGATTTGATACTAAGGGTTGGGGCAGGGACTCATCTGTGTCACTCTTCTCCAAGGACATTACAATCTGAGCGGACTCCTGGAGATGAGCTGTGTCCACACAGAAGAATGGGGTGGATTGCAGGGTTCCCTTTTCCACAGCTCGGGTGCTGCTTGTGGCTGAGATGGTTTGTTTACCTGGCTGTCTCCCTCACAGGATGGTGAGGGCTTGTGTGTGCTTCCTTCACCTCTCAGTCACTAGTACCCAGCACCATCCTTATCACATAGTAGGCGTTTAAGACATGCGCACTAAAATGATGTAAAAACACCACTTGGCATCTGTTTATTTATAAAGAGAGACATTCATCTTGATTTCTGTTATAGGACTGAATTTATCTCTGATGCCAGTGTAAGACCCAGAAAAACATTTGAATTTGAATTCTATTTGGTCTGTCTACACATTTATGGTTTATTTGATAGCTCTAAGAGACACATATAAAAATCTAAAATGAAGTGAATTAAATAGATTGTAGAGTTGGTCTCCCTTCCCCTACTCGTACACCCTGAAACTGTTAAACCAATGTGTGCTCAGTTTCATTGTTGCCAGGTTAATACCTGGTCTGCATCTGCAAATTGGAGTTTGTTGTAGAACCTTCAACAATTACAGCTGTTCAGACAGAAGCTAGAAAGATTTAGCTCTGATTTTTGTAGTTCTGTCATAACGCTTTCCTGGAAAAAAATAAATAGATGAACAGCCATGTTTGTCACAAGAGGCCTTACCTCTAAATTATATTGCTTTGTGGTTTTAAGCCAGATCCTTGATGTTACTTTAACTTGGTTTTCATGGTTTAATTTATTTTAGGTGGTAAAGATTATTCATCACTCATTTAATTCCAAGGTTATCTATTGATTCTTTTCTCCTCATCTGGTATTTTCTGACATTTTGTGGCACTCGGTATTGATTTATAGAACAACATCAGTCACCTCAGTGTTCGCAGGAGGTGTCGTTCACTTGTCATCAGCTGTTTTTCTGAACTGGTAAGCGGGATAGTTATGTGTGTCCAGGTTGTTGGGTGCTGTAAGGGTGAGAGTCCTGCCCTTCCCACCTACTGGATCCTGCTTATAAAAATCCTTACATAATTTTATAACAAATCACTGACAAGGTTCTCCAGAGGTAGCACCATGCAGCTTCTTAGTGGGGGCTCAGTTCTTCCCTATAACATTTACCAGCCATTCTGTTGTTAAGCTGAGCTAAATCTCCACTCTAACTTAAAATAATAACAACAATAATAAAGCCTGCTGTGCAGATAGACCTTTAAGGTAAGTCTCCCTAGCCCATTGTTTCCTAAACTTAATGAATCAGCCTCGTTAAGATGCAAATGAAATGCTGTAGCTTTGGAGTGGGGCCCCAGATTCCGAATTTCTAAGCTCCTAGCTCAGCGGTTCTCAACCTGTGGGTCGCGAACAATGAAAATACATCCTGCATGTCAGATATTTACATTACGATTCATAACAGTAGCAAAATTACAGTTATGAAGTAGCAACAAAAATAATTTTATGGTTGGGGGTCACCACAACATGAGGAACTGTATTAAAGGGTCACGGCATTAAGAAGGTTGAGAACCACTGTCCTAGCTGATGCTGATCTGTACAGTTTGAGTCACAAGTCCTTAGCTCATCTTCCAACCAAATTCCCATCCTAATTTGCCTCGATTTTGAAGTCTTCAACCTGTGTCTGAGGTTTCCCTTGCATTAAAATGTTAGGATTAGGAGGAAATACAGAGAGACGTGATGTGACTCACTCCCAACTTCATTTATATTTTATAACAGCGATGAGAACCTAGTGTAAGTGCTACAAATATGTAAACCAGGGGTGGGGAATGTTCAGCTCGTGGGCCGTATAAGGCCTGAGAAATCATTTAGTCTGGTCCAGCCAATGCATTAAGGGAGAGTTAATTAAATGTTTGACCAAATATAGCAGGCTAATTTTTAAGTTGATAATTTTGTATGGCCTTCAAATGATGTTATAAATATCCAAATGGCCCTTGGTAGAAAAAAGGTTCCCTACTCCTGGTCATTGTAAACCAATTGGATAGTTTCTAATAGTCTTCAATCAAAAACTTTGGTGGTTGGTAAAGTCAATTTCATGAGTTTTTGAATTCGTATTTCCTGTATTTATTTGTGCCTGAGGGACTTTGACAATCCGTCACCTCCTCTCCTCCAAGCCTTTCTCCTCTTCTGAGGTTATTCTTGTCCCCATTGCATGCATTCCTTTCCTGGTTGTAAAGAGTTTCATTCTCCAAGCCAAACTGGAAAATCACTCGTGAGAGTGTTAGGAGACAAAGCTTTAGGCTCCCCCTCCTAAGAGTATTTGCAATTTCATAGACAGTGACTGAAACGTTTTTAAAAGCAAAAGATATGACTGGGGGAATTTTAGCCCCATGACAGTCTACTAGTGGATATTTTCAGGGGGAAGGGGGGGTGCAGGGTGGTGAAAAGGGAAAAATATTTCCAGCCTAATTCTCATTCATTCTACTCATAAGATCTACATTTCTCCTCTACTCATTAATCCATTGGTTATTATTTCTGGGGGCTTATGACTTCAGGTGGTCTTTGAAGTAAATTCTTTTAAGAAAGGATTCTTAATTCATCTCAGCTGTTTAACATTGGCTAAGGCAATGCTCTGTGTTTCTGGCTCCCTCGATGTCTAGGATATCACAAAGTCAGGAACAGTATATAAACATACTGGAAGGGGAAATATTATTTTTATATTGGATTGGGAAGGATGATGTATGGAATGTCTTCACCTGGTCGGACTTAGATTTGATTCTTCTCAAATCAGCGACAGATTCATATGTAGAGAAAAATTGAGGTTCTCATCTATATGTTGTTTTTTTATTACATTATTTTGCTTGGGGCTCAAACACATCAAAGTAATTCAGAGACTGTGGATGAAATAATCTGATTTTCATCAATAAATGTCTACTAAATCCTTCCGATTATAGGCAGTTGTTATTAGTACATGGTTATAGGAAGACACAGTAATACCATGCAGTAATTAATTGGAGTCTACGTGGTTCAGATTTATACGACATTTAGTTATAGCTTGGTTGTTCCTCACATAAATGATATAAGTAGACTTAGGGATTGAAATGGATTCTGTTCCTCAGTTTGAAAATTCGAGTCTATTGTTTTCTATCTCTGTTCATTATGTGTAGGTTAAGAAGTAAGTCCTCCCTGGTTTACCATTTTCTTTCTTCCTTTCTTTTTTTAATCACAGAAGCCTTATTCCATACAATTAAAAATGGTTGTTGACTGATTAATCACATAAGTTGATTAAGTTGGGAGATCATAAGTCATGTACATACACAACACATTTGACTTTTGTTTAAAATCTAGAGATGTACATTTATTCACCTCTATTTTGCTATGGAGCCAAGGCCTTTTACTAAGTAGGGATCTACAGAGTGGAATTCTGGAATCTTTATTTGTGTCAGCTATATCCCTAATGGGACGTCTGCAAATTTCAGTTTCAGTTCCTTTAAGTGAATTGGGAATTTAAAGACAGTGTTTTTAGTAGAGAGCCTGTGTTGATTTTTATGATCCCCGCCCCTCCAATAGCAATTTTTCTTTATTGGGTCTTTCCAAAGCATTTGACTAGTTTCATGAAAAGCAACAACTCCCTTTCCATTGAAACACATATTTTATAGATATACTATTTAATTAAATTATGTAATTACATTAACAGGCACAACTGCATAAGTAGTATTGCAACAAACACGAGCAACTCTTGGTAAGTAAACAGCTCAGCTACACGGGAGCCAAAGTATGTGGGTTTGGGGACACGAGAGAGGGTTCCACCAGCCACCGTGTCCTGTTGGCACATCCTGTGGGCACCACTGTTGTTCAGTGTAGCTATTTTACAGAGCGGGTGGTAAGCATTCATTATTCTACTGAAACAGTGAACTGATAAGGATATTCTATTTTTTTTCTTTCTGAAATATGACTATAACACCAGGGTTCATCCTTTTCAAACTTATCACTCTTAGGACAGCCTTTTTTGTTGGTTTGTTTTTGTTTTGTTGGAGTTAATATACAGACACCTCTGATGTTCTGCACCCGACACATTATTATAGTTGTTTTGGGAAGCAAATTTCTGAGGATAAACACCTTACCATTAGTTTCCAATAAAAAAAAAGCAAAAGCAGAAGTAAAAGTTTGTGAGAAATGTCTTGGAAAATTTAATTGAAAATGGATTTAAAATGAGAATAAATAATCAAAGAGGCGGCAGAAACATAAACATTCTAGCCCAGATGTTAAAAGAAAGTGTGTTCAGAACTCTCTCCATGGGCGAATGACCCTCACACTTCTCCCCGGCTTAGGGCCTCCTGTGCTCTGTACTCATTTTCCTCATGTCCCCTGGCCCCTCCACTCCAGGCTTCCTTTCATTTCCACAGCGGATATCTGCCTCTAATAGAACAGGTTCAAGTGCCACATTTTATCAGCAGAGAACATTGTGGTTTAATTCACTAGGAGACATCTTTATTTTCTAGCCTTTTGATTCTTAAAATGAAGTATTAACATGTTTTTATTGTATAAGTTAAAGAAATTTTCCTTAAAATCAGGTGAGGGCTGATGGGTGATACACTTTGTATAGATTTTTCCTTTTTTATTTTTATGTGTAACTTTTCCATGAGGGAAATGTCACAAATTCTAAAATGCTTTCTATTTCTTATTAGTCAGCATATTCTTAATAACCTACTTATCTCGAGGCCGAAATAGTGAATTGCTGGCAATGCTTGGCATTCCTTGGCTTGTAGATGCATCGCTGTAATCTCTGCCTTCATCTTCACGTGGCGTTCTCCCTGTGTGTGTGTCTTTCTGTCCACTTCCCCCCTTTTTATAAGGACACTAGTCATATTGGACTAAGGCCCACCCCAAAGGCTTTTCTTTAGCTTGATTACCTTTGTTGAAGACCCTATAATCCAAATAAGGTCACATTCTGAAGTACTAGGAGTTAGGACTCTTTGGGAGGACACGATTGAATGCACAGCACAAGACATTGTTAATAGTACTTACATTTGAAAATCTTTTTAAAAAAATATATGTTTTTATTGATTTTTAGAGGGAGAGAAAGGGAGACAAAGAGAGAGAGAGAAACACTTATTGGCTGCCTCCTACATGTCCCTCACCAGATCAAGCCTGCAACCCCAACCCCGATAATGGACCCCTCCTAGATATCCAATGGCAACCTCTGGGTACATGGGACAATACTCAACCAACCGAGCCACACTGGCCATGGCTGAAAACCTCTAAAAAAGAGACTCTCCCAGAGCAGGGTCATGTTTTGAAGTGTCAGTGCTGTTATCTGGCCAGATGTCATTCATACTTTCCTTAACATTTGGTTTTCATAGTTGAGACTTCATTCAATGAAAACATTTAACAAAGACAGAAACAAAACGAATTCGTTTTCGACTGCTTGATTTAAGAACAGTGAATAAACACCGGGAGAGTTAATAAGCTCCTGTATTCATGTATGTTCTCATTATGTTTACATTTCGGAGACGTGCACTTTATCAGTAGCGAATTTATCCTGAGCTACACTGATTATTTGATGCTTCATTTTGCTTTCGTTAATTTCCTTGTGAAGTGATAAGCAGCATTAAAGTCATGCTATTCTGAGTCTGCTTTCTGAGACAGAGTGATGCGGCCTTATTGAATACTTTCACCCTTTCTTTTTAAAATTCATATTTCTACATCATCTATGGAAATTGCCAAGCTAAATGCTACTCACTTATGAGCAGGAAAAATCCAGGCTGTAAAAGAAGGAGGAGATAGTGGGATATGTAGGACATGGGTAGAATAAACTGGGTTGGTAGTGGAATCCATTTAAAATAATACTTCAGACGTACTTGATGTTTGTTATAAATGCTCTAGTAAATTATTTCATTAATCCCACAACAAATCTGTATAGTAAGGGCAGTGTATTGGTTAGGGTAGCTGGGTTATATCGATGGAGTAAATAATTCTAGAAGTTTATTTCTTACTAGAGGCCACTGGTGGGTTCCCTTGGCCTGTACCCTCTTGCAATCTGGGACCCCTCAGGGGATGTAAGACTGCCATTTTCAGCAATATCCCTGCAGGCTAGGCCGAGGGACCCCACCGGTGCACGAATCCGTGCACCGGGCCTCTAGTATGCATATAAGACCTCCCCCTTCCCCCTTCCTGCTGAGATTCAGTAGTCTGTTCCATTTTTCCATGCCTATGTGTTGAGCATCTGCCTCCTGGTGGTCAGTGCACATCATAGCATCATAGCTACCGGACAAACAATCAAATGGTCAAACGGTTGCTTAGGCTTTTATATATATAGATTACCATAATGTCTCTTGTTGGTCCAGATGACTCTGCAAGGAACTGTTCTCTATGTGTTGGCTCCACATTTGGTCTGCTTTGATATTAACACATGTCTTATCAACAACTCATGCATAACAGTCACTGAAGTTAAGGAAAGAGGGGTCTGAGAGTCAGGTGCAATGATTAAGCCTCCCCATGGTGGGAAAGTGATACCCACCATGTTTCTTATATTTCATTGCCCCCAAACAAGTCATGGTTATGCCTAATTATAAGGTTTAGGGAAACATAATCTTGCTATGTTCCTAGAATAGAGGGGAATCAGATACTGATGAACAATAATATATCTAATTGAGACAAAAGTACACCCCTTTTATAGATGTGGAAAGTAGGGTTCAGAGAGGTTGGGTAACCTTTCTAGGGATATAGTGCGAGGTAAGAATGGAGCAGCTGATCAAACCAAGGTCTGTTTGAGGTGAAAGACAATGTTTAAGCACTTTGTATTCTGTTGTCCATAGGAACTGATTCAATTACCTTGCAGATGGTGTGATTCAAATGGTAAAACTAATTGCTCCCAGTTTTTTTTTTAATTCCTGTGACAAGGATTTGGAGGTGATAAGGAAAACCAGATGACTGATGAGTCTTCCATTGAGTCTGGTCTCTAGGAAAACTTTCTGGACCCTTGCTCCTCGGGCCTTTCTCTCTTATACTTCAGGGTAATCTCAGGAGAGGCATTGAATATTCTCAGTAAAAGAGAGGAGCCAAACAAATAAAGGAAGGATTTTGTATGTAGGTGGAAGGCATAATCTTGTGATTATTAAAAAGATAATGATGTTAAATAATCCTATTCTAATCTGGCTGGCATGGCTCAGTGGTTGAGCATCCACCGACCTATGAACCAGGAGGTCATGGTTTGATTCCCAGACAGGGCACATGCCTGGGCTGTGGGCTCAATCTCCAGTGTGGGGCATGCATGAGACAGCTGATCAATGATTCTCTCTTATCATTGACTAGAGGCCCGGCGCATGAAATTTGCGCATGGGTACAGTCCCTAGGCCTGGCCTGCAATCAGGGCCATCTTCCCCAGCTACCCACAGTCAGCCCCGCCCCCCCCACCCGCAGTTCCCCGTTTGCCATCCGGTGATCTGTGCCTGATGGCCTTGGGAAAGGACAGAGAGGTCGGCTGTTCCTACTTGCTTGCCGGCCCTGCTGTGGGTCACCCTCTGTGTGTGGGGCAATCAGCGGGGCAGGGGCCTTGTCCAGGTGCCGTCCATGTCCCCCACCACCCACCCCCGGTTCGCCGTTCGCCATCAGGCGATCAGAGCCTGCCGGCGAAAGGGACCAAGAGGTGGTCAGTGCACCTCACAGTGACTGGTCCAGTGGTTGTTCTGGTCATTCTGCCATTAGGGTCAATTTGCATATTGCCCTTTTATTATATAGGATGTTTATCTCTCCCTCTCCCTTCCTCTCTGAAATCAATATAAATACATTTAAAAAAAGATAATGATGTCAAGTTGGCTTTATATGGCAATTTAGACTTACAAAAGATGAGAAGAAACCCACATGTTCTCATTGATTGTGATGCGTAAGGTGTGGTTGAGACTGCATCAATGAAAGGCACTCACTAGCATTAAGTAGGGACCAAGAACACAGGCCTTAGAGGTAGGTCTGGGCTAACTCCCAGCCCATCCAAGGCCAGTGTCTTTGTTGCTTTAGAATTCTTCATCCGTGAATCAGGAGCACCATTCTAACTTCATAGAATGTTAGCAAAGGATACACAAGGTAAGGTTAATAAAGCACCGAGCCCATGCTCAGCCAATGCTGGCTGCTCTTCTTCTTATGATGATTATTGTGAGGAGTTTTTAAACAAAGCATGTGACAATTAGGTTCTATGTGCAGTGGTAGATCATAGCAAGAATATTATATTGCTTCTGGAATATTATGATCACCCACTAGAGAAAGTTGAATATATTTTGAGCATGGCAACCAGGATGAAGAAATTACCTGACACCTTCTTACATGGTTTGCTGAAGGAAGTAGCAAGATAGAACATAGAAAAGAGACACTCACAGAGACATGAGGGTGGGGGTATAGTGTCCGAAGGTTTCTGAAGCATTGTAATCCCACAGAATAGCCTTCAGTCTTGTTCCTATAGAATTAAAAAGTAGTCCAGCCATGGCAGTTGCAGGAGAAGGATATGAGTTCATTTTGAGACAAAGCTGTCAACCACGAAACAGCACCCCATTAGGAGGTAGTGAGCTTACCGTCATTGGTGGTATAAGCATTGTTTGGGTAGGTACTGAGACGGTTGTGGGGATTCAAGCAGCAGTTGAGTTATTAGATAAACCTTAAAGGATAAGACTGAGTTTTGTGATTCTAATTCTGGGTGCTCAATAGAATTATTCAGAGAGATTTTAAAAAATATGCCACTGTCTTGGGCCCCACCCTAGACCAGTGAAATCAGAATCTTTGGGATGAGGCCTCAGCAACAGCATTTTTATGAAGCTTCCTAGTTGTGTTTTCTCTAGTCTATTGTGCTGTCAAGGTGGAGACCCACTGCTTTAACAAAAAAGAAGTAGGCCTCATGCCAGGAACCCCAGTCACATATCTTAAAACTACGGATAATCGACTCAGAACTACTGGAGGGAGAGGCATTCTATGTGAGCAACAGTAAGGAAGCAGGACAGAGTGTGGTTAGATTGGGTTTGGTTGAGCACCAAATTTTGAAGAGTCCATATAAATAGAAGCCTCTGATCATTTTGGATAATGGTTTGGGAAAAGACTTGCAGTTCCATGGTCAAGTTGAAATGCCTGTTGCAGAATATCTTCTGGGGAAGGGGACATGGATGCTAGATGCTCAGGATTCAGCTTCAGGCATGTGTCTAATTGTACCCAAAGGAGCTTGCTATTCTTCATATTTACTGGTTGCTGAGTGATTCATACAGTATTGGGGGAGATGTGTTCAAATGAAATGTGTGGTTTCTATGTAAAGTAGCTAATTTTTCTAGGATACTCCAGCTCACTGATGCAAGCTTGCAGAACAATGCAAATTCTGGTGTGTGTGTGTGTGTGCATGGGTGTGCGTGGATGTGTGTTAGGATGGGAAAACAGAGCACACATAGAAATGCATATTTCTAGGGCATGAAACATGCCTTCACTTCCCTCCTCTGACCTTTACACCAAAAGCATAAGAATGACCCATTGTCCACTGGCCCTGGCCCTGGCCCTGGTTACTACTCCTAGTCTCTGGACGCTCAGTGGCTGAGATGGCCTCTGACCTGGCCAGTTGGCAGCTGTCAGAGTAGCCCCATGTGTCCCAAATTTGTTCCCGGGTGGCTTTTCCCTGCCGATCCCTCATCCTCTGGCATGGCATTTTCTCCACGACAGTCTGTCCCCTCATGGCCCTCGCTGCCACTTTGGTAAAGGCTTGCAACGACAGAGAGTACCAGCCCGTGGCGAACCCAGTTTGTGCCGGCAACATCAGCAATGGAAGAGGCCTCCCCCAGGCTGGAAGAAGACTGGAAGAAAGGCCTTCAGCGAGAAGCGAGCTGGCAGGTAAGAGATGTCCTCAGTTCCAGACAGACCCAAATCTCTCAACTCTTTCAGCTCAAGTCTGGGCACTTCCCATCAGTCTGTTTGCAGAATGGCATTGTCTGCAGGCACATGCATTTAGGAAAAGTCATCATTAGTTTCCATTTCTTTTTAAACCATGCAGATAAGACTCCAGGATGCATTTACTCTAGATTATTGAGCCAGCTAATAGAGTTTTACAAATCTATAGGTGCTGCTAAATGTATGCTTTCTTAATAAAGGCCCTCGAATTAACAAGTTGCAGGTGGATATCAAAGGGAACATGCAGATTTGGTTGGTAGGAGTATATGTTCCTTGCAGTATAAAAATTTAACACAACATCTGTCATCAGACTTACTTTATGGCGGTAGCAACTTGGAATGAGGGGGCTTGGTTTTCACTTATTTCGATGAGTTGACCATTCTTTCAATGCAGCTGTGTGCCTTTCTTATTTATGCTGAACTCATAATAGCTAGAAGCTCTGTGGCATGCAGAGAGTTCAAGCTAAAGGATTCATTTTGGTGTAGAGGCAGTTTTCATTAAAATATACAAAACGGTAATGTTTATACGTTATAATACCTATTTCAAATTAGCAAAATTATATGCTCCTGTCTCGTAAGCTGCCAACTGAAATCCCTTCCTAAATCCTGTTGAATGGCTTTGATTACTCTTCTTCACATTACACATTACACACCTCTAATGCATATTTTTACGCATCCACTCCATTGCCATTTAATTAGACAACAATATTGAAGAGCGATGCCAGAGCTTTTTTATTTTTTTCATTTTTTAAACTCCGCTGCCTTATGGAAAAAGAATACTTCCATGCACGAAGCATTTCTTATGGGTGGTGTTGGTTAACGTGAAACTGTGATTTTCCATTTAGTCTGCAGCGGAAAGTTTCATATAGAAATGGTAATGGGGAATGAGTCGATTTCCAACATCAATATTTAAAAGTGAGTCCCCCTTTTTATACAAAGAGGGAAGCTTTTCATAAGCTTTCTCCTTTGCAATAGAAATTTCAGCAAAACATAGTGGTGATATTGACAGGCACGCTCAGTTCTGAGCAATGGCGAAGATGTTAAGTTAGGAGCTTCAGAAAAAAACATCCTGTAACCTGTGTGAAATGAAAGTCCTTTCACTCTGAGTGGGAGTATTATTTAGGAAGTAGGAAATGATACCAAAGAAATCTGCCTGCTGCTTTAATGATGTCATGTGGGGTCTCCAGGGAGGGCGTCTAAACAAATATTCAGATAGTCTATGGTATGTTGATGTGTCTTTTGGACTTTTGCCTTTTGTTTACATGTTTTCCTCTAGAAAGTTGGCATCTTATGGAATCTTCATTTCTAAGGAGGCTGAAGGGAGGCGGGATGTGAGGTGATGACTCAGAGAGCTCTGTGAACAAAATCTTTAAACTAGAAACATGACATCCACATGTGTATGCATCCTATCAATGTGAACATCCCATGGACCTTTAGCCGGGTAATTTCCCCCAAGGCAGATCATGAAATTGTTCTCTGTGCTACCTGCCTTTGCCTCCAAAGTTGTGATCCTGTACAGCTGGTCAACCCCTGTCATTTCCACTGTAGTAACCAAAGCTCTCCCTATAGGCAGCTGTTATGAAAGGGGCATCTTGCTCTCCCCAACTCTTGGTAATGCATGATACTGGGTGGAAAGGATGCCACAAAGTGTTAGCTTCAGCTTCACCATCATCTGGCTTTCCAGCCCTCCGTGATCCTTCTTGCCACCCCCACTCTCAAGTCACCCAGATTGCCATACTGGATCCCACATGCATGGAGCCACCACATTGCAAGCTGATAATCTGTTCCTAAGGCCCAAGAGAGGAAATTTTAAATCTAAAATTTAAAATTTTAGATAGCACTAGGTGAGGGACCTATTTTGGCCATCCATGGTAGTGATGGAGTTGGGGGAAGCTTTAAAAACCAATTGTGATTGATGTTCATGCTTTAATTTAGCTAAGTACTGCATTTCTTATTGAAACTGCATTTCCTACCTAGCTACAATTGACCAATCATTGTCAGGGGTGTGTGTGTGTGTGTGTGTGTGTGTGTGTGTGTGACATACATACACCAACATTTCCAAGAAGCCTAGAAGGAAGGTATAATTGCCCTCACCACCCCCACTTTACAGATGAGAAATTAAGACTCAAGGAGGTTATATAACCTGCCCAAAGCCATCCAGTATTTAGGTTCAGGCTTGTTTGGCTCCAATGCCTGTGTTCTTCCCATTTTGGTTGCCGTGCCATCTGAATTGAATTTTATCTTATGGATTAATAGCTTCTGAGCAGCTGTGATGTGGGCAGGCAGGAAGCAGGAGGAAGAAAGGGAAAAGTATGCCGATCTTCTAATGGAATAATCAATCTCTGAATCATTAAGACTTTAATAAAATGTTCTTTAATAGTTTATTTGTTAACCCTTACTCTAGACCAGGCACTAAGCTACATTTCTAACTCTTTTAAGTACTCTGACAGATAAGATCTATTGCTATTATACAAATGGGGAAAGTAAGGCTCAGAGGTGTAAGGGAATGTACCGAGGTCACACAGCTACTAAGATATTGAAAAGGGATGTGGACCTGCTGGGATCCAAAGCCTATACTCTTATACAAGTCTGCCTCTCAGAGTGTATTTTCAAATTACATTTTGATCATACATATTTTAACGATCTCATCTCACAAATGATGTGATGAGATTTGATCCTTGAGATGTTCCTCTGATAGTATTTTTAAAATAAATTAGGAGTTGGGCAAAAATGCCTCACTCACTCACTTCTTCAGAATGTATTTTAATTGGGTACCGTTTGCCTTAAATGAACCAGCTTGCCCATTGAGTTGGAAATGAACTAGATACAATTTCTAGAATCAACTGTAAATCTGAAAATACATTTAAGCATCTAATTTGTACTGGAGAATGAACAGTGGCTGTGTCACAGTTAATGCTCCTGTCTTGCATAGCCCACCTCAGCTCTGGGAAGAGCTCAGGAATGGAGACAGCAGTGGCTTCTGCCACCAGGTAACCACCTGATCACTGGAAAATGTACTTATGGCAGTGCCTTTGCTTCTTCACTTATAAAGGCAGATGCTTATGCTCCAGTGAGGCCTGGAGGTGAGATGGGAGGAGACTTGATGATGCTTTATTGTTCTGGGCAACTGTCAGTTGAAAGATATTATGAAGGGGCAAATGATTCATTTCTGGGTGGTGTTTTATCTTGGGTTGGTTCCCTTTAAAATAACTGATATAATTGCAGTGTGGACCAGTCTATTGATACTGTTTGTCTGTGCCTGTCCCCCCACAAGAAGATGAATTCCTCAAGGATAGAGATGCATCTTGTCTTTGTGTCTCTGCACTCAGCACTGAGCCTGGCATACACACTCAATCCTTGATGATGTTTGCCTAACTGAAGGGAATTGCAAATTTGATCTGGAAGGAAGCTGAGACATGATCTGGGTCTGACTTTGCACTTGAAGAACTGAGGCTGAGGGAGGCTGAGTGGTTGTCCTGAGTTCCACTGCAGTTAGTGGGGAGCAGAAATGAGGCTCTCTCTGTTCAGCCTTCATTCTTTCCCCTGGATTGCTTCACCATAAGCTTCCTATGCCTTGACTTTTTCATTTGTAGAGTTGGAACTAGAGTATATCATCTATGCCTGTTTATTTATCACTAGAGGCCCGGTGCACGAAATTCATGTACTGGTGGGGGGAACCCTCAGCCCGGCTTGCACCCTCTCGCAGTCTGGGAGCCCTCGGGGGATGTCCAACTGATGGCTTAGGCCCACTCCCTGGCATTCGGTCATCCTTAGCGCTGCCATGGAAGCGGGAGAGGCGCCTGCCACTGCCTCTGTGCTTGCCATTCGGTAGCCTGGCTACTGGCTGAGCAGCACTCCCCCTGTGGGAGTGCACTTACCACCAGGGGGCAGCTCCTGCATTGAGCGTCTGCCCTCTGGTGGTCAGTGCGCATCATAGCAACTGGTTGTTCTGCCGTTCTGTTGATTTGCATATTAGCCTTTTATTATATAGGATGGTATCCCTCCCTGGATAGGAGCTATAACATAAGGGTCAAGAATGAGATCTAGAACCAGACTTCTGCATGCTAACCCTGGTGTCATCAATTTTTAACTATGTAACATTGGTAAAGTTTCTAACCTCTCTTTGCTTCATTTTTCTCACTATGGAATGGAGATAATTGTTCTAGTTACCTTATAAGTTTGTTGTGAGGATTAAATGAGTTAATTTATGGAAATTACTTAGCAGAACACGTAAGTAAGTACTGTTTAGTGACTATGGGGTGCAATGTACATGTCAGCTACTACCTATCTATTTTTATTTAATGAGACAGCCATTTAATGTGGTGTGTGTGTGTGTGTGTGTGTGTGTGTGTGTGAAAACACATCCATACTTAAGTGTATGAGAAAGTGATCAGACATGTTGCTCTTCAACTTGAGGTCAGGTGGGTAGAATATAGCAGGTCATAGTTGTAGGATAGTAAAAAATGCTCCATGTATCATAGAAGCATTGAGGACTGGCTTCCAATCTGTCTAAGGCAGTGGTCGGCAAACTCATTAGTCAACAGAGCCAAATATCAACAGTACAACGATTGAAATTTCTTTGGAGAGCCAAATTTTTTAAACTTAAACTATATAGGTAGGTACATGTTATTAACTTAATTAGGGTACTCCTAAGGCTTAGGAAGAGCCTCACTCAAGGGGCCAAAGAGCCTCATGTGGCTCGTGAGCTGCAGTATGCCGACCACGGGTCTAAGCGGTTGCATGTAGGGGGTAATAACAGAGCTAATTAAACAAAGAGGAGTTAAGCCACACAAATAACTGTTTAGGCCAAGAGAGAGAATGCATCATAGGCACGAAGGGAGAGAGATTCTAAAGTATGCGTTGAACTGCCAGGTGTCCTTTGGTGGATCCTTTTAGAGTGGGCAGAAGTGGCACTGTTGAGTCCAAAGAGACAGGAAGGAGAAAATCCCGTGTGGACAGACCAAACAGCTTCAAATATTAGTACAGATCCATAGATGTGTTGTAAGCAGAGACATCAGATTTTTTAAAATTTTATTTTGTGTGTGTGTGTGTGTGTGTGTTTTAATCATTATCTGAGGATATTTTTTTCATTGATTTTTACAGAAAGCGGAAGGGATGGAGAAGGGAGGGAAGGGGAGAGAGAGAGAGAGAGAGAGAGAGAGAGCGAGAGAGACATTCATTGGTTATTTTCACTGTGGCAGGGGATTGAACCTGCAACCCAAGTATGTGGCCTTGACTGGGAATCAAACCCATGACATTTTGGTGGGTAAGCCAATGGTCTAACCACTAAGAAACACTTGCCAGGGCATAAACATTTTTTTTTCAGGAAAGATAAGATCATTCTGACTTTAGTGTGAGGATAAATTGAAGTACAATAAGACTAGAGTCCAGAAACAGAGTTAAAAAGCTGCTTCTCCACTTAAGTGCAGGCTGG
>NW_005871160.1:2450404-2705389 GCF_000147115.1 Myotis lucifugus
GTTTCTCTTTAGGGTGGCTAGGTGGATACAGGTGCCACCATCTGAAAAGAGATAAGCAGAGAAGAAGGTGGTCTCTGGGCTCATGATGGGTGTTGATAATAACTAACAAAATAAATAGTGGATTGGAAGAGAGTTATAAGAACAAGGAATAATATATGTTATTTTTTATACCAGGAGGATAAACAAAGTCCTGTGAAGACTCAGAAAACCCAGGAAGAGTTATCATTGACCAAGAGCTTACTTTGTGCCATGTGCTGTTTTAGGCATTTGATTTATATTAACTCATAGAATCTTCACCGTTGCGGCATTAGGGAGATACAAGTAGTATCCCCGTTTTGTAGATGAGGACATTTTAGAGACATTAAGATCACTTAACAAGTACATGGGACCCAGGAAGCCTGGATCCAGAGCTTATAAGTACCCTAGGATTATGTCCATCCATGAAGAGCAAGGGAGCAAGACAATTTCACAGAGTAGGTGGCCTTTGAGCCAGGCTTTTAAGGAGGAGTGTAATTTGTGAGCAGTAAAACCCTGCATTAAACTCCAGGCTCTACCACTTCACTGATAGGGGGTATGCTCGACTTGCAGCACAGAGAACAGTCTCTTCCATGTCTCTGGGTTCAGCTGTTGTCCTAAAGTTATAGGACTAACCGAGTTTGTCAAGGTGGCGCAGGCCAACTCCACAGCTCCCAACAGAGGTTGCACATGGTGAAGGGTGCCTCTAGCAAGGCTGGCCCAATGCCCAGCAGGTCTGTGCCCAGCAGGCCGTGGGGTCTGGGAACTAGAAGGCCTGACTAGGGAAGGTCCAGCAGTCCTAGGTGTGTGACCTCTGGCAAGTCCTCACGTCTGTGAGCTGTTTCCTTCATTTAAATGTGGGTGTGCTTGGCACATTCAAAGATGAAAAACAAAATACCCACCTTCTAGGTCAAAGTTCAGTGAAGAATGCTTTCTGATGTAAAGCATTTTACAAGTATAAACTTTTATTTCTAAAAAAGGAAGTGAAAGAGAATTGTATGTTTGAGATAATACTGAATACAAAAATAGTTCTGTGTACTCTTTACCTTCCCTTCAAATTTCGTTACCATTTTATGTTTCAGTTTCCACATAGGAAGGAAAATCAACAGGTTTGATGTTGTTTTCTCCTCTCAGGAGAGGATTCTTTTCTTCACATTTGAAGTACCTTAACATTGGGACAATGGAGCAGTGGTTCATATTTTGAGTTTACTTCATGTTTAGAATGATCTGCTATAAGACACTAATGTCATCTATCAAATGAGGAAATCATGATGACGGGTCAGAATCAACACCTAAAGATGTAGCCTGACCTGTTGTAACTTTATGTCAAGAGTGTGATGGGCCCAGAAAGAAATGGTTTGAAGGTAGAAGCAGAAAGAGTTCAGGTTCCTCAGAAAACAAATTCCATCTTTTCTGCTATTGTTGCATTTCTGGCACAATGGTATGTTTGAGAAGAACCCTTTCCTCGCTGGTTGTACTTACTTGTTGTTGCCTTTTAAATATTGTGGGACTCATTCATTCATTCATTCATTCGGCCAAAGAAGGTGAATGTTTGATGTATGTCTTACATTCAAATACCATAGATTTATGAGACTAGATGGGACTTTGGGATGACATGTCATTGTTTTCATCCTAGATGCTCCTCACTCTGAACGGAAGCAAGTCCAAAAGGCTGAAGACAGATGACCTTGTAGAGCTTTCTCTATAATTCATTCCTAAGGTCTAACAAACAATTCTTAGGCTGAGGAAATTCTTCCTTGGGGTGGATTTAAACCACGCCCGTTACAGTCCCACTCCTCCGTTCTTCCTGGAGGTGGAGAAAAACAGCTCAGTCACTGTCCTCAGGAATCAGCCTTTCCGGCCTTGAAGATCGTTATGAAAGCAGCCCTCAGCTTTTGCTTCTCAAGGCTCAGCAGCCTACATCCTTAGGTGTAATTCTTCATTTCCATCTTCTTGAGTTTCTGTGAACCTTCTCCAAGTCTGCTCATTACCCTTAACTTCTAGAGGCTAGAACTTTTTAAGAGGATCTAGCTAGGGCTAACCAGTGGTGATCATCGACTCATTTATTTAACCAGCTAATACCCTTGTATGAGCTTGACATTTTAAATACTGGACCTCTAAGCAAAGCCCCGAGGGTACAATGATAAATAAAAACAGCATAATGTCGTACTTAAAAGACTGGTTCGTATCCTGGGTGAATCCCTGATTATCAGCTGTATGACCCGGCATTTTACTTAAACTCTAAGTCCCCGTTCCCTTACGGGCAAAATGAGATAATAATAGTACCTACCTCATAGGGTTGTTGTGTGGAAAAATACATGTAATATACTTGGAAGAGTGGTTGACACATAGTTATAGTCATGGAACTTTTAAATAAAATAAAAATTAAGTAAGATGCATACTCTGACCCCTGTGTTGTACCCTCTCTACTTGGAAGGATAGATGAATAAACAAACAACTAATTGTGTGTCTGGTGCACTAGTTACAGTCTGAGCGTGTGGACTGAAGTTCAGAGGACCAAGAGGAATTATTCTTCAGGGCATCGGGAATGGTTTCATGGATCAAGGAAGGTGAACCGTTTCATATACTGAAATTCACATACCATTGACTTATAAGCTGGGAGAGACCTTGGGATGACATCTCATTTTTCATTTTTACCTACAGATCACTAGGTTGGATCTTAGGAGAAGACTTAGGGCTTTCTAGGTGATGAAGAGGGTGAGTAGGTGTTTCAGTCAGAGGGAGCCTCATGAACCAAGAACCAGAGGAGTAAATGTTGGGCACATGTTTGAAAAGTGGTTGGGGGCTGGTTGTGCCCTCGGGTCTGATGGGCAGTGAGGCTGGGAGGAGGTTCTTCCATCTGGGTGGCATCAGATCATACATGGAGTTGGAGGCTTCAGGGAGGCATTCACCTAATCCTTAACCTAATCCATGCTCGTGGGGCTTTATTTTAAGAAGCAGTAGATTAGTTAAGGAGGCTGCCATAGCACTTGATGTTTCTCTTCTAGTCATTTTTTTAACTCTGTCTTGGGTCGGAGTTATGTGTCAATCCCTGGAGGTCAGAATCTGAATCTTATTCATTTCTTGTTTCTCTCAGGGCCTATCCTAGCACTAGGCACAGAGTAGGCTTCAGCCACGTGTGTTGAAATCAAGTTTCTGTGTGCAAACAGTGCCCTTGTCTGCCTGTTCTAGGACGAACCATTGCGCTTATGCATGAATGAACAATGCAAATACATGAACCCAGCAATTCTACAGTTTTCAAATTTGACTCAATTTCGAGCACCTCTTGGGAAGGGAATAGTTTTGTGTAAAACTCCAGAAATCCAATATGAGAAACAAATTCTCCCCGTGGGGTCTTTGCTATTCACATTCAGCTTCCTGTTCTCCTGGCTCCTCATTCAAGGCTGGTTATTCTGACTGGGGCCTGACGAACCCCGAGCAAGCCTGACTGACACTCCTTTCTTCTCCAGCTCCTTGAGCGGTGACTTTCTTAGCTTACAATTCACGCTGACAATGGCTAAAGCACATTTGAGAGGCGAGGGCAGCCTTTCAAAGAAGGTTGAGGGAAAAAGGCAGCTCTTGAGTATCTAAGAGACAAATATGTTTTACATCAAGTTCCCCTGAAAAAATGTCAACAGCAGTGAGAAATGCTCAAGTCGTAGCAGCTGGTTGAATATAGCAACTCTCACTTGGGGCACAAAAGCCACAGTTTTCTATCTAATTCTCTACTCAATCATTCCATGGCCCCTGTCTCAAGCTCAATTTAAGCTCAGTCCCCAGTACACAGAGCCACTGCACAGCCTATAAAGAAATGACTGGCTGAGGGACCGAGGGGAGGACAGAGCCATGTGGTGACCCAAAGCTTGAGTTACCAAGTCATCCTGGGGTCATGTGACATCCCTCCCCAATGCCTCTCACAAAGTCCATGAAAATAGGTCATTTCTCCTTTAGCCTTTAAATTGTGATCATCTCCGCCTGATAGGATAATACGCTTCTGTTCAAAATGCTCATTCTATGTGTTGGGGAAACAGTCACATTTAGTGGAGACTGGGGGGAGGGGAGGGAGGGAGACCCTTGAATTGTAAGTTTGCCTCCAGGGCTTTGAATTGAAATGGAGCTGGGCTGGCTCTCCGCAGAATTCCATTTACTGTTGGGGACTGTTTGTCTTTTTCAGAGGAGTTCGGGTGAGCAATAAATATGACTGCTCCGTAGGGAGAGCGTCCTAGAAACTGTTGGATCTTTCTCTACACATGTCAAGTGTATTTCAGTTTTCCAAAGCACTTTTCCATGTATAGTCCCTTTTCAATCTCATAGAAGCCATAGGGAGGAAGTGGCAGCAGGGTTGTTATTACCCATGGTCAAATGAAGAAACTGGGGCTGGCATGTTAAGAGCCCGGCCCAGCAGGACTGGGACTAGAACCTGAGTCTGCCATGCAGTCCTGTGCTTGTTCACTCAATCGAGCTGCCTCTCTGTTCACTGGTCAAGTGTAAACTTCCCCAAAGCTTGTGAACAATGATGCCCTTCAATGAATACTCAATTAGCCTCAGTCAATTGTCCTCTTCTTTAAAACATGTGACATTTAAAGCTGAAATCTTTTCTGTGATTGGTTCGGAGGAAGAGGTTCTTCCTCCAGCCCCAGCTACAGGAAATGTCTGGTGGAGAGGCAGGGTGCTCACATCCCTCCGTCCGTCTGTGCTGATTACAGAGCTGCAGGCCCGGGCTTCATGCAGCGGTGGGGTCCAGCCAGCTGTCACACAGTCAGTAACCTGGGATGTGCTGCAGAAACACGTAATGCGTGTAACACTCTCACAGACTTTATTCTTAGCATTGCTGGAGTCCTTTCTTACCCAGGGAAAGGAGGCACACTGTTTCTGACAACAGCTCCTTGCCCAGAGGTGACTTAAATAGCATGCATCACCCCAACCCCACCGTGTGGGGGAATGAAAGTTCCAGTGCATCTGAGATTGAACTAATGAGGCCCAGATGTTTTCTTGAGACGTTTTTGGAAACTGAAATGGCCAAGAGGTCACCTGCTACAGCTTTGTTGCTATTATTTGTGTGGGAGTGATATAAATTCTTGGGTGCATTGGTCTTTGAAATCTTTTCTTTAGTACTTGATCTTGGTGTTCACACAGAACTTGGGGAACTGCATCTTATGTTGTACTTTTCCTGCGTCATTAATGTATTTATTTATCTTTAATTTCACCTGCCTAGAATCAATCTACTCTCTCCCATCTCCTTTCTCAACCAAAAAAACTTCAATAGAAACAAAAAAACCCTCATAGTCACCCTTAAACGCTCTGATCATTAAGTCATGCTACGTTGAAATTCTAAAATATAATCATAGTTATATTACTTACAAGAATGAGCTCTGGAGTCAGACAATGGGAGGTTGAATCCTGCTTTGCAATTGAGTAGTTGGATGAATTTAGACATATTTCTCCTCTAAAGCCTCTGTTTCACTCCCTTTAAAATGGGGTTACAATAGTGACTTTCTTTTAAAATGGTTATGAAGATTAAAAGAAACGATATACCTAAATCCCTCAGCAAAGTGAGTAACATATAGAAAACACTCAGTAAAAACTAGCAATTATTATTGTCATTGTAAAGGTGTTTCTATTTAGACCAAGAGCGTGACAGTGCTGTTCACAATTTCATTCATTCCAACCTGCTAATGCATGGGACAGAAGTAAGATCTAAAAAAGAGGAGACAAAAATCATCATAATATCAGGTAAAATTACTGTCTACATAGGAAAGCAAAGATATTCAGAAAACTAGGAAAATTTTTAGAAAAAATGAGACTTGAGTTGGTTGATTCAACATAGATATACAAAATTAATAACGTTCCGGTTTAGCAGTGATAACCAGTTAGAAAATATGAAGATAAAAATCATTGAAAAGAGTACTAAAATATAAACTATCTAGGAATAAGCTCAGTAAGTGATAGCACAGACTCTGTATGCAGAAAATAGTAAAATTTTAATAGAAGACATAAGAGAAGGCTTGGATGGAAAAAGTTGCCATTTTCCTAGAAAAAGGGGATTAATAATGTCAACCCTTTGATTGTTCTTAAATGAATGTACATATTTAATGTAATTCTAATCAAAATCATGTTGCTGCTGTTGTTTTCTGGAAACTTGACCAAGTATTTAAAGTTCATCGTGAATAATAAATAGAGTGAAAGAGCTAAAATCACATTTAAAAAGAAGAGCAGTAAAGCAGGCTTTTCTCTACTAGATATTATAATGTACTATAAAGTTATGTTAATTAAAACAGGATGTTATGGTGTAAGAATCCATAGACGAATGGGGTTGAAATACACCAGAGCAGGCTCTAGTAAATATAAGAGTATAGGATGGGAATGTGGTCAGGGTTAGATGACGTGTTTGTGTAGGAACTGACAAGTGTGCAATAAGTGTTGTTGAGTCACCTGACCAGAAGAGAATACTACAAGTTGAATCAACAGAAAAGAGTAAAATGGAAAATTCAAAAAATAAAAATAAAAGGAGAAAATATAGATTAATATTAAGCTAATTTTGGACTGGGAATGCTTCGTAAGCATAGAGGAAGAGAGTGATAATTTTTGTTTTGTAAATATTTAAAAATTCTCTATGTCAGAAATGTAATAAACAAACAAAAAAACTAACTAACAGTAAAGTGGAAAATATTTTTGACAAACCTGGTCTAAAAGGCCTGATATGTTTAACAAATTAAAAGTCCATGCAAATAAGAAGTAACCTAACATTACACTGGGGGGGAAAATGAGTTTGATTCCTGAGCAATTAACAGGAGATAAAATGTATGAAACAAGTTGTAGTCATATTTGTCAGCAGAGAAAGCCAAGTTAAAAAATAACAAGACTCAACTGGTAAAGATGTTGAGAAACAGTAATGTTGGTGGCGATGTTGGTGATGATGGGGTGAATCTCACATGGCCGCAGTACTGCCTCTGCCTTTGGGGCTTTAATTATTACCACCTTTCTGGAAATAAATGAGGTAATATGTATTAATAGCTTAAATAAAAAAATACCTGAATTAATGTTATTCTAGAAATAGATCCTAAGAAAGTTTTCAGAGACAAAGATATAACTTTGTGTAAAAGGATATCTGTTTTAATGTTGTTTATTTTAATGTGGTTTGACTCACCTTAAATTGCCACTTATAGATTAATGGCTACATATACTATGATGTAGGCATCAAAAGTGATGTTTTAAATGTTTTATGTAGGGATGTTTGCTTTTGATATATGATTAATTGAAAATTTATACTTTGGATTAAATATGGTACCTGAAACCCAACAAAAGACAGTAAAGATATAAAAATGGGTTAGACCTCAAAGGACAAAGAGAATAAAAGAAGAGATGACATTGGTGAACAAATAACTACATTTGAAAGCTCAGAAGAGAATAAACAAATGGTAACTGGGCTGGCATAGCATTAAAATAAGAATGAAATTTAAGCTTGTAGGGGGAAGAATCAACAGAAAGCAGGCTGTTTGCACTGCCAAATTCTGGGAGTGCTCCAGCATCAGATATACCAGGTACTTTAGAAGGTGAGGATGAGAGGCGGAATGGAACACAGGTGAGTAGGCTGAAGGTAGATGGAAAGAGCAGAGCCCAGATCCCACTGGTCCAAGGCAAAAAACAGATGGTTCAGATCCTAATGCAGTTGAACCAGATAAGATTTGGATTTGAGGACAATCAGGCATCTTGGAGAGACAGGCAATAATAAGGAAGCTTCCAATGGACTTCTGCAAACTGAACAATGAGACCCCAGGATTCTCTTCTCTACCAAAATGTTGGCAGCTTACCTTATGCTCTGCCAGGGGGGAGAGTGGAGGATTCCTTTCTGGGGAAACTGACCAGTTAAATAGAAAAGGCTTCCTAGGAAGAGGTCAACTCTGGTTCATGTCACACTGCAGCGAAGCCCACCCCTGGGATCTCCTTCCCCTGCTCCTGGAACCGCCCGTCAGCCTTGGATGTCGGACTCTGTCATGGAGCAGATGATCAGATGTTACCGGAAGGCCTCTAATATGAAAGAGACAAAAACAGAAATGGAAATGAATTGGAGCAAATTTAGGCAATGTAGAGCAGAGGGAAATATCCTCTGCCTTTCTCTACTTCTTTCTACACTTCCAAGGTGGATGACTCAATAGAAATTTCATCTTCTGTAAACTTGTATCGAGTTAGTGAGTTAGTGATTGTCTAGTCACTATGCGGTACACCTGAAACTAATACAAAATAATATTGAATATAAGCTGTAATTGAAAAGATTTAAAAAATAATTTGAAAAAAGGAGGAGGATTTTGAATATGTATACCCTGTGAGTTTCATTCAAAGAGTTAGGAATTGTGCTGTTAAGAAAATTATTTTTTGAGGATAGGCATAATTAGCATATAAATTGTGATTTGAGTGGGCTGGATTTGTTGTTACTCTGGGTTTGGGTTCAAGGTCTGACTCTTCCACTGATTAGCTGTTTCATCTTGGGCAAGCTACTTTATCTCTCTAAGCTTTGGTTTTCTCATCTGTAAAAGGGAAATAAAAATAATAGGTATTTCAGAGGATTAAATCAGACAATGAATGTAAAGGGATGTACACAGTCCCTGGCTCATACAAAAGGTTAGGGCATGTTAATGATTGTGGGAGCAGTAGAAGCCTAGTGTGGGGTAGGGAGGGAGGGGAGTATTGGATCCCAGTAAACCCTCTACAAATATTGTACCTCTGGTCATATTTATAATGTTGAAATTACATTAAATGGCTATTGGGAACTATGACAGAAAAATGTGAGAGGAACTTGGAGATATGTAGGGAAAGTAGACAAAGTGATGTGGTACCCATTTTAGGTTTCATGCCTTCACCAACCACTGTCCTGGGTAAAAGCTGGCTCTACCTCTGGTTGTGGTATTTAACAATTGGAACAAAACTAGTATTAGTGATATATTACACATTTTATTATTTCTTCCAGTTACCCACTGAATATGAGACATCTCTGAATATAAAGTAGGTCTGAGAATTACTTGAGAATTTCATGGGTAACAATTCTAAGAAGTTGCTAAGCAAAAGTGGAATGCTTGACCTTGATCTCTTGCCTCTAGAGGTGACTGGTAGAGACCACCAGCGGTCACACTTTTTCACAAGGAAGCAGAATGGACCCTTAGGTTGCTGGGTCTATAATGTCAAACCGGTATGATGGTTTTCTTGTTTTTAAGAAACACACCAGTCATGGTACAGAGTATTTTGAAAACATGATGTATTATTTGATGACAAGTCCTGTTCCCTGATATATGAGGTGGAGATGGGTTCATATAAACCTGAAGGTTTCTGCAGAGTGGGGGAGGTGGGGGAGTATATGATGCATTTCTCTCTTTCACCTGAAACTGTTCCTTGGTTTTTTGGATTTGAAGGGAAGAGAATGATCATGAGGGCTCACTTAGGTGTTGCCAAAACAAAACACTGGCATCTGTGAGGGTGCCAGCAGGGTCTTCCTTCCTTCCGCATTCCGGGAAAGCACTCCCTGTCTCCTAGGGAAGGAGGGAGCTTCCTATTCATTGCACTTTGTTCATACCATGGTTCTGAACACCCAACATCTCTCTGTGCAGATTTGGGGATGCAGGAAACACTTGGTCAGGCAGATTCTTAAGAGCCAAAATATCCAGTTATTTGTATTCCACTGCACTGGGCAAATAACTTCAGTCAGTGGGAGTTCCCACAAGGAGAACACTCTACCAAGCTTTCAGGGAATTCTATGAAGGAATGAAAGGGTAGGCTGACTTCAGAGTACAAAGATGAGGGGAGGGAAAGAATGAAGGGGATCATGTGGGAGAAGTGACTTCCATGGAGAAAGGTGATATAAAGATGGAAATCATCAGGGGAATTGGGGAAAGGTGACTGAGGAGAAAGCTGCTAATGTGTGTGGTAGTTTACATTTAATTCTCACACCAAACCTAGGATACAATTCTGTAATTATTCCCATTCACAGACAAGGAAACAGAAGGGTGGAGAACTTGCTTCTCTGTCAGGTGCCCAAGCTTACATGGTGCTAGTAAATGATGTCTTCTCAGGTCTTTCTGGTTCCAAAGGCTCTCATGTTTCTTCCCCTTGCTTGAGGAACATTAATTTATTTCCAGGTATTTTGCAGTTACTGGCAATCCTCCTTGCTGGGATTCTCCCTTCTTAGAGTTTGTTGGGCCAATCCACTTTTTCTTCTGATAACGATTTGCTTTAACAGAACCCTCTATCAGTGGTTCTCAACCTTCTGGCCCTTTAAATACAGTTCCTCATGTTGTGACCCCAACCATAAAATTATTTTCGTTGCTACTTCATAACTGTAATGTTGCTACTGTTATGAATCATAATGTAAATATCTGATATGCAGGATGGTCTTAGGCGAAAGGGTCGTTCGACCGCCAAAGGGGTCGCGACCCACAGGTTGAGAACTGCTGCTCTACATGAGTGAGGAGGAGGCTTTGGGCATCCAGGCTAAATGCTGTTTCCATGTCTCTCTTTGGGTGTGGGCTGGACACCCAACCAGAGACAGGGTAGTTCAAAGACATCACAGCTCTTCCTTGCCCTCTCTCCAGCTGGCTCACATTCCACAGACTGAGGTACACTGGCTAACAAGGCCTTGCAATTGCCTGTAAAGAGGAAAGGCCAGTTTAATACTAGTCAGTAGCATGCAATTGTCCAATCCTGGCTCTACCTCTAGAAGCTGTGAGAACTTGACAATTTAGTTCGTCTCTTTGTGCTAATCTTTGTGTTTCCCCATCTGTAAAATGATGCTGATAATGGTAGCTGCCTGATAGGACTGCCCTGAGGATTAAATAAGAAAATATAATCACCATCACCATTACCATCATCATCATGGCACTACCATCCCCAAAGAACCTGCACATACTGTGTGCCCAGGGCCAGTTGGCTCTTTTCACCTGGGACTGGTTTCAGTTACTGGAAGGTTGGACTTACAGGAGAAAGGGTGAGTTAAGGAGGAGTCAGGGTTCAAGAGAAGGAAAAGCAGAAATAAGACAGTGCTTGTGAATAGAAGCTCCCACTAGTGCTAGATGTCTCTCCTCTTGACTCCCATGAACAGTTTACCCACCTCGCACCACCCATATAAACACACACACACACACACACACACACACAAACACACACACACACTCACACACTCACACACATTTTTATTATGGATGAAGTCCACCATTCACCAGAATACTCTGAAAACTCTTTCTCAGAAAAATAAAAGTTTTCTGGATCACCTTTATGTAGTGAATGAGAGAAGACATCAGGGAGCATTTTATTTTATTTTATTATTTATTATTTTTTAAATATATTTTTATTGATTTCAGAGAGGAAGGAAGAGGGAGAGAGAGATAGAAACATCCATGATGAGAGAGAATCATGGATCGGCTTCCTCCTGGCATGTGCCCTTGACCAGAATGAAACTGGGACCTTTCAGTTCACAGGCCGATGCTCTAAGTCTCAGGGAGCATTTTAGAAGACACCCGGGCCTCCTGGCTCTCAGAGCTTTTGGAGCTATTGTTCATACTTCTCTTAAGTGTAACTTTAGCTGGACTGAAATTTGCAACTAAATGCAAATTTGATATTGCAAGTCTTGAGTGTTTTAAGGAATGTCCACCTACTGACTTTCCCTTCAGCAAGTCTCAGTTGGCCAGCAATTCCCTGTGTAGTTGTATTGTACCAACATTTCTACCTGGTTTTGTCTCCCTGGAACCAATGGGCTCTTTGAGGAGTCACTGATTGCTCCAGCATCTCTGAGCACAGCCTGTTAGATACCAGGAGCCTTTCAGACGATCAATCATGGTTTAAAGTGTTGAGGCTACTTGAGGTTGCCTGGGGAAGTTTGTATGTGCATTTCAAGAAGGGTAGTTTAGAAATCTTTGATCATTGGGTACACAGGGCCTGAAGCTTGCCATTAATAGGAGGGCAGTGCACTGGGGAAGGTAGCTAAGCCATTAAGAATCAAGTTTCAAAAGCCATGAATTCTAAAATAATGTGAAACAAGAAATAGGATAGAGAAAATTTAAAAAAAATCAAATTTTTGCCCGGCCAGAGTGGCTCAGTTGGTTGAGCATCGTCCTATGCACCAAAAGGTTGCCAGTTTGATTGTGATGTTTCTCTCTCCTCTCTCTCTTTCCTTCCCTCTCTCTAAGAGTATCCTTGGGTGAGGATTAAAAAAGAAAAGAAAAGAAAAGAAAAGAAAAGAAAAGAAAAGAAAAGAAAAGAAAAGAAAAGAAGAATCAAGTTTCTTTTTTTATGTGTGTGTTTGAATTCCTAATTTTCAGATTTATAAGAACAAGTAATTATATCACCAATTAAATCAGTGAAAAAATCTACAAAACTAAAGAAATGCTATTCTTGTTGAATAATATACATACATAAAATCAGAGCAATGCGCAAATACAGATAGTTGTGAATGCGAAGCCTACGTTCCTATTTCCATTGCAGATCTGTTTTCCTTCAGTTTGAAGGAATGTTTTCCTTAACAAAAAAACTCTAATGTTTTATTTTAGCCTAAAGGGATACATTTCATGCAAGATCTGTTGTAAATGATTTTTTGAGGCTTTGAAGAAATAAAATATTTTTATTTTACTCTCATTATTTTTTTTTATTTTGTTCTGGTAGGAGTCAAACATAAATGAACTTTAAAAGTTGAAACTTTCCACCTGTCTCATTCCCAGGGAGGCAAGATTGCTCATGAACTAAGAATTGTTGAGAGAGAAATGAATGGAGAGCAAGTGAAGTATGGAGCCTGGCATTGGAAGGGAGATTAGGAACATTTTGCCCGACTTGGTCTTCTCTTGACCTTTGTAAACTGTTTGTAAAATCAATATGCATGTCTAAAATTCAACAGTATGTTGAGCCCCATCCAGCAAAATGTGAATTGGAAGTGATCTAAATGTCCTTCTAGCTTTAATTTAAACATTAAAAAAAGATCAAAGTCTGTGCTTATAACATTTTATTTAAAAAATCAAACATTTCAAAAGGACATTATAATGAAAAACAATGGACCCACATTGCCTCACTTTGAGCCCTATTCCTCCATGGCAAACACCATTACCCCTTCCTGCTTTTCAGGCTATAACTAAGCAAAACAAAAAGTTAAATATTCTGATTTAAACTGCCATTTAACATTTCAAATGCTTAAATGACACTTAGTAACTCATTGGAGTTGATAGGTGAGTTACACTCCTAGAATTAGGAATGTGAGAGTGGGAAGGCTCCTCATGATGTAGACAGACTTGTTTATATCATTAATGAAGAAAACAAAGTCTAGAGCGGGGTTATGACTTGTCCAAGGCCAAACAGTCAGTTTAGACATGCTGCGAAGTAAAACTTGAGTATGATGCCCTTTCCCTTCTACCTACTGCTGCCCAGGATTTATTTTGACCCAATTCAGGCATATCCTGAATAGTGCTATGATGAACTAAGACTCTTCTTTCTTTATTTGCTTAAAATATACTTTTAGTGATTTCAGAGAGGAAGGGAGAGAAAGAGGGAGAAAGAAAGATCAATGATGAGAGAGAATCTTTGATAGGCGACCTCCTGCATGCCCTCTATTAGGGGTCAAGCCCGCAACCCCGGGCAGGTTTGAACTGTGACCTCCTGATTCATAGGTTAATACTCAACCACTGAGTCACACAGGCCAGGCCTAGGCCTGTTCTTTAGACAGTGAGACAATTTTAAAATGCCAGTTAACGTGAATGCAATAGGAATGGTGCATTTGTCAGAGTGCAGATTACTATGTACCTACAAAAATTATAATGCACCTCTATGACTGACCCAGTTTGGCAGGAAAAAACCAACACCAGGCAATTTGGAACAGGAAAAATAAAGAGTTATTGATACAAGGAACTATGTAACATATTAGAAAGTATAATTGGTAGGAGCTTTTCAATGTTAATATTAAGTTCTAGTCATATCTTTTCATAATTAGTTTCTTCAGTTTGTTATTAGATGAGGAAACTATTGATAATTCAGGAATTATGAAAAAGATATGATAGGGAGACTGAGGAAAATGAGAGTGTAAAGATTGGGGAAATAGAATTTGTGGTGCATGTGTGTTATCTGAACATATATGTAGGCGATGATGGTAAATTAGAGGCAGAGTTCAGGGAATGTTCAGAAATTCTAGAAACTAACAGAGATGGACACATTTGAAATCTAGTCGTAAGGTCAGAAAGAGTTTGATCATGTAGTAGCTAGGCCAGTTAGATCAGTTTCACAAACTGAAAGAAATCATAATTGGCCTAGACAAGGGGTTGGCAAAATTACTCTGTAAAGGACAAGAGAGTAAATGTTCGGGGCTTTGCCGGCCAAAAGGTCTCTGTGGCATTTACAGATGGCAAGGAGGCAAAAGAGCATGGCTATGTCCAATGAAACTTTATTTATCTCCCATAAATTTGAATTTCATATGGTTTTCACATGCCACAAAATATTCTTTAATATTGTTTTCACCCATTAAAAAAAATATAAAAAGCATTCTTAACTGATGGGTCATACAAACACAGGCGGTCGGTGGGATTTGGCTCAAGATCCCAGTTTGCTGATCGCTGGGCTAGACTAACAAAGGGTTAGGGTCTATCATTTAAGAAATGGATCTGTTGTCCCGCAAACAAGTAGATTGGAGCTGCCACAAGTAAATTGGAGCTGACACTTTTTCTTCTCCCTAATTTTGTGGTTTCCGGAATCTAAACACTCTCTGTTTTGTTTTGTTGTTTGAAGACCAGAGTCTTGACAGAAGACAGAGTAAGGTCTGTGTGTGATCTTTTCACTCTAATACCCCATTTCCTGATTCACAAAGCACCCCGGTGGATTAAACAAAGAGCATTCTTTACTGCCTTGCACAGACCATTTGCTGAATATGTTGCCATCATGACTAAGGTGTAGGCACTTGTAAAGATTTCTGTGTTTCTGAAGTGCAATCTGGGCCCTGATAGGGTTCTATATAGGGTTTCCACTGGTGGGAAAAGCTTTCCATGAGTCCCCTGGGTTCTAAGTTCCTCCTATGTTAGAAGGGCTGTGTTAGCTAACAAACCCCAGAAGTGCACTCAGTGGAGAATGCCCAGCTACATCCTTACTGATGACTGACATCCCTGAAAACGGGGATATATACTTAGTATTATTCATACTTCAAATCTCTATAATTTTGATTAGTTCCTGGCCCTTTTTATGACACTAATACCATATACTAATGGTGTGCTTTAAGGCAACGTTTCTTTCTTATAAGAACTCTGATACTGATGGCAAACTGCTACTCAAGGAAGTCACACGGTGGAAAGTGGTGGAACTATAGCTCAGAGCCAAACCTGACTCCAGATGCTTTGTCCCTTCTGCTCAGCCACACTGCCTTGCCTCTAGTTTAGCGTTTATAGAGCTTGGAATCTAAGCCACTTGTAAACTTTGATTTGATGAGGTCAATTATTCTTAAAATTTATTGCCAGTAGAGAGAGTTTATGTATTTTATTAATGTGTTTGGTTCCTCCTAAGCAAAAGTCATTGACTTGAGTGTAGGAAGGCATCTCATGCTTTAGAGAGTGAAAAATTAACACCCACATTTAAATTTGTTGAGCAATTAGCCTGTCTTTCCCTCTGTTGACCTGGGAGTCTTTGCCTTTGGACATTAAAAGAAAATAGATACTTAAGGAAACAGGATAATTTAAATGAAATATTAAATAACAAATTGAAAATTAAGTTCCTTTGAATCTATAGGATAGATGGACATAGGTACAAAAAATCTCAACTAATTTATAAATTACTTGATTATTCTCCACATCCTGTATTTATTTAACAAGTGGATGTCTATAGTATTTACTTATTCTCTATTCTGCCAAATCACTTTGAAAACCCATGCATGCCCTTAGAAGTGCCCTGGCTTCTGGGGAAGATACCAGAGAAGGTGAGACATGCATTGTTGTTGGAGATAATTCAATAACATTACAAAACAGTTTGGCTGGTGCCAATATTAATGACAGATGTGCTAATCTAAAAGGTATTTCAAAGAAGGAACACATCAGTATAGACCTTGTGTCTGGAAAAGACTTCAGGGAAAGTGCAAATTTGACCTGGGTTCTGGAACTGAATAGTGTATTGCGAAAGAGAAAATAAAAATTTCTTGAGTATGTACGGTGCTGGGCACTGCAGTGACTCATTTATTCCTTACTGAACATCAGTATTACTATCTCCACTTTGAAATTGAGGCAACCAAGCCACTCAACAGAGTAGGATTTCTGAGACGTTAAGTTTTCCTGTGTTTGGCTCTAAGCACTACCATGCAAGACACTGAAACTTTCTTTGCCTTAGTTTCCTTCTTTGTAAAATAGAGATTTTAATAGCACTTACTTTGGTAGCGTTATTGTGAAGTTTGAATGAATTAATGGATAGTAAGTGCCCAGAATATATTAAATGGTCAATAGATGCCAGGTATGGTTATCAGCATCATTACCAAGCACCTTGCTTAGATTGGAGCATGGGTCTGGCCCTAACTCCATGCTCATCTCATTCCAGCCCGGTTGTGGAAGGTGGTCCGGGTGGACCCAGCACCATCAGAAGGCTGGCGTGCAGGATGAAGTACCATGGTGCTACCAGGAGGGTCCATGAGGAGAGTGCTGTGATGAAATAGAGGATTTGGGGTGATGGTTGATTTGAGAGAAAGTTGGGTGTGTGGGGGAAGTACTAGTGTTACTTTCAGGGCAGGATGCACTGCTCATGTAGGCAGTTTGGTCAGACTATGACTAGGTAAACATAGTATATAACTATTCCATTGACCGGTTCAGGCTGGGTCTGTGGGAATCCTGTTTTAATATTGCTGCATCCCACAATATACACACATGTGCACACACACATAGTAGCACTCAGCATAAAATTTTAAATGTGATGGGGCTAAGCTGTGCTGTTAGCCCTTGTCCCCAACTCTGCTCTACATAGAATTAATTTGTAATTTCCCAAAGTCCATTGGACTGTGAATCCTGTAAGGCCAGGGCCAGTTCTATCCCACCCCACTGTATCCCTACCACTGAGGGCAACATAGTAGGTGCTCAGTGAATGACAGATGAAAAAGTGAAGGACTGAGTAAATGAGGGTTCCCTCTCACCTCTGGTCTTCTGCATATTCTGTTCCCTCTGACTGGACTAGCCTTTCCATCTTCTGTTAATTGGTTGGTTTTGTCAGTCACCTCTTCCAGAATGCGTGCCCCACTCCTTTCTTCCTCATTCTTTTTTTTTCTTTTCTTAATCCTTACCTGAGGATATTTTTTTCCATTGATTTTTAGAGAGAGTGGAAGAGAGAGGGAAAGACAGAGAGAAATATCTATGTGAGAAAAACTCATCGATTGATTGCCTCTGCATGTATTGTATTCTGACCAGGGCCCAGGCTGGGGAGGAGCCTGCAACCGAGGTACATGCTCTTGACCGGAATTGAACCCAGACCCTTCGGTCTACAGGCTGATGCTCTATCCACTGAGCCAAACCGGCTAGGCTCTTCCCCATTCTTAAAATCTGAGTTAGATGTACAGCACCCTCCACCCTCCTAGTTATTCCTTCCCGGACATGTATCACAGTGTACACAATTCCCTCTTTATTGGTCTGTCCACCTCATTACACAGTGGCTTCCTGGAGGGTGAGACAGAGGTTTTGTCACTCAGCACCACATGTGTGTGCCCAGCAGAGTGGCACACTTCTAGGAGGGCTCTGGGCCTGTCTGTGAGCATAAGCGCATGGGCACACCATGCACACACACTCACACATCCTTGCAGAAACTGTTCTGTTCTGGCCCCTCCAAGGTAAGTAACAGGTGAGGCAGGCCAGTGGCAGATGTCTCTCCTCCTTCCCTGTCAGCAGGGGACATGTGGCTAGGCCTCCACAGTTCCCCTGGCAGTTGGAATTCAGAGACATGAGCCGCTGACAGCAGAAGGGAAGAGTGTGAGACGGGAAGTCCGTCCCCGGCCTCAGGACTTTTAATGAGCATTCTCCAGAGCAGTCTCTAACACACCACTCTGGACTCCCTTGATCAGTGTAATTGGAGGACAGACGGTCTTAAGCATTTAGAAAAGCTGACAGAAGGATGGGATCCCCTCCAGCTACACGAGTGCCACGGAAGCTCACTTCCCTGGACACGTGCGATGCTTGCATGTTGACCTCTGGTGGATTCTAGATCGTGATGTTCCCAGTTCTGTTTGTGAGCATGATCTTCATTTTGTCCTTTTGAGCACTTACAGAATGATACTAAACTTTCCATTCGTTCAAATGTCTTGCTACTGGAAATCTATGTGAGCAAGAGATTGCTTTGGGGGAATTTCGATGCCTGTCTATTCCACAGATTTTGTTTCTCTGTTCTTCTAAAGCACATTTAAAGCTAACTCTGTCATTTTACTCCCTGACTGTTTATTTAGGAATCACGATAGACTTTCTTATTAATTGAGATGATTTTTTTCATTAAGTGTGTTTTGTTTTCTTAGCAAATTAAAATACTTGGAAAATTGAGTTTTTGTATTACTAATATGTATCATTGAAGCTGATAAATGTGAGATTAATGGCCAAAAAGAGACATTTCAGACGGATAATTTAGATTTTTATCATTTATTAATCATGGAAAGTAAACCTGCTGTATAAGTAATTTTAGTTTTATCAAGAAGATAAATTGTTCTGACTAATGAATGTATAGATATTCTATGCCAAAGGCATTTGGAGTAATCTGTTAATCATTTAACTGTGTCAGGGCATATGCTACGTCTTCATAAAGCAATTAAAACACATAACTTTCTCCACTGAAATGTGCGTTGGCCTTCGCCGCCTAAAGCAAATTAAAATGGCATTTGTCTCAGACGAGGCTTCAGCGGCACAATATCTAAAGGCAAAAATCCTGGGAGGCTGTCGATGTCACAGCAAAGGAAGACTAGTTCAATCTCTCACTTGTGGGCTGAGATGGCAAATCATTCCCCAAGTGGAGCTGTACTAATGAGGAAGGACTTTCTGACTCCCAAGTGCTAGCACAGTGGATGGCTTCTTGGCGGCAAATCCCAGGGGACCTCTCTCCTAGCGGTGCCTGGGGATTTACATCTGTAGCTCCCATTAGCACTAATGGGTGCTCCCCGTATTCACACTGTCCTCTCACCGATGGAAGAACAGACAGACCCTGGAATAATATTCTCGCTGCCTTTATGTGGGGTTTGGAGACAGAGGGCTGACTAACAGAGCTTTGATCATGTCATGGGTGTCATTATGCTGAGAGAGACTTGTGTCAGCTCTTTTTGAGAGGGTCATAAATCTACTTTTAAAACTCTCTTTGGGCTGTAACCAAATTTTAAATATTAATATTCTTTCTTTTCTTTTCCTTTTGTTTTGTTGTTTTGCAAACGAGCAATCACTACCCCCACCACCGCCACCACACACACAAATAAATGGCTGTTTCACTCACTGAGCAATGGTGGCAGGTGATTTTCACTCCCTTGTTTTCCAGACATTCTTGCCCCGAGCTCAGGGCCCAGAGAGCTCAGGGCCCCGCATCAGCCATCAGTCCTCGTCCCTGGGTGCTGTGTCACTAACGAGTCTCAGAAGCTCAGCAGAGAGCTTCCCTTGCCACCTGTGGAGACCAAAGGCAAAGAGAGGTGAAGAAGTAGCTGGAGATTTTGTAGAAACTGGAGGCTGAAGCGCACCTGTCTTGGAAATGAAATTTCTGATTCCTGATTTGCTGGGAATCCAACAGGCAGGTTTCCCCTGGAGCCTATGAATAAGGATGGAAAGCACTGGTTTCTAGCTGGGCTTCCGTTGCCTTGCAGAGGACACTGTACAACGAGGATTAGCAGTAAATGTGTGGTGAACAAATGGACACATAAAATGGGCGTTGGCTTTTGTCATTTTCTCTTACTGGCTTCTCAAGTCTCAGTTTCCTCACCTGTAGCCTAGGGAAGGCGGTTTGTTCAGATGTTACAGTGCCTTCTTAGGGAGTGAAGGAGTTATTTACCAGAAAGCTTCAGCCTTGAGCTGAACACTCAAACTTGCCAATATAGTAAGGCCCTTCCCCCGCCCTGGGGAGCAGGGAGGACAACAGTGTTACTCTGAATGACACCTTCCTCCATGGAAACAAGATAAGTGGGGAATAAACATTCCCCCTAAACATGTGGCAAGGTGTCCCTGAATCCATTCTTTAAAGGGCTTGATGCACAACTTTCTTAATTATCTGCTAGGACAAAGTCCCCCAAACCTTTATGCTAGAGGATGATGATCTTATTTTTTCCTCATATTTTGAACCCCAACATCCACTAATCTGGGTTGTATGGGAGGCCCATGGGGCAATTGTGAGGAAAAAGGCAGGGTGCACAGTGATTTCACTTTCAAAAAATCCAGAAAGAGCAGTGTTTTGTGTAGATGGAATCTGGAGAAAGAAGGCAGGGCTCAGAGGGCACTGTGAAGGAGGAAGTTGTTACAGAAGCACACAAGATGGTGGCGGTCATGTGGGAGATGACAGCTGCTTTGTGTCTATGTACTAGTATAGGGGCTTCTTGAGTGGGCTTTTCATCACATAATCTGCAGAGACTCGCTCCACGGTGCCTTCCGGCATCCCAGCTGCTGCCCTCTGCTCCCTGGCAACTCCAGCCGGGTCTGATTGTCCTGCTGGCCAACCTCGGGACAGCTCTGACTCCCACTCATGTCAGGAGAATTGAGGGGAGTGACTCCCATCCCCGCCTCTACTCGTCTCTCCCTGATCTCCCAGGCAATGGAACTAGTGCAGTTAGCAATGGACTTATTGCTCCTGTGTCCCACACTGCAGCAGGCCCCACTGGCCCGCCCCTCCACCAAGTATCCAAAGACATTCCAGACATGTTACAGGTGGCGGTCACTGTCTTGTTATGGAGCCAGGGCATCCCATTGCAACAACACCCTCCTCTTCTTTCTTATCACCATCGACTGATCGTCTCAATTCTTTCTCCTCATTGGATTCCTCCTCTGAGTTTCTGTCCTGAAATAAAATCAGCTTTTTTTCTGGTCACAGAGTCTATGCACAGTGGTCTTCACTCCTTCTTGGTACCTGGGGGCCTGAGGAGCCTCTCCCGGGAGGGGTGGAAGGAGGGAAGGCGCTGCCTACGAAGCTCGGAGGTGGGTGTCTGGCCAGCTCCAGAAGAGTCTCGAACACAGGTTCCCTGCTGGGTAGCATGTTGATGCCAGCAGACTGCCAGGAGGGGCCCCCGCTGTTTGTGATACACAGATCCATATCAGTGTTATGATGTTCCATATTAATATGATGCTAAATAGAAATTCTGACGCTGGCAGGAGGGGGTGGGGAAGCATTGAAGGAGGTCACCGGGAGAGATGAAAGCCCTGGGCCAGGCTTGCAGGTGACTGTGAGCTGCATTAGCGGTGGGGGAAGCTGGGGCAGCATCTGCCCGCATTATTCCTGGTTCCAGCCCAGCGCCCCCACTCTCCTCTTTCTCATTGAATTTGATGCTTTATGGAAGCTGCAACGTCATAAAAAGAACACTCTGCTGCATCCTTCACCCCGGGATCTCCAAGCCCTCTACAGCCATTAATACTTATCGCTAGGAACCTGGGATGTCGGTTGAGAAATATTATCCCAATTTTACAGATGAGGAACTTGAGATTGGGTGGCTAAGTGACTTGGCAGAAGTCACTCCCTACCTACTGAGTGCTGGGGCCATGCCCTGGGCCAGATCCCAGAAAAGTGTTCCGAGCCTTTGGCAGAATGGGAGGATGCCCTTTGTTTAAAGGGAAGAAAACAGAGCGGGTCCTGGAGGGGCCAGAGGGAGGCAGGACACACGGTCTCCCCTCCTCTCTCTGACTTTGATTCCCTCCTGCCCAGCTTGAGGGAGTCGGCTCCCATGGTCTCTTTAGTTTATCACTTCTCTGCCAACCTTGTCAATGAAATCTGCCACCGTAGATTCGTGGCTGGAGCATAGTGGGCATTTCAGTTACAGAACTTTCAGGAAGCATGAAGGGGCCACTTGGGAGAAGGTTGTCTATAACGTTTAAGGAGAAGGGGGACCTGTCACAGAAAGACAAAAAAGAAAGAAAGAAAGAAAGAAAGAAAGAAAGAAAGAAAGTAAGAAAGAAAGAAAGAAAGAAAGAAAGAAAGGAAAGAAAGGAAACAAAGAAAGAAGACTCTGTCTAGAGAGATAGAGGCTGACAGGATAATGTCATCCAAATCACAGGGAGTTTGAGGGTTTCCTGAGGTTAGACCATGAGTTAGAAGGTCTGGAATTCTAGAACTATCTATGGGCATGTTTTCCTCTTTACCTTGAAATTGTTCAGGAGGGTTAAAGGGTAGTTCTACCCTTTTCGGTGTAAACGTGAGAATTTCCATGTCTGGAAAAATACAAGATCATAAACAAATGGTTTAAAGATGTATAGATGAGGCATCTATTTAGAAGGCACCTATCTGACTATTTGAACTGCTACCAGGAGCTGATGTGGTGGTTCTGGGTTCCAGTACACAGTGTCTGGCTGCAGAAGAACCTGAGAGGGTGGGTGTGATGTCACTTTACTAAACATTTGCCAACCATTTGTAAAGCTCTGACCATAGCCTGCGGGACACCGGGAATACAGAGCTGCACACATGGAGTTCCTGCCCTGCCAATGGGGGCCTCAGGCTGGTTTGGGAGGCAGACGTGCAAGTGAATAATTCTGGACTTATGAGATGAGCTGCCACGGAGATTGGCACACTGTGCCATAGGAGCACCGAGGACGAGGTGTCAGGGAAATTCCACTCGCACATTATATTCTCCCCAAAATGGCCTTGACGAGGCTGGCGCAGTCTACCTATTAGCAATCGGATAGTGACAACCTTGTTCCTTTTATGGGTAAACAAAAGCTGTTCTGAAACACTTGATTGAGTTGAATGTGAGTCACGTCCTATGGAATTTTAGGAGGCGTCAAGAATTGAGAGTCTGCTGCAGGTCTGACAATAGTGTCCTTGTCACCTGTAGCATATTCTGAATCCCAACACTGGAAGGTCACCAGTGTTGCTTTCTTAGGGCCAAGTCATTCTATTTTCTTGTTTCTTGGGTTTTTGTGGGTAATCTTAGAACAACATCCTAGGCTCCAGTTTGTAGAGGGTGTTGTTTATTGCTTGGATATAATAGGAGGATGTGTTGTGTGGTGTGCTGCATTCAGTAGGGTCCAGGGTCCTTTGTGCCAGAGCCTTGACCAGACCTGCTGTAGCCGGAAGTGCCTGAAGATGATATAGAAGACCAGGTGAAGTAACCTACGCTAAAATAAGAATGGAGACCATGTTCCCCACCCCAAACTCTGTGAAACCCAAGGGCTGGTCACCTGGCCAAGAGAAGGTGGTTGAGGACTCCACAACCCACACTGGGGACACCCAACTGGCCTCCTTTCTCTTGGTTTTGATTTCAGCTCTCAGCCTGTCCTAGATGTCATTTGTGAACATCAATGTAGAGCAACAGTTCCAAGAGAAAGGCCACAGAGATGCCTAAGAGCCTGGATCCAAAGGGATCACACAAGCTGATTCAGCAGCTTGGAGTTTCTTCCCTCATCACACCCTCCAGCAGTACCATGGCTCGGTATAGGCGCTTTCTCCTAATCCCGACTCCTTTCTAGAGGGGAAGTGAGTGCACTGGTTGTGTTTAGGGAAAATCTTGGCACTGGAGGGATCGAGGATCTTCCTCTTCCTCTGGTGGTTGGTGTGAACCCCAAGGACATAGAACTGGGGTGGCTGTAGCCATACATTTTATGCAGTTTCTCAGGCACTTGCCCAGCGTTCCCTTTGGCCACACTTGCCCAGTTCAGTGTGCACAGCAGAGCCTCTCCCAAGTTGCCCGCAGGGATGGAGTCAGGTCATCAGGCCACTCCTGGAACCCAGCCAGGGGGGCTGTTCTCAGCACGCTGAACTCCCCTGCCTTCGCCATTTAAGGCTGGGACAGTGAAAACTGGGTCAGCTTGCAGAGAAAGTTTATCACCCCTCTGCTAGCAAGGCGGGTATGAGTGTGGATTCTAGAAGGAGGTGGCTCTGGCTTGCATCCCTCTGTAACGTTGAGCACATCCTGTAACACGTTGGTCCTCTTTTTCTTTATGTTTTTAGAACAAAGAAAAGTATGCCATGAGGAGAATAATGAGACTTGTGAGGATGAAAGTAATAATGAATGTAGACTATCTAGCCTTGTACCTGGTATGTGGTGGGTGCCTCCATGTCCTCGTCTGTAAAATGGGGCTAAATAGGATATAGACCTCACCAGGGTTAAGTGGGTTAATTCATATAAAACACTGGTGTGTAGCACCTGCCATATAATAGTAGTGAATGCTCAGTGAATGTTATTTTATTCCTACAGATATAAATGTGTAGGAATGATAGCAATGAGGATGAATTACTCATTTCCAAGGAAGACCTCATGAAAGCTGCCCTTTCGCTCTTACCTGGCAGAAAGGAAGCTTTCACTGGAAAAGTCCAAGTGGCCAGGGCATCGTTGCCTACAACCTGAAAGCATTTCCATAACATTTCTTTTTGAAAAATAACATATTTCCCCAACCTCAGAAAGGCTTCAGTATTAAAATGCACTTTTGCTTTTATAGTGATTCTTTGGTTTTGTTTGTGTTGTTCCACAGAAGTACTTTTAAAAATAGCACAACCCAGTAGTAGACAAATGTTTATCCCATTATGTAGGCACATCAAGCAGGAGAACATAATAAGGTAGAGTTACTAGAAATTCTAAATGTGAAAAACAGGCATATTAAAATGAATGAAAAATTATAGATATTACTGCAGTAAGCTGCTTGTAATATTCTTTAACGGCGTATATTTCCTGCAATGGTGCTCCGTAGTGATTTGCTTGCAAAATGAAAAAAAGCTGGTTTCCAAGGTGTGCTTGTGTGGAGGTTTGCTTAACCAGCAAATACTTCCAACTTTTATGTTTGTTTATTGCATTTTGTTGTTGTTTGTTTGCCTTTTAACTTTCTGGCTCTAGGCAGGTGAAGTTTAGTCTTACTCGCTGTGGCCCTTCAGAGCTTAAAGCCATGTGCAGCTGGTCAGCTCAAGTCTGGGAAACCAGGTTCACAGGGAACCTTCCTGGAAGGCAGATGCTGAGTGCTCCCAGAGGGCCGAGCCGAGGCCAAGCCTAAGGTGTGCTGTGGGTGGCACAGGTGGAGGTACAGAGAGATGACCCCAAGTTCACTCCCTGTAGAGTAGGGTTCTAAGAGATGGGGACCCAAGTGACTTTGGGGTCGCTGTGGCTTTGAAGGAAACGATCATTTCAGGCCTCATTGCTCTAGATTTTGTTGTCTGATGGGAATCACATTGAGATCACAAGGGCCCCTTATTATAGGGGTTGAAGCAAGCTGAGGGCCACAGAGAGGAGGATTGGGGAAGATCTCCCTGTTGGGAGCCCAGCCTGGGCTGGGAGTGCGGTTGGGAAGCTGACATTTAGCTGTTGTTCTGATTGGAGGTTGTCTTGAAGGCGCTCTTATACTTTTCGTGGAAGTGACCCCTGTCAAGAGTGTGTGACAGCCACAGCTGTGCCGGGATGGGGGCACAGGTACAGAGTCAAATGCAGCTGGCGTGTTGGAGGAGGAACAACGACTGTGGCTGCTCCTTTTCTCTTTCCCACACCAAAGAGCACCGCACGCGAGGCCCAGGGTGCTTGTCAGAAAGATGAATGGCTGAGTCTGAAGTTTGAAATGCAGGCTGTTTAGAGCAATGTTCGAAAGCAAGGCTCGGTCTCATCACAGGGACAATGCATTCCGAGGTGCACTTGGGTGAGCCTTGAACCTCCAACACTGCAAGTCCCACCAAAATAGACGATGCCTTGGGTGGATGCGCATCAATACGTGGGATAAATTCCGAGGAAGGTCCTGTAATCCGTGAGTCTGATGAGGCCAGCTGCTGCTCCCTTGAAAAGGTCAGCATAGCATTGCATTAAAAGCACAGTTTCATTTTTTGCTCCCGGTAACTCATTATGCATTTTGTTCAGACTTTGCCCCCTTGGCTGGCCAGAGTATTGGCATGTTCTCTTTGGTTAAAGTGGTGGAGCATGATTGAAATCAACATAAAAAAAGAACTCGGGAAGAGATCTTTGGATGGGTTATATTGACAAAACACAATAAAAAAACCACCTCTAACCCCATCCTGCCCCCGCCCCCCCCTCAATACACGTTGTTTTTTCCTTCTTCTTTCTGGTCAACTGTACTCTAGAAATTCATTTTCCTTAGGGCACCCTCTCATCTGCATTTTCATGTGTCCTCACAACCGTACTTTTCACTAGTTGCCCGGAACTCATCCTGTTCCTTTTCCAAATGTATTGTTTATCTCATAAACAGGAGGGGGGGTTGCAAGATCAATATCTTCCTGGGGGGCTGGCGGGAAGAGGGGCGCCTCACTGGGGCGTGTGCAAGGGTGCGTGCAGGTGGCAGAAGTCAATTAGCTTGCAGATTTGGGGAGAGCCTGTCACCAGTGTCCTCCACCAGGGATCACGCAGAGTGCCAATTACAATCGATCTCTCAATAAAATTGTGTTCAACCTTCCCCAACATGAGCTGGGAGAGAAATGCCAGAGAACTGTAGAGAACTGTCTCGCATTAAAAATTTTATTCTTTTCAGTCAATTTTGTTCTTGGAGGTTTATTATTGTTATTAGCCTTGGACCGTGAGACACGCTCGCCTCGCTGACCTCCCCTGACTTCACAAAACAGGCAGAGTCAGCTGAGGACACATGGGAGGGATGGGCCAGCCCCCTGGCGAGCCCACTGGGGCAGAGCTTCCTGGCTGCCATAAGACGATGCCACTGGCCCTGAGAGCCAAACGTGCGGGACTCTGTTTTGAATCACATGCTCTCAACCCAATGGCTCTGTACAGTCAACTGCTTCCCTTCTCTCCAATCTACTCTCTCTCTCTCTCTCCCTCTCTCATGCATGTACACGCTTAAGCACAGACATGCACACACACACCCCTTGCGCTCAGAGTCTGTTGCTTCGGGAACCACCAAACAACCAACCTAATTAAAACACATTTTCCAACTACTGGGGCAATTCCCCAAAGGCTATGCCTTGGCGCCATCACACTGGGCCTGCTCAGTTTGCTACCTGTATTAGAGTTCCCACAGAGGCTCATCTTGTGCAAAGGAAGTCAAGCCATTTAGTGTTGCTCTGCACTCTGAGGTTTAAAGCATGCATCCTTCTCTCCGGAGGCTGCGCTCTTCTAAGGAGGCGAGCTGCACACGCCCTGCGTTAGTATCATATGACTACCCTCCTCCCCCACTTTCTGCCATCTTTACCAACAGGTCAACATTCATTGAAGGATTGCAGTGGGCCAGTACTATGCTAACTAGTTTTTCTTTTTTCATTTCAAGCTTTATATTACTGATTTCAGAGAGGCAGAGAGAGGGAGAGATAGAAATATCAATGATGAGAGAGAATCATTGATCAGCTGCCTCCTGCATGCCCACTATGTGGAATCAAGGCCTCAACCCAGGCATGTGCCCTGACCAGGAATCAAAGGGTGACCTTCTGGTTTATAGGTCAGTGCTCAACCACTGAGACACTCTAACCAGGTTTTCAGGATTTTTGAGTTGTTATTGCTCCACCAAGCTGGCTGTTCCCATGACTTAAAAAAAAATCACACACAATCTTAACCATTTTAAAGTGTATTTTAAGTACATTCACATTATTGTGCAACCATCACCTCCATCCATCTCCAGAACTCTTTTCACCTTGCAAAATTGAAACTCTGTAGCCATGAAAAATTCTCCATCTCCCCTTCATCCAACCCCTGGCAACCATCATTCTACTTTCTGTGTCTCTGTATTTGATTCCCCTAGGTATTTTGTATAAGTGGAATCATACCGTAGTTGTCTTTTTTTTGTGACTGGCTTATCTCACATAGTGTAATGCCCTCAAGTTTCATTTATATTATAGCATGTGTCAGATTTCCTTACCTTTTCAGGCCAAGTAATATTCCATAGCCTGTGCATACCACATTTTGCTTATTCTTTCCACTGATGGACCCTTGAGTTGCTTCTACCTCTTGGCTGTTGTGAGTAAGCTGCTATGGACATGAGTATAAAATATCCCTTCGTGGACTTGCTTTCAATTCTTTTGGGAGAAGTATAAACTTCATATGGTAATTTTATTTCTAATTTTTTGAGATACCGCCAAGCTGGCTGTTCCCATGACTTAAAAAAAACTACTCTCTCTCTCACACACAGCAGTGGTACCTTTTCACATTCCCACAAACAAAGCAAAAGGGTTGCAGTTTCTCCCCATTTTGGCCAACACTTGCTATTTTGCTTTTTATAGTAACCATTGTAATGGGTGCAAGAACTAAGTACTCGATATGCCCCAACCACTCAGTGCAGTTGGCAGATTATTTTTCTCATTTTAAGGATTAGGAAATTGAGACTTGGGGATATCAAATAAATTGTTCAAGGCCACACAGCTGGAATCTAGCTGGCTCTAGAGCCATTCTAGAAAAATTAGGTCCCTGTTCTATAAGGTCCCCTGTGCTGGCTCTATCAGCGGCATATCAGCAAAGAATTGGGGGCTTTTCTTTTTTCATTTAATGGCTAAAATGGCCATATACCTTGTCAGGGAAACAAAGCTCTGCGCATTGCATATGAGCACCAAGAAGACATTATTCCTTTATTATTCTAAGAAAAGCAAAGGAAAAAATATAACTAAACAACAATGGGGCAATTTATTCTTTATACCATAATAACTTTCCTAATTGGGCAAGTAGGAACCGACCTAGTGATTCCTCCTAAGGTGGGAAGGAGAATGGCTTTTCTGTCAGCCTACGCAGAACATGCCTTTATGAAGAAGAATTGGTAGCCCAGAGAATATTATTTTAGATCCAAGGTGAAAGGCATAGACACATAAATGTATGCATTTTGTTGCCACCGGTGAAGCTTTTGTTCAGCAATCCTACAGCTGAGACCTAAATCTGCCCCTTCCTAGTTAACCTTAGAAAAATGTACTCATTTCTTTGAACCTCAGTTTTCTCATCTATAAAATGGGAATAAAAATATCTTGTTCATAACATCTGTCCTCTTCTTCCCAAAGAAAGGGTGAGAACAAAATAAGTCTCTATGTACATTAGAAAGACAAGCTCAGTCCCCATCGCAGCTCCCTTGGGTTCAGCTTGACCACGGGTATCCCTGATTGAAACTTATTTTGTCACTAATCAACCCTGGGGATAGAATGTCTCAGTTGAGATGTGTTCTGTGCCAGGCACCAGTGGGGCAGCAAGGGGGCATAACAAAGATGCCCCCTGTGGAGTTGGATGGAAATATGGAGACTGGTCCAGTCTTGGATTTAACATTAACTTAATGCTATTGATTTGGGGCATACCATGGAAGCTCTCCCAGCTAAAGTTCCCTAATCTGCAATATGAGGAGCTTCCTTTTCCTATTGAGTCAATCCAGTTTTCTTAATCTTTCTGTAAGTTTAATGTCATTCTGCCTTTTAATCACTTTTGTGACTCTTTTTTATGAATTTAGTGCTCCAGTGAAATGAGTTCTTATATATAAAGTACTCAGCACTTAGTAGTTGTTCAATAAATATTTTTCTTTCTTCTCTTCTTCTCTCCTTCTTTCCATCCTTCCCACTTATAGTATGGAAATGAGCAAGAGTTTCAACTAGGCCTTTGGCACCACTTTCCCGATACACATTCATTTTATTTTTTGATCACTATCCAGACCTAATTTATAGCTACTCCTTGGAGGAAGATGGCTAGTCATATACTCTGAACTCATGAAGGGGTCCCTTGGGACAATATTTGCCCAAAGGACATGGGGGCCTCCTGCAAAAGAACTGAGCTCTCTCCAAAATCAGAGACTGCATTCTGGAATCCCAGAGGCAAGGGCTGAAATCCAAGTTCACTCCTTGTAGTTATGTAAGTGAGGCGTGTTTAGAGAAACATTACAAATCTCAGGTTCTCAAATCTTTCTCGATTTAAACTCCAACTCTGCTGCTTAATAGCTGCATGACCTAACCTGCTTATTGTGCCTCAACTTTCTCACCTGTGAAAAGGGGTAGTAATAGAACTTAATTTATAAGGTTTAGATAACTAAACGTGATAACACATATGGCTCATTTAGAACAATGCCTGGTACAATTCAGTAATATGTGGCTATTACTATTACTACTGCTACTACTACATTAATATTTTTATTTTTATAGTTACTACTACTGGAGTCATCTGCCTGCCTAAAAGCATTACCCTTTCATGACAGTTTATTGGATTTAGATACATCTCATGAAATATACCTTACAGCACAATTGCTAGGTGTTATGCACTGACTTCAAGTTGTAAAGGAATTACATTTCTTTATTTAAATAACATTTCTCAAACTATTAATACAGTATGTTAATAATAATTCACTTGCTAGTTGAGTGAGATTATGTTTTTACCATGAGAATTAAATATGTATGTAAAATGCAAATTATGTAAAATTTTTATTCAATTGAAAAGATCTCTTCAAGCACCCACCACACTACAGTGTAACTTTTTCCAGGGTACAAATAAGATTAGTGACAGGGAGAAGAACGTAGTATTTAAAAACACTAAATAGATATATGCAAAGCATGACATTGAAAATTCAAGTGGAATAAATACCTCCAAAAAAAATCTGCATTTTCAGTGTTAGGCTATTATCTCAGATGGGTGACTTTCTCTAGCTAACATGTGTTCTAAGTGCCCAGATAGTGTTGTTGTTGTGTTTTTTTTTTTAAAGAGGATATTAAGAGGGAATGAGTTTCATTCCCTCTAGAGACCACCTATCCTCAGTAGCAAATAATACTGTGCATATAAAAATGAGCATTTCTTTCCCCCTTAGGATATCTCTTCTTAGAATCACATTCAGATTCTTATAATTCCCATACCTCAAACAGCTGGTTCTATCCTGTAATCTTCTCTCCATTAGATGATTCCACACTACTTTGAGTAACTGATGACCCCAATCTCCTTAATCCAGTGAGCTGTAATACTAGACCAGTAACTAGTGCATATTTTTCTAATTTATTCTACATGTTTTCTTGTTCCCTTCATGTGTTCATGGTGTCCCGATGATGGAGGCAGTGTTACATCCAGAGTTTTGTTGGCTGAGCCTGGAAAGGGGTTGAAGGAGCAAGAATCAGATTTCTTTTTACTGCCTTGGTACCAAGCACGTTGTGATAACATCCTATCTAATAATAGACAAACATGGTAATTGACCGTACCTTCGCTACACCTCCCATAGGCTAATCAGCACGATATGCAAATTAACCACCAACAGAGATGGCGGCTAATTTGCTACTGCAGGCAGGGCAGGCCAGCGTGAGCTGCCATCCGCCCCTGTGTGCTGCCTAAGCCCCACCCCCAGCCGGGACCCCCATGTGCGTCCTTGGGCAGCGGGACTCTGCGGCCATGATCGTGATCGGAAGCCGGGCCGCAGGCAAGGCAGCACCCCGGGACCCAGGAGCCGCCTTGCCTGCGGCCCCGTGATCCCGATCCCGATCAGAAAGCCGGGCCACAGGCAAGACAGCCCCCTGGAACCCAGGAGCCCATCGGCAAGGTCTGCAGGTGAAGCAGCGATCAAACTATGAGGGGAAGGGTGGGGGGCGGAAGGAGCTACAGGAGCAGCTCTGGCTGGAGACTGAAGACTCTCGCCAGAGCGAGGAGCAAAGACTGAAGTCTCCAGCCACAGCGAAGACTGTGTCCAGAGCGAAGATGGAAGGTGGTGGCCAGAGTGAAGGTTTGGGTCCTGGGTGCTAGAGGAAAACTGGTGCTGGCAGCCAGGGGAAAGAAGGCCTATTGCACAAATCCGTGCAATGGGCCTCTAGTTCTAAATAATAGGCTGTGGTTTATTAAGCAATTTACTGTGCCACAGTCAGATGCTGCGGAGTTGAGCACACTGTCTCATTTAATCCTCACAACTAACCTGAGGCTTCACTTCCATATTACAAATGAGGAATCCGAGGCACATGTCACTCAGTTAATGGGAAAAATGGCTAAGATTCAAACCCAGATCTGTCTGACTGAAACCTCGTTCTCATTCACTATAGATATATATATATGGATCCATCTAAAATTCCATTTTTAATGGTATCAGAGATTTAGGATTGATAAATGCTGTCTTACTTTTTATTTTCCTTATTGCTCCTATTTTATCTTTTCTTTAGGCTACTCCTAAGGCATGGTTATGGTCATCAAAACTGGTGCCTAGTCTTTTATGTGTATGATTCTTCATCAATACTACTCCATTTCCTCTTCTATTTTGCCCTTTTCATATATGCTTTATGTCTAGTGCCTGACACAAGCCTAATTCCTTAGGTTATTTGGGTAGCACTTTGGTTCCTCTGTTTGACTTATATTCTGAAGAAGAGTTAGAAAACCTTGTATTAACTGGATGGAGGTATTGGTTGGGCCTTACGCCTTATCAGAGAATTTAAAGAATAAGAAATTCTGCTGGACTTTATTAAAAAATAAAATCAGACTGCATGACAGAAGAGTTTCTTTGAAATTACTTTTACAAAAAAGAATGTTTATTACATTGTCTAAAAGAACTCAGAGAGTTTTAAAGAGAATATGGAGAAAGGGAGGAGCAATTAATATATTTGGCCCCAACAGAGGCAAATTAAAAAAAAATAAAGATCACAGAAAATGTAAATTATTTCCAGGGAAAATTCTGTGGGATCTGATTCTATTTGGAAGGCTCTTCCATTTTCTTGAACTCATTCATTTATTCACTCATTCATCCTTTCATTCATCGTAAAAACATCTGTATGCCTGCGATATACCAACCATTTTGTCAAGCTTAAACTGACACCCTTTTCTGACTTACATAATTTTTAATAATGGCAATAAGAGGCATCAGCTTCAGAACCTCAGAATCATTGTTTACACCCATCAATAAAGTCTAATATCCACATTTTGCCCATTTTTTTCCTGTCATGTCCATGCTCTTTACTTAATTCATTACTATCCTAGCCCTAGAGTATTATTATGTTATTCTAATCAGTCTCAAGGCCTCCAATTTTTGGTTTGTTGTGCACATCACTGATAACAGTTGCCCCAAGTTGACACACTCATAAAGTTTCTGCCCTGCTCAAAAGCCTTCAGTACCTCTTCCCTTCTTTGCAGGTTTCAGTGCTCACTCTATAACCTGGCCCCCAGAGAAGTTCAAGGCTATTCTGTTAGCCTGCATGTCCATTTCTTTCTTTAAAAAAAAATATATTCTATTGATTTTTTACAGAGAGGAAGGGAGAGGGATAGAGAGTTAGAAACATCGATCAGCTGCCTCCTGCACACCTCCTACTGGGGATGTGCCCACAACCAAGGTACATGCCCTTGACCGGAATCGAACCTGGGACCTTTCAGTCCGCAGGCCGACGCTCTATCCACTGAGCCAAACCGGTTAGGGCATGCATGTCCATTTCTTACTTCCTTTGCTCCCTGACTTAAACTTATTGTTTAAGCAACTCTGTTGTCTTCCCACCCCTCTTCTTAAAAACAATTAACCAGGTATCAGTTGTGTGCCTAGACACACCTGCCAGACACATTCATGCTCATTTTACATTTTTAGAAATGAATTCTAGCTCTGCCACTGGTAAGCTTTATGATTTGGGCTAGTGTTTTAATCTCCTTAATCCTCTATATTATTATCTGTAAAATAGGGGTAACAATAGCACTTAACTCATAGGGCTATGGTGAGTATCAAAAGAAAGAATGAACATGGAGCCCTTAGCGTAGAGACATCTCACATAAAGTAAATACACAAAAAATAGCCTATGCATAGACTAGGTTCTAAATAAAATGTTTATTAGATTTGGAAGCAAGACTGATAAAATTGCCTTTGAAGTAAGTTCATTGTCAATGAATATTTCAGGACCAGACTTGCCTTGGACAATTTGCATGTTGCACAAATAGATTCCACAACAAAAACCAACCACAACCGAAATATTTCTTCTGGGCAATAGGATTAGAAAGTGAAGGAGAATCATGGCCAGACAGCCCTCTGCATGTGAAGAGGGAAGCCAGACACCTAGAAAACTGTGATTTGAGGGAATTAATTAGCAATTACTTGGCCTACCCCTTTAGCTAAATTACAGCAAGGAGAAGCTTCAAGGAGCTAGAGTTGAGAAGATTTTTGATGGGAGAGTATGAAAGCTACCTAAGACGCCAAATTAAAGAATACTCTGGCCACTAAACTGTACCAGAGAAATCAGCAAAATCATATTATCTACTCCATGGGTTCTTAAAGAGCTAAGAAAAAATATAGAATAAACATTAGAAATCATGGAAATATGTAATTCTCCACACAGTCAGTCCTTGATTAAGCGTACTAACAGAGGAGAATTCAGATAAATCAAATTTGTGGATAATTCTCAAACTATTGGTTTGGTTTTGAAGTGCTTCCATGATTGTCACTTTTACAGCAGGATAATGAATCTTTTAAGTATATTTGCTAATGTCCTACTGAAATCTCTTGCTAATTTCTAGGTGGATATTAACCTAAGTTGGGAGCCAATATCTCAAAAAAGCATGCAAAAGTTGAAGCTGATTCTTCTGGATTTGGGGAGGGGAACCAACCATGGCTTTGGATAATGAAAAAGTGAATGATCTGCATATAATCCTTATAAAGCCAAACCTCTCATGGGAAGGTCTTGGCAAGGATCAAATTAAAAGGAAAATAGTCATTAACATTGACTTGAGTTTTCATTGTTTTTCTCTCTCAAACAAATTAGTTTAACAAATAATCAGAAAGAGGGACATATATAATACCTACCACTTCTTTCCTCTGTCTCTATCTTGTCTTTCAGATAGACAACAACCATTCTCTTCAATACTCATAATCTTTTTCCCATTCTCTCCCAGAATTTCCCCAAGTCCACTATAGGAAGCTACTGACTTATTTTTCTAACCCATGCCAATACCTGTATATTTTTAACTTTTCAGAATAAATCTCATATTTGGTCATTCTCACATTCTCAGGTTCTCTTCTTCATGGACTCTTATGTACATATAATCTCCAAGAGCTCAGAGGAGAAGAACATACCAATACTAGAATATTCTGGGAGCTGGGAGAGTTAAGAGAAGATACCATTAAAATCAGTGTGTTATCCATGTAACAAGGATATGGATAATTGAGAGTTTCCTACATAAAGAAATGCTTAATGTTGAATATCATCTCCATGTTTCACACAAAGAAATTGATATTTAAAGATGTCATATATTGACTAAAGATAGACAGAATTTTCTTTGACTTCCATTGGTTAGAATTAGTTTATCAGTTAGTTGACTGACAGTTTGGAAGAGGTTTGTGTTAAAGCTTGGAGTATTAGCACTGGAGGATGTGGAGCAGGTGGGAAATAAGGTCTGTGGACACCTTGGGAGGAATTCTAAAAAGACATGAGAATAGCAATACAAAATTTTCTCTCCTTTATAAATTTTTTAGGCTCAGGTTGGGTATCAACAGTGTTCTCACACGCACCATGTGGGATGAAATGCATTTTGTCAATATTGGAAAGGGTGGCTTAAACCCTGTCTGAGTCCTGATTTTCACAGGGTGCTGCAAGGGTCCACTTATAATTTCTTACTATATTCATCACTCTTTGTAATTATTGAGTTTTTAAAAAATTGGGTCATAAGATATATTTACTTGTGTATATTAGAGCAGGACAAAGAACCATTTGTGACCATTGAAGGTAATTGGGGGAAAATGAGAAAAAAACGAATCTAGGTAGAGAAGGAATGTGTTGACCACAGAACTGGGCAAAAGAAGAGAGAGGCCAATAGTTATGACAACTGGTGTCAGGAAAGGATTCTGATGGGAAGACTGGTCCTGGATGCCTGAGATTGGGAAGTGCGTGTCTGTGTATTTGTTAGAGCAGCATTTTGCTTTTAAAAAAAGATGAAAAGGAAATCCTGCAAGCCAGGATCCTGTGAATGATAAATGGATTAGAGGGCATGACTTACTGTATGAAGAGAGATTGAAGTAATATAGAATAGATAGCCTAGAGAAAAAATAGCAAAGGAAAAGGGAAATTACTAATACTTCTAAACACCAGAGAGCTTGTAACGTGAGTGACATTTATTTTGGAACTTGAGCACATCAAAAGACATGCTTAGGATGGTCTGGAGATATGTGTTTGCCCATTTACCCACTAAGTTCAATGGCAGTGAACCAGAAAAGGCAGGAAGTGGAGTGTAAAATCTGAAGAGTTGGAAAGAAAACATTTTAAGTGTTTATGTTACCTTCAAGGGATGATATTATTAACTTTCTGCTCTGTAAGATTAAGAGTGACATTAAGCATGAGAGATTGTATAGAGATTGTATAGCTTCTCTGTGTGTGTTCATGAATAGAAACTCTGGAAGGTGTCTGAGCCTTTGAAGTGGCCTGGGATAGGCTTGCTGATTGCCAGACCCTGGGCACTTTTCCTGGTGGCTTCGAAGGACTCATTACAAAGCATTTAATGATTTATAGGCTAGTAGTTAAGTTAAGGGTTCTTTATCATCTGCCTGGGTTAAATCCTGACTCAGTTACATACTAGCTGTGCAATTGAACAAAGAGCTTACTCTAAGCCCTAGGTTTCATTATGTGTAAAATAAGAATGAAGAATAGTATTATCTCAAAGGGTTCTTGTGAAGATTAAAATATACACTCGTGAGCACACTGCAAGGCACATTGTAAACACTTGAAATTATTAGTTGTTATTCATCCATTTGTTCAAGAAACATGTTCAAGGGTCTACTTTAGAACAGGCTAATCAAGGTGCTGGGAATACAAGAATGAAGTGATTAAAGGTTCTCTTCCAGGGACTTAATTTCTAGTGGGAAAGAGAGAGTAAACCAATATGTATATCATGTTTCAAGTAGTGATGAGTGTAATGATGAAAAATAAGTCAGACAACAAGATGAGGTAGTGAAAAGCATCACTCAATGGACCCAAAGTCAAGAGGAAAATAATGAGATTGGGCAATCATAGTAGTTCACTGAGGCAGAAAGATGGTATGGAATGGGAAAGAGTAATAAGTGAATGCTGAGACTGGAGAATTAGGTAGGGATCAGAAAACTCAGGGCCTCAAATGGTGTATTGTTGCCAGTGCTGTAATGAACAACCATCATAACCCTGCATCTTAATATAATATGAGTTAATATCTCACTCATGTAGCAAGTAGTTTTCCATATTATTCCAAGAAGCCATACTCCTTCCATCTTGTGGCTCTACCTTTTTCTGGGTCCCAAGGCTCTGTAGTAGACCCTCTACCTTTAATGACAGACTGGGGGAGAGACAGCCTAATGGAAAACATGAAATATTTTTATGGACCAGGTTGCAAATAGCAAAATGCATTTCTGTTCATGTTCTATTGTCCAGAGACTCACTCAAGTGGTCATACCTAATGGCAAAGAAGGCGGGGCAATGAACTTGAGCCCAGAATAGGAAGAAATTAGTTTTGATGAGCACAAAATTGTTAGTGCCTGCCACATATGGCATGCTAAGGATCTTGGATTTTATCCCTAGAGCAATAAACAGTCATTGAGGTAATTTAAGCCAGTGAATGATCAAGTTTGCATTTTAGAACAAGGAGTCTGATAGAAGAAAGATTGGAAGGGCCAAAAATTCAAGTTTAACAAAGCCAATCTGACATACTGTGAAGTCTTAACTAAGGGAAAGTTGTGGGGATGGGGAAGAGGAGGCTGATTTGAGAGATGTGGAGTAATTTAAATGGATAGGGTTACATTTAAATTCTTGGATGGAATGGAGAGTACAGGAATTGATGTTGAAGGATTAAGAACTTTCAACTGTCATCTACTGAGAGAATAATTTTCTAAGGGGAAATGAAAAGTTTGAGGAAAAGAGCACCCCATTTCCTTTCATTTTAACTCTTATATTTTAGTGAGCTTGTTTTTCAAACCAATATTGAGACATCTTTTCTGACCTGCACCAGTGAAGTTGTGGGACCAACATATGTATAATTTGGATTATTTTGGAATTTACAGGGTGTACTGTTACTTTATATCTACTGTTCTCTATAGTTTATGTGTTTATCCATTCATGATAAATGCTCATTTGACATTAATTGAAATCTTAAAATGTGCCAAGAATATTGTTTGACACCTATAACTAAACCATGGCACCTATTGCCTGGTGAAACAAATTATTGCAATACTTGGCAATTGATGCTAAAGAATACAATGCTTTGTTTGGTTGGGCTGTGGGACATAGCGCATATGTTGCTAGTTTTACTGGTTTTACTATGAGTTCAGAGGATGCCTTATGTGCTTGTTATAAATTGAATTGTACTTCCTCAAAAGATATGCTGGAGTCTTCACCCCAGAATCCATAAATATGACCTTTTATAGAATTAGAGACTTTATATATTTGATCAATTTAAGATGAGATCATACTGTATCAGGGTGGGTTCTAATCCAATTACTGGTATCCTTATAAGAAGAGTAATAGTTGGACACAGATGTACAGGAAGAAGGCCATGTGAAGACAGAGTCAGACATTAGAGCGATGCATTTATAAGCCAAGGAATTACAAGAATTGCTGACACACATCAGAATCTAGAAGAGGCAAGAAAGGTGTATTAGGATTTTCTATAGTAACAGAACCAATAAGATATATCTTTATATGTTATATATAGGGTGTCCCCCCAAAATGTATACATACTTTGAATAATTTTAATTCCAATGGTTAAATCTGAAAAGAAAGAAACATCAATTGAGCTATCAGCTGTTAAAGTGTGTATACACTCTTGGGGGACACCCTATATATGTAGATATATAATAAATCTATAAATTATCTATATGTACATGTACATATAGATGTATACATATATGTGTGTATATAAATATGTACATATATATATGATTTATTATAAAGAATTAGCTCTAGTAAGTATATAGACTGAGAAGCCTCACAGTTTGCTCTCTCTAAGCTGGAGATCCAGAAAAACCTGTGGTGTAGTTCCAATCTTAGTGCAAAGGCCCAAGGACCAGAAGACCCAATGGTTTAAATTCTAGTTCAAGGGCTGGAGAAGATTGATGTCTCCACTCAAACAGACAGAGAGAACAAATTTTCCCAGCCTCTGTCTTTTTGTTCTATACAGGTCCTCAACGGATTGGATGATGCCCACCCCCAGTGGGAAGGGCAATCAGCTTTTCTCAGTCTACTGGTTTGGATGCTAATATCACCCAGAAACACCCTCACATACACACTCAGAAATAATGTTTAGTCAAATATCTGGATACCTTGTGGCCCTGTCAAGTTGTTTCATGAAATTAATCATCACAGAATAATTCCTTTCCTAGAGTTTTAAGAGAGGCTAAGGCCCCGCTGACACCTTGATTTTGGATTTCTAGCTTCCATAACTGGGACATTATAAATTTCTGTTGTTTTAAGCCACCCAGTTGGTGACACTTGGCTATGGCAGCCCTAGGAAACTAATGCATAGTGTGGTATCTAATGGCACCAAACATAGAGGTATGTTGACAGAGAGGGATATCTTTGTGCAGCATCTACTGTAAACTAAACATTAATTTAAGAATATTTTAGACTACCAAATTATAAAACTATTTTATACATATTCCCATTCTTATATAACATAATTTCTACTGTAGAGAAGAAGAAACGAAAGCTTAGTGAGTTAAGGAACTCCCGCAGTTCACATAGCTAGTGAGTGGTATTGAGGTCCTGAGGCTTCAACACTCATTCTTGGAACTAGGGTGATCCCTTCTGTGCTAGAAGTAGGAAGTAGGTTCTTGCTGAGTCATCAGGTACCACCCAGGGAAATTAGAAAGCAGTGACCCTGAAGGCTGTGGGGAGTTCCCCCGAGGACTTCTGTGCTCAGTAGGGCTTAAAATGCTTGCCTGTGTGGCAAGGCTTACCTTGCTCCCTCCAGGAGCACCTCCTGGGAAGTGCAAAAGACATGTTCAAATAAGGGGGCTGTTCTTGGTTGTCATGTGAGCTGTATGCAAGGAGTTTTGCAACTTTTCTCCGCTTAAAATGTTCCTTTGGGTGTCGCCCAAGTGGCCTTCTAACTGCTGGAGAGTGAAGGGTGCTTTCTAGCAGCCAGCCTTGCTAATTAACTGGGTGCCCTGCGCTCTAGTGGGACTCTGTGTCACCTTATGTCATTTTGAGATGCACCCGGTGCTCTCTCGGCTCAGAGGTTCTGCAGGCTGAATGTGTATGATGCCTAAAATGTCTCAGAGCCGCTGAATATGCCTCAGCTCAGATTTTTCACTCCAGGCACTTGATTACAGAAGCAATCTTTGGACAGAACAAAAAACTGCTAATGCTTGGTGGATAGTTCCCCGGCGTGTCTTCCTCACCAAAACAAGTACAAAATGGCTGCTCTGATGCTTCCTGCGCTTTCTGTGAGGTGGCCGTGATTTTGACTAAGAAGGATGTATATCCTAATGCTTTCTGCTGTTCTTGCGGGCATCAGAGTGGTCCTTTTAGGAGACTCATCACAGTACACCTGAGATTAGAAACTGACCCTTAACGTCTTTTAAAAAGAGGAATGGTTTGTGAGAAACTGCAGACCGAGATGACAACGTGGCATCTCATTTGCTTTCTGTGTGAGTGAGTGCTCAGGAAGGCTGAGGAGCAGGAGGTGGGCCTGCCTCAAAGACAGACTCAGTCCCTTTGGTAACAGGGCAGGGGGCCCGGTGATACTCAACTGCCATCTTGCTCAAAAGGGCTTCAGCCCAGGCGTCTGGTTGAAGTGTTTTAGAATTCACTGAGGGACAGTGCTGTGACCCAATTTAACACCCTTTGTTAAGTGAAAGCCAGTGTACACACATGGCATTTCCAGGCCAAATTGATCTGCATAAATGATATACTCAGAATCTGAAGCTGTTGGCTCTTTGTCCCAGAATTGAGGATGTGAAGTTTCTTTCCCATGTGTTTCCTCTGTGACTTCCTAAGTTATTTATACTGTGGTCGGAGCAGTGGAAGATTCAAAATAAATCACATTCAACATTCAAGTTTCTTACGACATAATAACTGGTTTAAGATAAAAGCAATAACCATACAGCCACCAAAAGACCATGTCTGTACTTTAAGTGTCTTATATATTTAACACTCCTCATAATTACTTATCATTGCCAACTCTATTTTACAACTAGGTCAACTGGGTCTATTAGTGTACAATTAGGTAAATTCCTACCAAATAAATCCTGGGGGGTTGGGCTGGAGAGAGGTGGATAGGGAGGTATAGAAAAGGTGGCATAATGTGTTATGGATGAGGTAACTTTTGAACTGCATAAGAAAAGGCATTCTGTCTGTGGTAGAGAGAAGAGATGAGCAAAGGCATGATGATAAAAGTACAGGGTGCTTCCAAGGAATGATGATGTAATTCATTTGGAATCCATAGTAACATGGAGCAAAGTAGCAGTTGGAGTACAGATAGTGCCAGGCTGTAGTGTTCAAAGAATTCCTTTTTTTTCAGTAGGACTGGGAGAGCCCTTGAAGGGCTTTGAACAGGATGGGTTGGTTGTGGGATACCATCAGGGCTGTGCTATTAGGAAGATTAATTTGGCAGCCTTGTTTAATGGACTCAGGGGTAGGGTTCGTAGGTGAGCTAGAGACAAGGAGAGAGCTCTCTTTTAGACTTCTGAATTCAGTTGCATGTTCATTATTTTAAGATTAAACAGAAGTCATCTCTGATTCAGCAGGAGAGGATCAGTGTGGGGAAAGGATGAAGGGAAGTCATCACAATTTGCTGACTCCAGAGAGCTGCCTACAAGATTGGTAGCTTCATGGCAGATTAGGAACCCCCGGGGGACAAAAATATCATTTTAGGGTAGACCACTCTCTCAGTACTGCTGATGATTGATGTTAAAGATAGTCACCAAAATAGTCAAGGATATCGTTGTTCATAAAATAATGTAGGAAAACAAGGGCTCTCCACTACTAATAAAGTATGTGAAATATGGTGTTTATATGTCCATGTATTTTTTAAAATTATAAACACCCACATAAAGGTATCTTGTATGCTAATCTTATTTTGGGGACTAAAAATAATTTACATTCCCATAGGACACATACGAGTTTATATACACTATATCCTGGTATTTAAGCAAGTTTATAAAAAAGCTGACTTTTAAATACAGGGTCATTAAAATGACTGACGTTTAGAAGGAAGACTCCAACTAAGGGTTTTGTGTTTTGTTTTTTTCCCACATAGTCTTCAGTTGACATTTATATGGTCTGGTGTCTTTTGCATTGGTTCTTTTGTTCCCCTATGAACCACATAGAATAACTTAAGCTGCCAATAGTTTAAGAAGTATAAGTACTATGTGTTTTCTGAAGTCAAGAATTATGCAGTGCACTTTAAATTTTAATAGCCACTGATAGAGACCTTAAGAGATTCAAGCACACTGGGGTGTTGGACTTCAGCTTTCTTTCTTTTCTTTTTTTTTCTATAGAAAAATGCTCATCCTTGACCATGGGGGAGGCAGAGAGGCAGAGAGGGTGACTATTTGAAGTGGAATTTATTTTTCATCATAATCCATGCATGTTTTCTTTTGGGGAAACTTGGTGTATACATTTTTAATATTATGAAGCCACCAGTGTTAATAAAAAAACAGCTGAATACATACCAGCCTCCTTGGGGATCAGGCTTTGGAGTACTGAGTGGTTCTGGTAGATGGTAAAACTTTAAGAAATCTCTTTTAGAGATTTTAAAAGACATTTACTTATCAGTAGTCCAGATGGCACTTGAAATGATGACTAAAAAAAAACTTTACAAGTTGATAAAACATTGGTTAATGGAAAAACATTCAAAGGGTATATGTGATACAAAAAATATGATATAAAAAACAAGGACAGAAGTAAAATTAAGGATGTAGCATAGAGTAATATATTTTATATTTATTCTTTATTTGGAGGGTTGTTTTTAGGTGTGGGGTATTTTCTTATGACTTTTTACTCCACAATCTGATATCCAAAGTACAACATAGTACTCATATAATTCACTCCTGACAATAAAATTTGTTTTCTTAAAATCACCTTGCCATAGTAAGGGTTCATATTTTGGGTTCCAAGAATGTGTTTTAAGGTGTCTGTCAGCTCTTTGAAATTGTATCAGACAATTCACATGCATGTGACTGTGCATTTTGGCAAAGAAAGGTCTCTGCAATTGCTTTTATTTTTCTCATTAAGGTTCTCAAAGGTGTTTGTAACTCACCACGGGTAGAGTACCACTGGGTTAATGGGAGGTAGACATATCAGTCAGGATTCTGGCGTGTAACAGCTGGCACTCTCCAATGGGATACGAGTTTAATGAAGAAGCTAATGGAATCAACAAGTGATGAATCACCAGGGCTAGCAGCAGTGGAAGGCCAGGACCATCCCTCGACCTGAAGATGCAGGGGCGGGAGATTGTTCTGGAAGCCAGAGAGCTGTAGCCATAGCTGATGGCTAGGGTGCAGCCTTTGATGGAGAAACACAGTCCCTTCTAACCTGTGCTCAGCAAGGAGGGAATTAGAGGAAAAATACATACCTCATTTTCCTCCAGGCCTTGGATCCATTGTTAGTGGCTCCCAATAACTCAATATAACCTGAAGTGGAAGACAAGGAAGCCTGGAACACCATATTCAAAGGTTAGTCTTTGAGGGTACAGGTGGTAGAGGAGGATGAAACATGGGTTCGGAGGAGCAAACAGAGAATGTTGGGCACAGTGAAGCTTAGCTAGCATGCTTCATTATAATCCCAATGCCCATTTTCCAATGCCAATGTGAAGCGAAGCCAAATTCTGCCATAATAACTTCCTCAGTTTAGAAGTATTTACAACCTAGACCAATGAAGCTTTATTTCCAGTTAGGTATTTTTCATTCTTCTACTTCTTTATTTTGTTTGTTTTTTAAAATATATTTTTATTAATTTCAGAGAGGAAGGGTGAGGGAGAGCGAAAGAGAGAGATAGAAACATTAATAATGACAGAGAAACTTTGACAGGCTGCCTCCTGCATGCCCCCCCAGCTGGAGATTGAGCCTACACCCTGGACATGTGCTCTGACTAGGAATTGAACTATGACCTCCTGGTTCAGAGGTCGATGCTCAGCCACACAGGCTGGGCACAATCTTCTACTTGTAAGGATGGTCTCGAATTGAGCCATGTGGACACTAGAGGGTCAATTACATAAAATAATTTTATATGAAGATAAGTATCATGGATTTGGGGAAAATTCTAGGGCAGGTAGATATCATTAAGCATATGTTACTAGAATGCTAGAGAAGCAAAGATGACAATAGTCCTTTATTCAGTCCTAGTGAAACAAAACTGTGGTTGTACTATATATTCAACAGAATTTGTACTTTGTTTTTATTTCAGTGAGAGACTCAGATCTGTAAGCTCCAGTATTGCATTAACTCATTGTTTGGAGCTCATTATTGTAATTACACTGCTTTTTAAGATTATTAGTGGACTCACTAATGTACTTTTAAAAAGCTTTATTTGGAAGGAAGTCAATATCCACAGCCAATAGAACCGACGAGCTTGTGCCACATACTCTGTTGCTGAAAATCGTGTTATCAATTTTCATGTGACTGTTAATCAATTAGAGTGACAGAGAGATGATTTGAAGTCAATTTTCTGTTTATTGTTAAATTAGCAGTTGATCACATGTGCTTATTTGGGGTTTCAAAGCACCTATGGCTTCCTTTGTCAAGAGACAGAATGGAGGTCAATGATGGGAATAATCATTTGTGATTTAAAAATATTTGCATAGAGTCTACAGCTGTTGGTTGCAGAGCTAACATGGCAGATCTGTGCATGTGTTTGAGTTGAGACAGCTAGCATAGGAAGACTATGGTGAAATGTTGTATCTGATGCAATCATACCTAGTTAGCATATAACACAGGAAATAAATCAAGCATTTGATGCTTAGAGGTTTGTTAGCATGTTGTCTTTAAAATGAATGGGGATCCAGATTTTCAAATGGAGAAATGTGCTGCAGTATATACTGTCTTCAGGGTAGGATAGGAATTCTGGCTATTGTGGAATAGTAACCATGCTATGTTGTGGCCAAATTGTTGGTTAAATATTGATAATATCAACAGGATTTAAATAAAAGACTGAAATGATACAGTGACTAACACTAGATATGATGGTGGTGGTGATGGTGGTAGTAGTGACAGCTAATTTTTATTGAGTACGTAATGTGTGCCTAACACTATGCAAAGTGCTTTAGAAAACAGAATCTGTCAGCAACTCCAGGAGCTGCTCTCTATTCATTGCTAGTTGCTTTATGAGTTGTCATCTCTATTTAACAGAGGAAGAAACAAAAGCATCTTTATTTAACTAGATAATAATCTCTATCTAGTTGCTCTAGAAGTTATCATCTTTAAGAAGAAACAAAGGCATAGAAAGATTAAGTGGCTTGTATATCATTAAAGTTGAATTTTCTCCAATTACAGAGATTGTGAATTTGACCATGATGCTAAATTTTCTGAATTGGAGTCAGAAGGCCTCTTTTTGAGATCTCCCTTTGCATTTTATAACCTGATTAATCTTTGAGCCTTCATTGCCTCATACATAAAACAAGGGGTTAAGCAAGATAATCTCTGAGGGTCTTGGTAGCCCTAAGTATTCAGATGCCAGAACTATCCAGAAGGGAGCAATTGTAGAATATTATTCAAATGTAGACTATTATTCCAATATTTCAATTATAAATCAAATGCTAGGGAATCTAGAATGCAGACATTATATTTCTCATAAGAACCTCAACTCCTTGTAATTGGGTATTTTCAATTACTCAGTGGTGTAATTGAATCACTAAAGTATGGCTCCTTAATTTATGTTGGATAGCAGGTGGACAAGTTTACTATCAGAAGTGTTGCACATTCTGACTTTTCTTCCTTTAAGATATGCTTCCAATTGGAAAGCAGAATAAATTACTGAGGATTTGTCAATGATTCACAGTTATAGAGGGAACATTAAAGCTTTGGGATGACAGAATATATTTTGTCCATATATTTGGACAAGTGAAGTTGAGTTTAAATTACTTATGATAATATTTAATGGTGGGCCAGTAAATGCACTGTTGTCTATTTCGTGAGTGTAATTAAATTGTGTAAGACAAGACCTCACTGTGGCTCTCAGCTATTAAATCTCAGTGGTGACGTGAGCTAAGGCTGCCAGTGTTCTGTGGGGAATTACCAAGCCGGAGGAGTTAAGCAGAAGAATTTGCCAGCTTCTGCCATATATCACTGACTCTATTTGGATCCTGGAATGCCCATCTCAGTGCAGTGTCTGGGGTGCACTTACAAGGTTTAAATAGAAATTAAACTGGAGATGGGTCCATTGCCAAATCTAGCCATTTTCTTCCATAAACACAACTAGAGGGAGAAATAAACAAAAAAGAACTGAAAGGAACAATCGCAGCCAGCAGCACATAGAGAAAGACTCTCCTTCAGCTCTGAGGATCCATCCCAGGGGGAGCACCACCTTCAGGGAGCCCAGTAAGGGTGGTGCCAGGCTCTGGGTTTGAAATGCCTGTGCTCTGCACTCACTGGAGAGAGGGTTAGCATTGCAGGCTGGATCCAAATAACCCTGCAAGGTCAGGATCAGGAGAGGTAATTACTTTGGTATCTGGTCCTTGAATTATAAATATCACTTATAGACTTTTAGTCCGACCTTGAGTTAATTGCATTGGCTCGGTAGGTACCTGGGTTATGGACCGTGGGTGCTACTGAGTCTCCTAATAAGGAAGGTTTGAGCCACCTCCATTGTATGCAGGTCAACCTCCCCATTAGTTGGACATCCCTTGAGTTACAGAAATCTCAATTTGAAGTGACAAAGATATTCAGATTAGCTTTATAGAAAGGACTGCAGATAATGCTGAGAGTTATGCATATATAAAATTTGTATGTGGATATATGTGTATTTGTACTTGTGTATGTGTGTATTTGTATAGGTATATGTGTATACAATATTTATAACACTCCAGAAGGTTCCCTTGTGCTCTTAACAAGTCAATACCCCGCTCAAGCCACAGGCACTCTGTGTTGCTTTGCTCCACAAGGTCATTGTGTTCTTCTGGTCATGCATTTATGCTTGGGCAGCTTGTTTACTGCACAAGGGGACTTGGTTTGAGAGGGCAAGAGGAGGGCTGAAATCCAGTTCATTCGCAGCTGGCTAAGCTGTGTGTCCTGTTGTGGGACTGCTTGTGCTGGAAGAAAGGGGTCACTTTGATTTCTAAAAAGCTGCCATTTAGGCTAGCAGCAGCCTGGATCAGTCTAGACATTTAGGTCAACCCAAAATTGTTGAGAATCTACTTTGTACTGGGCATCATGCTAAGTTCTGGTGGGCATGGAATGAGAAAGCTGTGGCTTCTGCTTTTTAGTCATTTGTGATCTAGTGGGGATGACAGCCAGGTGAATGGATAAAGGTGCTCTTGTGCTATCTATGCAGTAATAAAAGTACATACAAAGAGCATGCCATAGCTACAAAGAGGAGGGAGGCTTAGATGGTTTGGCAAGGTTGAGGAAGGCACACATAGGAGTGCAATACGCACATGTACAGAAGCATACACTGATTTTTTTTTTTGAGGTTGTTAGAAAATCTGTCAGTTACTAAAAGACCAATGCAAACATACAGCTAAGGCCTTTCTGCTTTTTTGGCTGGTAATAGAGATAATACTTAAAAGTAACATCATAATTGATGGCCATATTGACAGGTTTTCATAAGCATGTTGGTAAATAATTTAGAGTTCATACTCCCATGTGATCTCAAAAGATCATTTAGCATTTCCTAGGTGATGTCTACATGAACATCTGAAATGATTACAACAAAGATGAATCTGGGAACATAGCTAAACTCACTTGTAATTAATGTTGTTAAAACAGAGTTTTAGCCCTGATCATTCTTCTCTATAAATCAAAGGTTAAATAAACTTGACCCAGTCATCCCACTTCTGGAATATACCCCAAGAAGCCTGAAATACTCATCAGAAAGAATATATGCACCCCTATGTTCATAGCAGCACAATTTATAATAGCTAAGACTTGGAAACAGCCTAAGTGCCCATCAGCAGATGAGTGGATAAAAATACATGGTACATTTACACAACGAAATACTATATGGCAATGAAAAAGAAAGAATTCTTACCATTTGCAACAGCATGGATAGACCTGGAGAGTATTATACTGAGCAAAATAAACCAGTCAGAGAAAGGTAAGTATCACATGATCTCACTCATATGTGGAATCTAATGAACCAAATAAACTGGTGATCAAAAATAGACCCAGAGTCATAGAAGCATGAACAGACTGTTGAACCTCAGAGGGAAGTCAGGGGAGGGTGCATGGGAAGAGATTAACCAATGATCTTGTATGCATATATGCATAACCTGTGAACGCAGACAATGTGGTGGTGAGGGCCTGGGGGTGGGGGGTCGAGAATGGATTCGGGCTGGAAGAGGTTAATGGAGGAAAAAGAGAATCTATGTAATAATTTCAACAATAAAGGATAAAAAATATATAAAAAAACAGTAATAGTAGATAACTTAAAAAATATTTTTATTAATTCTTAGAGAGAGAGGAAGGAAGAGAGAAAGAGAAACATAGATGTGAGAGTAGAACATCCATTGGCTGCCTCTTGCACACCACCTACCAGGGATTGAGCTCGCATCCTGTGCATGTGCCCTTCCAGAAATTAAATCCACAACCTTTCAGTGTATGGGACAACACTCCAACCAGCTGAGCCACCCAGCCAGGGCAATAGTAGCTAATTTTTTATAAGCATCTTACAATAATCTTATGAAGCAGTATCTATTATCAGCTATATATTAAAGATAAACTGAGCCACCAGGATGTTAAGTTCCATGGCCACGGCTGGTAATTGGCAGAAACAAGGATCAAAAGCAGGTTTCTCTGACCCCAGAGAATGTATGCTTGATTGCTACATGTGATGCTGCTGCCAGAACAGTGATTGGAACTGGTTAACAGAGTTCCTCAAATAACTTGTCCACTCATTGGGATGGAAACTGTATTGGGTAACTTTTATACCATCCTAACATATTTAGGCTCTCAAGAAATGTTGTAGACTCTTTGAAATGGATATATAGCTAGAAGATAAGAGTAAATGTTAGTAGCAAACTTCTAGAGTACTTACTATGTACTGACATTGTTCAAAGTAGTTGTATTACAATTTACTTCTGATCCATGTATAAAATACAATAAAGTGTGTGAAGTGCTTTAATCTTACGTGGACAGCTCAATGAATCTTTTATATGTTTATATGATATTTCCAACACTCAAGAAGGTTCCCTTGTGTCCTTTTCAAGTCAATTCCCTACCCAAGAGGTTACCACTCCCAGAGATTACCCCTATCATTGTCAATTAGTTATGTCTGTTCTTGTACTTCATGCAAATGGAATCATACATTATTTATTCTTTTGTCTATCCTGTTTTGCTCTTCAAAATGTCTATTAGATTTACCCATGTTGTTAAACATGTTAATAATACTTTATTCTTATTGTTGTGTGGTATTTGATTTTATTGATTTACCACAATGTATTTAGTCCTGTTGATGGGCAGTTGGAGTTGTTTCCAGTTTGGGGCTAATATAACTAAACATGATAGAAGCATTTTCATACATGACTTAGATGGAAATGTACACTCCGTTCTCCTAGATATAAATCTAGGAATGTAGTTCCAGGGCCACAGAGTAGGTTAGCAGATACTGTTAAATACTTTTCCAAAGTGGTTCATCCAATTTCCATTCTCACTAGCAATACATGAGAATTCTAGCACTCCACATTTGTGCTACAACTTGGTATTGTCAGTCTTTTTAATTTTAGCCATTCTGTGGATATATATAGTAGAATATAATGTTTTTCTTCTAAATGCTTTAAATTTAATTGTCATGTAACAACTGTAGATAAGCACTGTTATTACCCCTTTTTCAGAGATGAGGAAACTGAAGCACAGGGAGGTTAAGTACTTTTCTCAGGGTCACACAGCTAGTCAGTGGCAAAGCCAGTATTTGAACACACAGTCTTGTTCCAGAGTCCACATATTTCAACGCTTTGCTACCCAATAAGGGTATTTATGAGAAGCAAACAGGTAGCTCTTCTCTGGGATTCTGCCATTTAAGTCTACAGTTCTTTCTGCTGATGAATAGTGCCTTTAAGCATTTTTGCCATAGTTTCTTACCAATAGTACGAATACTTACTTAGTAAGGTTATTTAAAATATGTCATTGTAGCCTCTTCCTAAACTATGGCATCTATGTAAGTTAAATTACTTTCATCTTAATAAATATTAAAAATAACTATAAGTCTTGCATACCATCATATGCAAGGATATTTTAGGAAACATCCACAAGCTATGAGATAATATGCCTGCCATATCACCCATTTCCCAGAAATTTTTAAAAATCGTGTTGCTATACATAAAGTTATAAAAAATTAACATTAAATTCAATGTGTTGGCCCCATAGAGACACAAACACTGCTTCCATAGTTTCAACATGTGTTTTTCACACATTGACCATGTACCAGATATTATGTATGGCTCTTCAAGAGGCAAAGAGATAGCATGACCATGTCTTAGTGATGGTCAATCTCATGGAGATTACAACCTACTGGAGGGTTTGGGGGCAATGATGCATGACTACAGGTTACAATACTGCAAGGTAGAGTATGCCATGTAGAGAGCTGATCAGAATTCACTGCCTCATTGTCTTTGAAACAGCTCTGCGGAATCATCCGGATGCTTTTCTGCACACTATTGATGATTATATGCACCATCCTTTAAAAAATATGTTTTTGTTTATTTCAGAGAAAGAAAAGGATAGGGAGAGAGATAAAGAAACTTCAATGATGATAGAGAATCATTGATTGGCTGCCTTCTGCACACCTGCTACTGGGATTGAGCCCACAACCTGGGCATGTGCCCTGACTGGGAATCGAACTGTGACCTTCTGGTTCATGGGTCAGTGCTCAACCACGGGCCAGGCTATATGCATCACTTTTTTTTCACCACTTTTTGATCAGAAGGAAGAAAATCTATTCTATCATTATCCTCAATCACTTTCTTTCTAAAATATATATGTTTTGCTTCTTTAACAGTTAATCTAGTTGAGCTTTCATCATTAAACATATAAAAAGACTTAAAATATAATAGTATCATGAACTACTATATACTATATACTAAGTACATACATGTTACCAACTTCAACCATGAATAATTCATGGCCAATCTTGTTTCTTTATTCTTTTTAAAAAATTTATCTTTATTGTTGAAAGTATTATAGATGTTCCCCTTTACCCCCCCCCCCCATTGACCCCCTCTATACCTACCCCAAGGCCTACTGCACTATTGTCTTTGTCCTTGGGTTACCATTCACTATCTACTTCCTCTTCCCATATTACTTGGAAGCAAAACCAAGCCATTATTTCTCCTATAAATATTCCATATGTTTAAAGAAAAGCAATCAAAATACCATTAGCACATCACAAAATTGGACAGTAATTTTGTCATCAAATATATAGCCAGTGTTAAAACTTCTAATTATTTTATTTAATTTTTTGAAATTTAAAGATCTAATTCGCTTCATTAAATGATTCATGAATAGGGCAGCATCCCATATAGCAAGTAGAAAGGTGTTCTGAGGAAATAGACAAAATGAAAAGCTTTATAGGCAGAAGGGGGAAGGGAGTGGATTACCTCATCTTTCCTGGGGGGAGAAAAAGGGGTTACATTGGTGGTGACCAGAAAATTCCAGACGAACCAGTTAAGGTTTTATTCCTGGGAGAGGGTGTAACTGCAATTAGGTTAGGCATTAAGTCTTGGTTTCATGATGTGGGGTTTAGCATAAGTGACTCCATGTGGGGTCTGTTGTCCCTTTTTTTTTTACAATAGTGAACACTTTTGATCTATATATTAAGTTTTTTCCCCCAAATCTGGAAATGTCATTTATTTGAACAGTTTGTTTGAATAAGGATCGAAATAAGTTCCACATGATGCTATTCATGGATGTTTTTTAAGCTTCATCTACTCTATAGGTCCCCCTCCCCATTTCTTTTGATTTACCTTATAATTTACTTATTGAAGACCAATCACTTCCAGCTTCTGAGTTTACAATAACAAAATGGGATATAGATATTAGAGTTTCTCTTCTTTTCATCTTAAGCATCTTAAAAGAAAGAACCTTAGGATTGACTTCTGAATTATTCCCTGGGAGAAATAATGAGGCTTCCTTATTTGTTTACAAATATATTTTTTGCATGTCCAGCAGATATCTACATAATTACTCATTTATGGTGCTATGGCACTGCCAACCTGTCTAAGACTCTGCTCGCCCACCAGTTTAGGGAGATGAAGGCAAAATGGATCACTCAGCATCCTGAGGCATGAGAGCCAGAACTTTGCCATTTTGATCTGAATGTTTTTGAAGGAAAATTGACTTGAAAGCAGCTTAAATGTAGCAGTAAATGGATATGAGTCAGAGTTAAGTGTCTCATCAACGGGTACCGCACAGCCCTGTCTCTTGCAGCCATCTGAAGCCCTTTTCAGAACTCTGCCTCGTCATTTTCACAGGGTAGCGGCATGGCCCTGTAGTAACTGCTTTGGTATATTTGTTGTATGCCATTTTCCCTTTATCATTCACTTGAAGGCTTTTTGGAATACTGTGTTTTTTTTTTTTAAACAGCATATAAAGCTAAATTGAATTCAATGCTAGAGACAAGGATGTGTTTTTTCAACTCTAAACAGACTGGCAAAACCCTACATGCAAGATGTTATTTCCTATGGGGCTGATAAAGATTATTTTCTCCTGTGATACTTCTCACTACCACTCTTGATTCATTCTTGTACTGTTTTCTAATTGGTGTGTGTGTGTGTGTGTGTGTGTGTGTGTGTGTATTAACCTGTTTATTCCTTCTCTTTCCTTTATTATGAAAATAGTGAGCAGTATAGAGGTATTAGCTATTATGTGCTAGGCAGTGTTTAAAGCACTCTGTGTCTTTTGACTCATATGTTCCTTATAATAACTCTTTCAGGTAAATATTCTAATTACTTCCATTATACAGAAAGTAAGGCAGAGAGAAGTTACTGGCCCTTGCCCTGGACCACACAAATAGTAGGTAATGGACCAGGTATTCACATCCAGAAAGTCTGGCCCCAGAACCTGTGTTTTAAACCACTGCTCTTTTCATTCTCTCTGGAGATATATATATTGGACCATGTGCTCCTTCTGGACTGTTTCTGGGCCAATTCTACGTACCAGCTGGGTGACTTTGAACAAATCCCTTAAAAAATCTGCTTCTAGGTTTTTAATATTAAAATGAAAGTTTTAGGGAGATCAAATAAGATAATATTAAATAACAAAGTATGTCTGTTCCAGCACATGTGTTTTATCAATTCAGTTTGGTTTCACGAACATCAGTTGAGCATGTGTTCTGTGCTAGGCACAGAGGGTGCAAGAACAGCCAGGACAGATTTGGTCCATGCCTTCCCATCTAGTGGGAGAGGTGAGAAAAATCAACAAACAATGGTCCTCGCTGGTTTGGCTCAGCCTTTGGACTGAAGGGTTCCAGGTTTGATCCCGGTCAAGAGCATGTATCTAGGTTGCAGGCTCCATTCCCAGTAGGTGCCGTGCAGGAAGCAGCTGATCGATGATGTTCCTCTCTCACTGATGTTTCTATCTCTTTATCCCTCTCCTTTCCTCTCTCTCTAAAAATTAATAAAAACATCAATAAAAATATTTTTAAAAAATCAATAAACAATGACCAATCTTGACAAGTACTGATAAAGGAATAAACTATTGTGAACTTCTCTAGAGATGCTGAGCCTTGAGCTCGGCCCATAGGGGAAGCTCAGCAAATACTTGTTACGTTAGATGGACTACATCAGCTGCTGAAAATGATTACCAAATGTGGCTTAAAAAATGCAAATATCAGTCCGGCTGGTGTGGCTCAGTGGTTGTGTGTTGACCTATGAGCCTAGAGGTCACAGTTCAATTCCCTATCAGGGCACATGCCTGGGCTGTGGGCTCAATTCCTAGTAGGGGCCATGCATGAGGTAGTCCATTGATTCTCTCATCATTGATGTTTCTATTTCTCTCTCCCTCTCCCTTCCTCTCTGAACTCAACAAAAATTTTTTAAAAATGCAAATATCAGGTGAGTGTGTGATCAGAAAGGGCAGAGGATGGAGCAGGCTGATTCAGATGCAATGACAGCCAGTGCAAGTCAGGAAGAATAGTAGGATGGTGGCACAATGGGGCCAGCTATGGCCACATGACAGAGGAAAAGGCAAGAGGCATCATAGGTCATAAGCTGCGAGTTCCATGTGGGTCCTGTTTCTGCTTTTGCCCTGCTCTGGGACCATGGACAAGGTATTTTTGTTTTGTTTTGGTTTTAGCCTTTAATATGTGTTTGCCTTTAGTCTGTATTCTCATTTATAAAAATGGAGCTGGGAATATGTACCTTGCAGTATTCTGTGACTCTTATGTCAAAAGTTTATGAACGAATGTAAAAAAGTTCTTAGAAAAGTGTCTGATATATTACAATACTTAGTGAGCATTAATTTTTATTATTATTGTTATTCACTATTATTATTGTAGCTTCATTATTTTTAGAAATACATCTCTATTGCTACTAAAGCAATGCTAGTTTATTTATTTAATTTTTAAATGACTTAAAAAATAATGTCCTGTAGAAACATAGTGTGGTGGAAAGATTCTTGTCTGAGTGGCAAGGGGCCTGGGACTCATTCTGCCACCAGTGGAGGGATAGACTTCAAATAGCCAGTTCCCCTCTCTGGGCTTCGGTCTCCACACAGGCAAAACCTAAGTTGGGCTGGACAAGCTCCAAGCTCATTCTTAATTTTGGGAATCTGTGATGATTTTCTGAGATTGCACGTCTGTGCATTGGAGACCCTGCAGGGGTGAATTACAAAGGGGCCTATCGTCTTTAGTGTTCTCCATTGAGAGTGATTTGGACTGCCCTGTTCCAGGGACACTTGTCTATGTCTGGAGCCATTCTGATTGCCACACCTGGGCAGTTGCTACTGGCTTCTGGTGGGTAGAGGTCAGATATATTGCTAAGCAACTAACAAAGTACAGGACAGACCTGTAAAACAAAGTGTTAATGGTACCGAAGTTGAGAAATCCTTGCTCAATGCTAACCTTGGGTTTTCTAACATTGGGAGCTGAGCCACAACTGTACCTGCATGGATGTCCCCATCCAGTTATTTTACTAGGCATCTCCGCTATTTGAAGGGGTCACACACAAATTTCCTTATCCAGGAGACTTTCTTCTCCTTCTTTTCTGTCTCTTCATGTCAGTCAGTTGGGAACAAAGATGAGGTGTCACATGACAGAGGAAATGGAATTAGGGGCACCTTAGAGAGGCAAGCATAAAGGGCCACAAAGGGCATGGAAATGGGCCACCATCTCTCTTGCTAAGGGACTGATGTGCAATGAGTGATTGGATTCTTGTGAGAATTTCTTTGTGTCATTAATTCATTGACTGGTGGGATACCTGTTGCATGCCAAGCTCTGTGCTGTTACTGGGGATAGAACAAAGAGCAAATCCAAGCAAGTCTCTGCTCTTTAATTTGAGCTTTCCCGTGCCTTCCACCTTTTCATCTCCCAGGCAAGTCCTACTAATCCTTGCAGACCCCACTCAGAGAAACTTCCTTTTCTGACCCTCCCTGGGTGAGCGAGGTGCCCTCCTGCCTCTTCCCACTGAGCCTGGCACGTCCTTTCTGAGCCATCTGATTATCTGTGTGCTTCCCTGCAGGGATAAGGTCTTGTTCTCCTCTGCATCCTGAGCATCTTGCCTCATGCCTGGCCCTGCCTGAGCAGGCACTCAAAAACCGTTTGTTGAATGAATGATTGAGACAGGAAATAAATTAATGAATGGATGAGGCAAGGCTTCAAAGGCCAGTCTTTATGCAGTTTTGTTTTTTAATTCTCACCCCAGGATATTTTTTCCCCATTGATTTTTAGAGAGTGTAAGGGAGGGGGAAAGACAGAGAGAGAGAAACATTGATGTGAGAGAGACACATTGATTGGTTGCCTCTTGCATGTGCCCTGACCAGGGCTGGGGATGGAGCCTGCAACTGAGGTAGGTGCCCTTGATCTGAATCAAATCCAGGACCCTTCAGTCCGAGGGCCAATGCTCTATCCACTAAGCCAAACCAGCTAGAGCTTTATGCAGTTTTTAAGACTTCTTCTCCCTTTCACCTTTTACTCTAGTCTACTCTGTGTACCTCAAATTGTAAAGACAGAGGAGGAAGGCAAGGAAGACAGCTTTGTGACTGAGGTCTCACTGGGGTGCATAGAGGTGACCGCCACTTGGAGAGAGGGACGCTAATGGGATCTGAGGGCAATTTTAACACAAGCAAGAACTGTGGCTAAGCTGATGTTGTGGGTCAGAAGCGTGAAAGTGATCAAGAGAAATAATGGGACCAGTAACTGCTCTATTATGCGGAAATATTAATGATCTCATAAAGATGGTATATGGCTCAAAAGGTATTATTTTTAGTAGATGTCTTTGATTTCTATGAATTAATAAGGAGCAACTTGGGTAGTGGGACTCATTAACTTCTCAAATCTAACTTATTTATACTGAATATAAACCTTTCTCAGACTGGTGGTATCAGCCATTATAAATGGGATTCCCAATGTAAACTGCATAATCTGGTAGAGACTGTATTTTTGTTTTAGGGTGTGGGGGTGAGGAGTGGGTTTTCTTATGCATTGCAGACCTTTTGATAGGCCACTTCATTTTTTTTTAATCTTCACCCGAGGATATTTTTTCTATTGATTTTTTTAAGAGAGTGTGGAAGGGAGAAAGGAGGGGGAGAGAGACAGAGGAGAGAGAGAAAAACATTGATGTGAGAGAGATACATCTATTGGTTGCCTCCTGCATGCACCCGGGGTCAGGGAATGAATCTGCAACCCAGATAGGTACCCTTGACTGGGAATGGAACCCATGACCCTCTGGTGCCCAGGCCGACACTCTAACCCACTGAGGCACACTGGCCAGGAGATTGACTTCATCTTTTGTTACCTACCACCCTCATTGGAACCAAAAGTTCTGACCCACTGGGTAGATATTTATAACCAAACACATGGTGACTGTATTTGTAAAACCCTGTTGTGTAGCAGCAGGTCATTCCATTCTTTTTGAATCGCTTAAATTGGTCAATGGACTCTTGTCCTAGTCAATAGATTATTAGTGTTAATTTACAGGGCAGTCCCTCCTTCACTTCACTAGCAAAGGCCCACTATTTGCCTGGCGGGTGGCTGATTGTGGAATGGGGAGCCTCTCTCTGCTATTGGTTTCTCCCTGGAAACCCCTTCCAGACCAACACGCCTCCTTTATATGAAGAGTCCTGGCAGCTGTGCTTCCTAGCAATGGTTTAATACATCGGATGTTTCCCCCAGGTCTTCAGTTGAATGGCCTCACTCACTGAGACCTTTTTTTTTGGCAATGATAGGAAAATGCTAGCTTTCAGATTATTATTTTCCTGTGGTATAGCAGACATTTTGGAGTCATAGCTGACTCCAATACATAACAAGAGCAAAGCAACTGCCAGAATAATTCTTAGACTTTATTTCCTTCTCCCTACCCACCCCTAATAAGAATGGGAAGGAGGAATTGAGTCTGTTGGGGTTTTCACTATGACATCACCTTTGACCTATCCTCCAAGATTGGCATTATCATTTTATTTGTTCAGATGGAGAAATCAAGGCTCTGGGACAGTAGGTAACACGTCTGCAATCATAGAACCAGTAAGTGGAGGACTGGGATTTCCAATCCAGATGTATCTTTGCTCCAACCTTCTGCTGCATCCCATCAAATACTATCTGCAAGTGGAAGGAGAGGACAAGGGAAAGGTCAAGGCTAAGGACTTTATAACTAGAAAATATAACATTGGCCATGGAATGCCAGAAGAAATTGAGGGATTGAATTATTTTCCACCATTTCTGCTAGTGGGCATCTGAGAAGCCCATTGATCTGATTTAGCAAAACCCTTGGACCTTCCTCAGAGTTCCTCCCCATAGATCGTCAACTAGGGCATGGAAAGAGTCCATTACTAGTGAAGTTACCAGAATCCTACATCTTGGAATTTATCTTCTTGATGCTGCTGGAATTTTTGGCTCCTTTTGTAGAAAGTGGAGGGACTGTGTAGCAAAGAATTATATTACTAGCTAACATTCACTGAAAACTTTCTACATGACAGGTAAGCAAACTTTTAATATAATGTTTCTAAAACTACTTGTGGGGAAGGATCCCCTTCTTTTTTCTTTCTTAAATTCTAATCTGTCTTGGACTGTTACCCTAGTAAAATATGATAAAAATTAATTAATATAAAGAGAAATTTAAAATGGCAGAGAGAAGACAAGTCCTATTGTTGCATTATAACTCGAGTCAATGGACATAAACATGACTCCCTCGGATGGTCAGTACCGGTATCTATCTGATCCTGGACTGGTGACATACAGGATACAGACTGGCGTGGTTCACAGACTGCACTCTGATGAGCCCTTCTCTAAACAACTTACATGCAGTTATTTTTTAATTAGTTTTCCCATGTGACAAGAGAAAGGACAGAGGCACCCGATTAGTATCCCAAGGCTGCAGAACTAGTGAGATGAGGAGCCAACACTGGATGGCAGGCAGCTGGTTTCAGAACCTTCCTGTTAACTTCTCTGCATTCTTCCCTGACTCAGAGGACACAGAGTTTGGGCTCAGAATGGGATGGACTCCAGATAAGTGCTGACTTAATCATTTAGTGCTGTTGTGACATTAGGATAAAATGGGAACTCAAAGGCTCATAGGTGGCCCTTGGCTTGGCATAAGGTACTCAACAAATGGTAGCCATTCATTTTGACAAGGATAGGATTCCAAATGGCACTTTGATAATGGTTCAGGCTGGGTTATTTGATTTGGTGCAGTTAATTTTCCACATGCCAATGTGTCTCCACTGTCATGTTTGTCAGTGGTTTGTTCCATGAAAGAAATTAAGTTTAACTTTATCATTTTCATATCTCTGTCCATTTATTTATAAAACTTGTGGCAGAAATGGCCAGCTACAAAGCTTATTAGGAGAATAGATTTTTATTTCCTTGAGGATCTAGAAAAAACAAGTGTGGGGTTTGATGCCTGGTTTAAATTCCAGCTTTTGCAATTATTAGCTGTCTGCCCTTGACAAAGTTTTTTTCCCCCCAAACCTTAGTCTTCTCATCTGTAAAAATGGGGACAGTGATAACATGGCCTATTTCATGCTGTTGCTAGGAAAATTCAATGAGTGAATACATGCAATACACTTGACACAGAGCCTTGTAAATAATAAGCATTTAGTAGATATTAGTTCTTGTTATTGCTGGGGATTTATGGGGAAAAGGTAATATTTCAAGACATCACTTGGCCTTTAACTGAAAAGTTTGCAAAAATTAATGAAATATTAGTGATTAATTAGCCTTGGCCTGTGTGGCTCAGTTGGTTGGAATGTCATCCTGTGCACCAAAGATTACAGGTTCGTTCCCAGCTGGGGCAGATACCCCAGTTGTGTACAGGAGGCAACTGGTCCATGTTTCTCTCTCATTTCTCTCTCTCTCTCTCTCTCTCTCTCTCTCTCTCTCTCTTTCTCTCTCTCTCTCCTCCTCTCTTTAAAAATCAATAAAAGCATCTCCTTGGGTGAGGATTAAAAATATATCTATTAATGGTTAATTATTAGAACTATTTTTCTTTAGCATCTATACATGCTGGACCTAGTGCTAGTCATTTCCACACACATTACTGATGTAATTCCAGCAGCATTTTACTGACTGGTAATTAAATCTCACGTTGGTCAAGTAACTTGCCCAGTGTGCCACAGTGAGAGCATCAAGGCCCCCAAGTTGAACCTAAGATTCACCTGGCTGCCCGCTATACTGTTTTTCAGTTAATTCTCCCCAGAAGCAAAACTGATAATAATAATGAGTTAGCATTTACTTAACTCTATGTTTTGAGCCCTGTTCCAAGTACTTGACATGAATCATCTCATTTTATCCTCACACAGTCCTAAGAGATAAGTATCACCATTATCTTCATTTTTATAGATGAAGACATAGCGTCAAGGGAAATGGGGGCTCAGGTAGTGAGAACAGGACCAGGCAGTCGGGTTCCATAGCCCATGCTAGGCTAGAAATGAGGGAGAAACAGACACATACACACCTAGGCCCGAGGGCAGGCATGTATTATCCTGTGTCCTGGGTTAAAAATTTTCCCTCCTCTGTAAAGAGAGAGGGCTGCATTAGGGCCTTTTTAAAGTTCTTTCCACTCCTGCAAGCCTAGGACTCTGTAAGCAGGAGGACAAAAATGTAGCTTTCCTGTTTGTCCCACCCCGTTTACTGACCCGTTAGAAAATGGCCATCACATGAATGACTTAATTTATACTTAGGCCCTATTTATATAATTTTGGGGAGAGAAGTCAGGATGGAGGCCCAACAGAGCAATTTAAAACACGTCTGAGCGTCTTACTCGGATTAGTCCTGGAGCGCGCGCTCCCTTCCTAGCACACACAGCGGCATTGTGGGCCGCGGGATTTCTCCGGTTGTATTTCCTCTCCCACAGCTTTCCCATCCAGCCAGCTCCTCGGAGCAACTACAGATGATTGCTGTTGTGCAAAGTGGACACTCCATGACTCAGAGTGGAGGACGGGCGATTGTTCGGTGGAAGCGTGTCTAAAGATTTGCCCATTTTCCCCATGGAGTCTTTGAATGTGCTGTTGGTAGTGGCTCATTGGTTGGTCTACAGAATTTTTAAAAAAGGGTTTTGTGAAACTCTTAGTTTTCTATACTTAAGTTGAGAATTTATTTTTTAAAAGAAAGAGGTTTTTGTCTTTCACTTAAACTCAGTGGGAGAAAGGGACCTAAAAGATGATCATGCACAATCTTTATTCTTTTTTTAAAAAAATATATTTTATTGATTTTTCACAGAAAGGAAGGGAGAGGGATAGAGAGTTAGAAACATCGATGAGAGAGAAACATTGACCACCTGCCTCCTGCACACCCCCTACTGGGGATGTGCCCACAACCAAGGTACATGCCCTTGACTGGAGTCGAACCTGGGACCCTTCAGTCCGCAGCCCGACGCTCTATCCACTGAGCCAAACCGGTTAGGGCCACAATCTTTATTCTATAGACAAGGAAGCTGAAGATCAGAGATGGGACTTGGCCAAGCTAGAGAAGCTCTGGACAATGGATAATCTACACAAAGGGTCCTATCCACCTTTGAACCTCTATAGTGGATTTTGTGTGTACCAACATTTCTTGGAAGAGAGCTTTTATGGTAGAAATAAGAAATTCCTGGGACCACAGATCATGCAAATGAGGGACACAGTCAGGCAATTGGGACTGGTGAGGAGTGTGGCCAACTGGATACCATATACCCCATTGTAAGGAAAAGTTGCTACTCAGCAACAGCCAATTATTACCATAATGGTCATGCTGGCCTAGTACTGTCAGACCTTTGAACTTCTCAAGAGAAGCAATTTTTGTGGACTTTATGTAAAATATTTTAATTTTATATTATGAACTCATTCACATTTTTAAGGTAGTGCAGGCCAAACACGGCATGATGTTGGGTTAGATATAAACCATGGGTCACACATTTTGCAAACACAGATTTATAACTCTCATCCAATTCTCGAACGAAACCATGACACAGAAAGTCATGGGGAAATGCCCACTTCCCTAATGATAGTTTCAGCACCACGGCATGGGTTTTCTCCTGCTTCTTTTCCCCTTGAATTATGTAATGGTTTTTTAAAATCACCTTAACCTGGAGTTATATTTTAGTCAGTTGAGAGCAACTCCTCCTTTACCGAACATTTTGTATATTCATGACAGTGTCTCTTACCCATCTCCCTCCAGGGGTGGCACTTGAGGCTGTGCCAACTTCTGTACTTATAGTCAGACCTTCTTTCCTGGGGACAGTACCCATTGGTGAGGGCAGGAGGCCTTGGACAGAGTGACCAGCAGCTGTAAATAAGTATTAGAGACATCTCCCTCAGTTAAATAATTGATTAGAAGGGGAGCCTGGGGACAAGGAAGGGACCTGTGATTCTCAGGGAGGGAGGAGAGAGTAGTCCTTCAAGAAAGATGGGAAAAATGAAAGCGAATTGAGAGAAACTGGAGATTTTATCACTGCAGATAAATCTCTGCTACACTCTCCAAATCCAGGGCCTTAGCTGTGACATAAAGATGATGGTGTGTAGTCAAGTGTATTGAAACTCCCACGGATGTTTATTTGAAGTTCAGTGTGAATAAAACACATAGGTGCATCTCTCTATTTCTCTTTTCCTCATGTTCTTTCTCTCTTTACTCATTTATCCTACTTAGCACCTGAAGAATTCCCCTTTTCAGAAAAGGCAGTGGATAACTCATGGCTCCGGGTGGACCATATTTAAGAGTGTCCGGGAGTAATCCGTTTTAAAGGGCTGGAGATCATTTTCAGCTTTAGGAAAAGAAATCCTGAGTTTAGGGACAGGGACATTTAATATTGCAACTTCGGAGCAGCATAGGTGTTCGGCTCACCTGTCAGAAGGACTTTATTTATCAGTCCTAAAAGTACTAAGTAACTTGTCATTACTTCTCTAGCAGTGGGAGATAATTAAGCCCTCCATGCTTTAAGGAATGAAGCCAGGGTCAGCACTGTTTTGCATACAGCACGCACAGATGAGGTGAAAGCAGCCTGTTTAGACTGTCACTTGATATTATATTAGCTCTTAGATGAGCGGTGGTGCAGGACTGTGGAGCGCAGCAGATACTGGGCAGCTCCTCTCCATCCTCGCATTCTGCTGGAGCGTGATCTGGCCGGCATCCCTCATCCGGGGATCACATGATACACGTAGACAGTGAGAGAGCCTGGTCACTGCCCCGTCTGCTTAACTTGCCATTAAACACCATCATGCTTGGTGCTTTGTATTTCCAGGGAACCTTTGAAGTGGGTCTCTGAGAAGGACCCGGGCAGGCTGAAGTGGATCTAAATTGCTGCCTCTCGGAATGTGGGACAGTCACACAGGGTTGTGGCAGTGATGTGACAAGGCTGTTGAGAAAAGGCCAATCAGAAACTGGGTTAAGGAGGAAGGTGTAGGTGGACAGTGAGGGTGGAAGCAGGAGCTGCTGCTTGGGAAACAAGCCAGGGAAGCGCTGGCCGCTGGTGCTGTGGGGAGAAGGCAGTCTGTGGAATCAGACACACAGGGATTCCGAATCTGGTTCCGTCGCTCACCCACCCGCTCACCCACCATGCGACTTAACTTCTCAGCCTCAGTTTCCTCATCTGTAAAGTGGGCTCGTGCAAGGTGCCTGGGGCAGGGCTTAGCACATAGAGCACACCTTGGCCATGCTGGTCCTGGCAGAATCAGAAGGCTGACCCTGAACTTAGTAAGGAGTCCACTGGTGAGTCTGCTCCAAAATGCAGAAAGGACATTTGCCACTTCTTATCGTAGTCTGCTTGCCAGGTGTGTTGGCCTGTGGCGCCCAGGTGTTGATTATACCCAGAGGGAAGGCAGAAACAAGTAAGTTACATCACGGTTTGCAACATGGGCCTCACAGGGTAGCATTTTAACTACCAACTGCAAGAGAAGTTGGCTGCCCTTTGGAATGCACTCCTGAGAGGAGCTGCGAATCCACCTGCTTTGAAGGTTTGTAACAAAGCAGCCTCAGCTATCTTCTGTTGCGGATGCGCCTGCTCTGATCAGCCCTCGTGCTTTATTTTCACTTTTCTTGTGCGACTTAGCATTTCTGCCTCATGTTACAGTGTTCGGAGGTTTTTAATCTCCTCCATTGCAAATCCCTGTATGATCCAGCTCCCAGGCAGCCAGAGCACCCAGGACAATCCCTGGCTATGGCAGGAGCTCAACCAGTGTTTGCTGAGGGAATAAACCGTTTGCTGAAAGGAGGGAGGCTGATTTTATTGACCTGTCTTGGCCAATGATTATATCACCTCTACTTTAAGTGTGCTAAGGAAATAAGATGGAAGTCAACGGCCCCGTGAGTGTATTTCCTGGAATAGCAAACCCATCTCCTTGAGATATCCTGGCTGGGAAAGTCTGGAGTCTAGAGCCAGGGGGGCCCTGAACCTTAGGCCAGAAGCCCCATGAGTAGCTCCAAAGAGCACTGGTCTCCATCTTCTCCACTTATTGGCAAGACTCACAATTGGCCATATCTGCTCTTTTCTAAACCTGTTTCTTTGTTAACTTAGACTTCAGAAGCTACCAAAAAGGGACACTGGCCGAAACCACCGCAGGATGGGGCAATCAGGTGGGCTGTGACCCACCCCACTTCCCAAGGCCCCAGGACTTCTGGCTACTCTCCAGTGTGGGGCAACTGGTGGTGCTGACTTCGAATTCCTACTGAGGGAGGTTTCCTGTACTCCAGCTTCACCCCCACTCCCTTCAGGCCAGTCACTCACCTTCACCACGGTAACAACAAATGCCAGATTCACTACAGAGTGACTACCATGTACCAAGTACTTTCCTAAGCTCTTGGGGAATGTCAGTGAGCAAACAGGTAGAAAATCTCAGCCTGCTGGATGTAGATCCTAGTGGGCAGAGAAAGGAGTCCAACTAGATAAACACTATAAGTAAATGGTAGCTTGTTGGGAAAAGAGCAGGCGACAGGGAGACACAGACAGAGGGAAAGACAGAGAGACAGATTGAGATAGAGGGCGTGGGGGAGATTCACATACACAGTGAGGGCCAGGTAACCAGAGACAAGACATAGCAGGAAAGAGAACTGGGAATGAGAGTGAGGAGATAGAAAGAGTGAGACACAGAGAGAGACAGACAGAAAGATGGGGAGCAAGGAGAGGACTGGTCATGCCAAAGAGTAGTGATTCCATCTCCTTGGTCCTCACCAATCCACTGGCTCCTTTGTCTTCTCTCTCCCTACACCCTGCCCCACCTCCCATCTCAACTCTGGCCATGATCCCACCCTGCCCACATTGCACACGTGGCCTTTCTTAAAGACAGAGCTCTTGTATCCACCCTGAAAAGGCTTCTCTGAGCACCCCACTCCCGTCTGAAATGGGGGCCCACTTTCCGGGATGACCCTATTTGTTTCAATTCTCAGTGACCTGAGGCAGGCAATGCTGATGCCATTCCCAGTGCACACATGGGACACTTACTAAGGACCAGCACTGGGCTGAGAGCTTGTGGATTAGCTGGTTTAATCCTGTAACAACTCTGAAAGGCAGGTACTGTGACCACCTGCACTTTAGGGCTGATGAGGCTGGGGCCAGAGAAGTTTAGAAACTTGCCCGAGGTAACACAGCTTGTAAAGAGCAGAGCAGCCTACTTCTAACCTAAACAAATATGTACACTTTGCTCATATTCCTAGCACTAGATTTATCACCCTTTTATGAGGATTCCATGCCTTTTCCTCCTTCCCTCCAGATAACACAGACTCCCAGACAGTGAGCTGCTTGAGGACAGGACAGGCACTTAGGTGCATAGCTTAGCACCTGGCAGAGCCAGCTCCAAATACATCACCGAGGAGGGAAGGTGTGCATCCCCGCTAGAAAGCTGGTCAGAAACGAGGCCAACAAGTGACCTGTGTGTTTCTTAACCTTGGCTTTGGGAGACCTGGGTGACCCTGCCCAGGCTAAGCCTGTTTGAGGAATCAGAGAATGCTAGAGGAGGGGCTTCCTGGGTAAGGGGCCCTATAGAAGTGGGCGGGGCCATCAGACTCTGCAATATCTCATGTGCCTGAGTGGGAAAGAGGGACAGATGAGGGGGACCCTGCTTACCTCCCACAGACCAAGAAGCCTTCCAACAAGCCAACCTTTCAGGTGCCCTTTCAAAGGTTCTGATGGGCTCTGCTGCCTGGAGGACCACCCAAGTCATTGCCAAGAAGCCTGGGGAGTGGACAGGAATCATTCTTGTTTTCATAACCTTGGAACCAGTACACCCACCACTAAAGGCAGGGTGGTGGCCAGGCCACACTGGTCTGAGCAGGCCCATCGAGGCCACATTTGAGCTCTTGTCAGTCAGGACCTTTGTTGGTGTTTTCATTTTTCTTTTTTAAAAATATTTTATTGATTTCAGAGAAGAAGGGAGAGGGAGACAGAGATAGAAACATCAATGATGAGAGAGAATCACTGATGGGCTACCTCCTACAAGCCCCACCGTGGGGATTGAGCCCACAACCCAGATGTGTGCCCTGACCAGGAATCGAACCATGGCCTCCTGGTCTATAGGTAGACAATCAGCTACTGAGCCATGCCTGGCTGGGCTGGTGATGTTTTTTTAAGGATTCTTTAAAGAATGGAGAGTTTCTGATCTGATAGAACAGAGAAAACTCAGAATAAATGGCACCCAAACTACTGACCTGCTCCATGGTGAGAAAATACATGTGATCCTTGGGGGCTTCAAAGAGACAAAGGGTGTAAGACATTGAGCCCCCGATACAGAAGCAGAGAGAGGGGTGCTGAGGCCCCTCCTCTGTCCCCTTCCCTCTCCTGTCTCCACTCTCAGCATCCATCCCACCCCCTAGCCCAAGGGGTAGTGAAATTACAGGGTGCTGCTCCCCCATCCTGATTCCTTTGGAAAGATAATGAGAGCCCATCTCCCTACAAGCATCGGAGTTACTTTCTCTAGTAGCCGATTGCTTTACACGGGTGAAGTACTGTCTTGTGGGGGTATACCGAGAACAGAGTGCAGGGGAAAACAGAAAATACATAAGAGCTTCTAAGACAGTCCGTATTGATATTATACTTATAAAACCTAAAAGCCCCTGCTGACTGTGGAAAATTAATGATAGGTGCAGTCGATATTAATTGTCCCTCCAAAGGGCAGGGGGAGAAAGCCTCCTAAATGAGGATCGATACCATCCCCTGCCAGGGCCATATTGAGCCTTTCTTCCAAAAATATATTTTTTAAGCCATTGACAGGGTTATTTAGGAAAGTGTTTACTTAGTCCTGCTAATGGAAAACCATGATAATGATCTTGGAACAATGGGTTTCAGAAACAGCTCTTGGGTGCCGACTGGCTTCCCACTGTCGAAGCTGCTGTGTTTCTTTGGAAGGGGAGCAGCCAGGACTCAGGTGGAAGGAGTTTCGATGCCTGACGTCCCCTATAGGGGTTGTATTTTTTTCTTCTTGCATTTCTCATGAATTATTAAATGCAAATCCAGCAAGGCAGGCGAGGAAGGAGCAGGTGACGTCTCTTGGAGTTTGCCGATTGGCCAGTGGCTCAGCGCAGGCAGCTCTCCACGTGCTTCTAGTTTCTATAAACGTCTGTAGAAATGGAGCATGATCCTCCCTGCATCTCAAGTGAATGATTTTTCAATTAGCCTGGAGTTCCTTTGCGGTATTCCCTTCACAGTCCTGTGTGGTGATGTAGAGCAAAGGTTTAAGAGGTTTTAGACAATTTATGTGGTTTGGAGAGGCTGTTTGTCAAGACACAGTATCTACAACAACTTTTATGTTCAATTTGAGTCCCAGGTCTTTTGCTTATTTTTATAGCACTCTTTGCTGAGATGTTTCAGCAAACTTAAAGGCGGCGTTTCAATGCTGGTGATGCTGTCCGTAAGGGGTGTCTGCAGGGGGCCGGGCGAGCTGGGGAAACCATTCTCCAAGCACATAGAGACAATGGACATTGGCTTCATTGGAAGGCTAATTGGCGAGTCTCAACAAAGTACTCTGAACCATGAATATTGTTTGAGCTGAAAACTTCACCTCAAGGGTGGGGGGATAGTGTGGGTGGGTCAAAGAATGGGTTCTGGATTCTAGCAGCTTTGGGTGATCTGGGAATACCACTTCTTAAGACAAGCTGCAGGCAAGCCTCAGGGATATTGTGGGTTCAGTTCCAGACCACCACAATAGAGCGAGTTGTAATCCTTTTGCTGATGGAGGTTCTTGCCTTCAATTTGGAAAAAGATGTGACATTGAAGAAGCACAATAAAGTGAAAAGCATTAAAGAGAGGCATGCCTGTATGTCATCATATCTTGGTTTCCGAACCTGTAAAACTGGGATTGGTACCATGCTTACCTGAGCTTATGCATGAAAAGTGTTTAGTCAGAACCTGGCACAAAGTATGTCGATGGAAACATTATTATTTCTATTATTATTGCAGCTGCTATTAGAAATCAAGCCTAGGACAATGGATAGGGTCATGTACAAAGAGTTAGTTAGAAAGATGTTCCTCATAGCATTGCTTATTATGGTGAGAAATGGGATTATATATATATATATATATATATATATATATATATATATATATATATATACACACATAAATATAGTGGCTATTGTATGATTTGGCTATTAAGAGCTATGTGGTTGATATTTATTGATAAAACAGCATTCTCAATATTTAAGTGAAACAGTAGGTTGCAAAGTAGCATCATCCTATTGCTTGTTCAAACAGTATAGGCATAAATATGTGCTCACACACCAAAAATGTATAACTAGGTGTATTTCTGGGTGGTGGAATACAAGCTTTATGTTGTTTAAAAATATTTTTTATTGATTTCAGAGGGGAAGAGAGAGATAGAAATATCAATGATGAGAGAGAATCATTGATTGGCTGCCTCCTGCATGCCCCCTACTGGGGCCTGAACCCACAACCCAGGCATGTGCCCTGACCGGGAATCAAACCGTGACTTCCTGGTTCATAGATCAACGCTCAACCACTGAGCAACAATGGTTGGGCCAAACTTTATGTTCTAATGAGTTTTATTTTTTACATATCTGAATTTTTTTTCAATATCTAAATGCTGTTCTTGATTAAAATCTATTTTTTATTGGAAAAAGGAAAACCTTGAAATGAGGCTCCTAGCAGGGGGATATCCTTTCTAAACCAAACGTCACCATGTCAGTATGGTTTTATCAGAGACTACAGGACGTGAACTTGGACAGCTCGAGGTTGTGTCACTCCATCAGAACACATAACAAAGCAGTGAAAGACCAGGAGCATTTGAAAATGAGATCATGAGGAATGAGAACTATACAGTTGCTTGGCCCCATATATTTTTTTAATAGAAGACTTACTGACATTTGAAAAATGGAGACCCATGCCACTGGCTTGAGGTTGATTGGCACTTATGGGCAGTAGGAGGTGTGATTTGTCCCCACCTCCCCTTTCTTCACTCTCACCCCTCATCCCAAGCCTCACCCAGCCACCCTTTGAAATAAATTGAATAAGCTATGAAACTTTCTAAAATGGCTATGTACAGAAAAGACTAGTTGTTGTTTTCAATAAATGACTTAATCTGGATAGAAATTTGAAAAAGTAACTTGTGACATTTTAAACACTTTTACCAATGCTTTTAAAAAAATAAAAAGAAAGAAAAAAGAAAGTTACAGCTGTTCAGAGAGAAAAGATGAGAAGAACTGAGAATAGTCTCATATCAAGCCTTTATTGAAACAGTTGGGTCTAAATCTCAATGGATTTTGTAAAAATTGAAATTATGTTTGCCAGGAGCACATGATTGCTATAAATATCTATTTATATTCAGACATCAGGAGTGGGCTGGGACCCTTAATTTTCTTCATAAATGGAACATTATTTTCACAAATGCAGGTTTATCATTTTTATGCTATCACTTGACCCTTAGGGTTCTGGAATTTTTAGAACTTCCAGCTAAATGTATTCTTAGAAGTGGGTGCATATGTCCATGTATAAGGTGGCAGGCACCAAATGCTTGAGAACCCTTCTTTTTTCCTCCAAAATGTTTAAGCATATTATGAATATTTCCTCCTTTTAACTCCAAGTTGTTTTTTTTTTGCAAGGGAAAAATTATATCTGTCTGAAAACCATCATGCTCTCAAATATGTCCATAGACCCTTGTTTAATTCTAGGAATAACAAGTTTTCTTCTGGGGTCCCACATGTCTTTAACACAGCTCAAAAGTTGAGCATCATAAAGTCTGCTGAATGCTATAAAAATCAGAACATTATTGTCAGAAATTTCTGAAAGCTATTTTGCTTGCAAGACTGTTCTAAGTGAAAATTGAGAGGAATTACATTCACTTCCCTAAAATGCCAATTTTTTGCTTCCATTTTTTGCTTCCTTATTTCTGTGTTCTCTTTCTCTCTCCTCCTCTTATGCTTGCTCTCTCTCTTTTTCTCTGGTTATCTGTCTCTTTTTTCTTTTGTTCTATCTGGTGGACAGCATTTTATATTTTATGTACAAAACCTTCCCACTTTCCTCTAATCCCTCTCCTGCCATGAGGATCTTAGCTTCCCCATAAGATTTATACTCATCATACATTTTCTTTTAGTCGTCTATACTAATAATAGAGAAATATGCAAATTGTCCAGGATTTCATCACAGTAACAACCGAACAGCAGGCTGTGTGGGGCAACAGGACCAGCAGGGGCGTTAGTGAGGGATGACCAAAGGACTGAACAACAGGCTGTGTGGGGTGACCAGGCTGGCAGGGGGGTTAGTGAGGGACAACCAAATGACTGAACAACAGGCTGTGTGGGGTGACCAGGCTGGCAGGGTGGACAGTTGGGGGCAACCAGGCTAGCAGGGGGGCAGTGAGGGGCAACCAGGCTGGCAGAGGTGCAGTTGGGGGTGACCAGGCTGGCAGTGGGGGTGGTTAGGGGCCATCAGGCCGGCAGGCAGAGGCGGTTAGGATTGATCAGGCAGGTAGGTGAGCAGTTAGGAGCCAGTGATCCCGGATTATGAGAGGGATGTCCAACTGCCGGTTTAGACCCGACCCCGAGGGGTGCTGGATTGGAGAGGGTGCAGGCTGGGCTGAGGGGCGCCCCCCCATGCACGAATTTCATGCACTGGCCTCTAGTATTATTATATTACTCTAATGCATAATATGAGGAGATGAAAATGCCTTAATATTCAATGGTCACGACTGGCTACCAGGTTTTTTATTTGTTTTTGTTGGACCTAAATACTGTTTAAGTTTTTTTTTTTAAATTGGCTTCTATGGCTTTAATATTTTGCATGAAAATCCTGGGTACCTTACCACATGGCAATAGTGAGCTGAAGGGGAGAGGTATCTCTCAGATCTGTAATATATCACTGCCCTCTCACCACCCTTAGGGTCTTCATTCACCTATGTTAGTCCCCGACCACTATTAGGCATTTGACTTTGCCACCCCTGTGCTTCTTCCTGCTCCTACAGTTTCCTTTCCTGGGACCCCCTTTCCCCTACCTCAAAGAAATAAGAATTCCACCTACGACGTCTGGATCAATCAGAGGGGTACCTTTGTTTATCCCTCAGGGGACTCCTCAGCTAGTATATAAGGTTGGACCCAACACAGAGGTTGCTGATAAAAGCACTGCTATGAAACAGCTTCTAATGTCATATGAGGTCATTGATATCTGAGTCGATCAGCCATTTAGATTTATTGCTGTCATTTGTCTTCTGGTATTTTTCAGATGTATTATTCATTGTTCTGAACTTAAATCTATTTTATCACCATTTGAACAGCAACAAAAGTTGAAAGAACTTAAACATTCTGTTAGTGCATGTCTAGCTTTCATGAATGGTTCTTCTGGGATGTGGAGGGGGTCTTTCAAGGGGTCATATCTGAGTTTTCCTTTTTCCACACAAATGTTTGATGTCTTTCCCCTGGTGCTGCCTCTTCTGGCTGTGCTGATCCCCCTCAGTGTGCCAGGCGTACACCGGTGCCTGGCCTATGCTCAGCATTCAATAGAGATTTGTTAAATGAGTGAACATGGTTATATATGTTTGTGGAAATGAGGCAGAGATTGGAGAAACAACTTGGCTTAGGTCATAAATGAAGTCACTGAGAAAACTGGGGGGTATATTTGTCTGTTCAAACATTTGTTTAAGCATTTCTTCCCAATTCCCATCACACTGCAGCCGTAACCCAACTTTTCAGTAAATATTCCATTTTCACTTGCCATGAGAAATTGTCATATGCCTTGGCGATTCCGATTTTAATTCATGTTTCCAACAGAATTGAACTCAGACAATGCTTTCCAATGTTGAGAACACTTCCAGACTGTCTCCTTACTTAAGCAGTTGGTGGGATTCTGGCCTTTACAGTTCATAATTTCTTGTTTATATTGCAAACTTCTCAGGTTGTGGAACCACTCTGTTGGCAGGGGTTTTGTCCACTGCAAATATAGACCTTCCCACATTTATGTGTGTTTATCACCCGAAAACATGTGCTGTGGGGCTTGTCCACAGAAGTCACTCTCTCCTCTCTTAGCAGCTGGTGGCATTGAAACCAGCATGTTTACTTCGAGTTCATATATGATGGCTCCTTGAAGTTTTTCCACCTTGCAAAATGAGCATCGGCCTGGTTTTGCTTTGTTTTCTGCTTTGGGCAAGGCTTTCTCTGTGCAGTTGTGTAGGAGTTGCACGCCTTGCCTGTTACACCTGACTTAATTCATCTGTCAGAAATGACAGGTACTTTGGAGGCATTTCCGTTCTGAGTCTCCCAAGTGTATGTACACATGAGCACACCACACTCACACACACAGACAGACACACATATGCCAAGGGGAACTGAGTCGCTTCGGGCTGCTGCTGATCGGGGTAGTCATAAGGAAAGCTTCACTGAGCAATGGAAGCCTGGATTAGGATGAGCTCTCTCTCACTTCTCCCTTGCTTGGGACTGCATTGTTCCTGCAGAAATGAAGATGAAGATGACAACAAGGACTCACTAAAACAGAGCAAATGGTGACTATTTTGCCCCCAGAACCACTGATATCTTAGCTGAAAAAACATAATATGCACAAAACTGGAAAGAATATTCATGGGTACCCCAGAGACAGAGTGTTTCAAAAGATTCACTTTATGAAAGGAGACTGATTCTCTCTCTATCTCTATCAATCTCTATCTCTATCTCTATCTCTATCTCTATCTCTATCTCTATCATCTCTATCTCTATCCTTGTCTTTATTTCTATCTCTGTAGCTCTATGTATATCATTTATATCTAAATCTTTGTCTGTAATTGTATATGTATGTACTAGAGGCCCGGTGAACAAAATTCATACACTGGGGGAGAGGGGTCTCTCAGCCTGGCCTACGCCCTCTCGCAGTCCAGGACCCCTCAGGGGATGTCCGCCTGCCAGCTTAGGCCTGATCCCACCCTGGATCAGGCCTAAACCGGCAGGTGGACATCCCCCTTGCAGTCCAGGATCCCTCACTCCTTACCACCTGCCTGCTCGCTGCTCCTTACCACTGGGCTCACTGTGTCTGTCCCTTGGTCATGAGGGACCGCAGGAGGGCTCCAGGGCATGTCCGGCCCATCTTGCTCAGTCCTGATCAGCCAGACCCCAGCAGCAAGCTAACCTACAGGTTGGAGCGCCTGCCCCCTGGTGGTCAGTGCACATCATAGCGAGTGGTTGAGCAGCTTTAGCATATCATTAGCATATTATGCTTTGTTTGGTTGAATGAATGACCAGACGATGGACACTTAGCATATTAGGCTTTTATTATATAGGATTATTGGTGTTTTCATATGGTTCAACCCAGTAACTCTGACCACAGAATGAGTTCCTGCCTCCCTTCCCCATCCCTTTCCCCCTATTTCCTTCTCTGCTGGAAAAGGGACTAGGAGCTAGAAATGTCAAGTGAGAATTGCAACATTTTGGTAGTGATATTACACAATGGCTCCCAAAACTTTCTTCCTGGTGTCTGTGCCCTGTAAAATCCATCCCCTCGAGTGTGGTTAAGACTTGTGCATCTGAAGTGATGTCACATCTGTGATTAAATTACATTATCAGGCAAGGGTGAAGGGATCTTACAGATGTAATTTAGACCACAAAAGAGAGATCATCCTGGGAAGGCCTGACTTAATCAGGCAAGAGCTTTAGAAAGAGGGACTGGGTTCTTCCTGAAGAGATGGACACTTCCCACATGATTATGACAAAGAAACCAGCCATAATGTGAACTGTCTATGGAGAGGCATGGCCTCTAGGAGCTAAGAGCTTTAGTCTTACAACCTCAAGGAACTCAGTATTGCCAGTAATCTGATTAAGTTTGAAAGAAGACCTTGAGCTCCAGATGAAGATACAGCCTGGCCAACACCTTGATTTCAGCCTTGTAAAAACCTTAGCAGAGGACCCAGCTAAGAAATGCCCAAACCCCTAGACAATGTGGCTCAGTGGTTGAGCCTCGACCTATGAACCAGGAGGTCATGGTTCGATTCCCAGACAGGACACATGCCTGGGTTGCAGGCTTGATCCACAGTAGTGGGCATGCAGGAGGCAGCTCATCAATGATTCTCTCTCATCATTGACATTTTAATCTCTCTCTCCTTCTCTGTTCTTCTCTGAAATCAATACAAATATAATAATAACAAAAAAAGAAACACCCAGCTTCTGACCCATAGAAACCAAGAGATAATAAATGTGTGCTGTTTTAAGGCACTAAAATTTGGATAAATGGTTGTGCGGCAATAGAAAATGAACATACATCAGAAGATTTGCAAGATCAGTAATGAGTCCCATCACACTTGGGCCTGTGACCACCTGCCTCTTCAGCATCTTGCTTCATTTACCTTCACCCACAAGTGAAACCAAGGAAGGATCTAGGCAAGAGTCCAGTGTGCGAGAGAGCCTCATGTCCATTCTAGCTTCTGCTGGTGCTCTGGCATGCATCCTGTGAACTCAGCTTTGTTCTTATTTGTTTTATCCTGTTACTGCAACAGAAATAAAGGAGAGAGTTTCTCTTTTCAAGAAAACAATATATTTAGCTTGCTTTTGGTTTAGAAATATGAGACACTTGATGCTAGGAATGGTGCCTGAGTCATTCCCTGCCGACCCATCACCCTATAGCATTGCAGGAGGAAAAGGGCTTGTGGCTGCCATTGCCTGCTGCATTTATTTCCTTACTCTCTTTTAAAATGCTCTTTCCTGTTCAGGCTTCTGGGCTTTTCCTTTTCTCTTTCCCTTTGTGTGGCTGCATTTGCCTTGAATGTTGATGAGGAAAACTTGGTCCCTCCCCAAGAACTTATTTGGGGGTAATTAATTCTTGGCTCGGTAGCAGTGCTTCACAACTGTGACTTTCTTAGGTACGAATTGACTGAGTAAATGTCCAGACATGGGACATGTGCAATTATTGCATTTCCTGTTGCCAAAAATTAATCCTTTCTTGAACTTGCTGTAGCGGGATGGGAATGGTGACTATGTGCAAGGGAGATGAAGGACAGAGTTCACAGGAGGGCAGAAAGAGAATCCTTGAGAACCTGATTCTAGTCTCTCCTTTTAAAAAAAAATCTTTATTGTTGAAAGTATTACCTATGTCCCCTTTTTCCCCCACTGCCCTCTCCCCCTCTCCCCATCAAGGCCCTCACCACTCCACCGTCCCTGTACAGGGGTTATGCATATACACATTGGTTGATCGCCTCCCCCGCCAGCCCCCCCCCTGCCCCCCCGCACCTTCCCTGTGAGGTTTGACAGTCTGTTTGATGTTTCTAGTCTCTTAAGTCACTGTCTCTACAATGTTATGCTGTGGGGCTCTGGAACAGGACCATTCAAGGAAACTGAACTATGCCTCAGGGAGATTACCATCTATGAGGGCAGCAAGTGTATAAAAATGACCGTTCATGAACTTTCAGCAGATGTGAGAACAAAGAGATGAAGCAGAGAGGATAGGGAGACAGACTGTGTGCTTGAACTAAAGTTGGATAGGGAATTTGGCCAGGAGGAAAAGAATATGTGGTGATGATGAATTCATTGATTTTTTTCAGCACACATTGAACTTGGATTTGAAACTGGGCATCATTTTAGGGAAATTTGTACAATCCAATGCATGGCAAAAGAAAAATGAATTAACTAATACTCTGCTAATTAAGAGTTTGAGAATTTGGACTGTAAATTTCACCGGGGAAGGCATCATCTTAATCTTGTTCCATGTTTCATCCACAATGCTGAGCGGAGATTTTTGCCTGCAGTGGGTGCGCAAACACAACTGGGACCTCAGTGAATGAATCTCACCACTGGGCCACCGTTCAAAGGGTTTTCTAATAAGATTAATTGTGTGATTGCAATTGTAAAAACAAAAAAGTGGGAAGAATGAACTGTTTACATAGAAATGATTGCTTAATCACAAAACATTGTTCCCCATTCATTAAAGCAGGCCTCCAAAGAAAGGCTGCCAATGAATTCACTGATACCCTAGTGGGATTCACTGTATATTTTGAATGTACAATTAAAAAACAACAACAACAGTATCTCATTCATTAGTCTCCTTTCTGTCTCACTTTCTGCATGAGTAAAGATTTCCTGAAGTTTTGGCAGGTTCTTCTTTTTGATATTTTACCAGGTTGAGGGACAGTGATGGGCTGTGGAGACTAAGTAGTCAGCCAGCCTGAGCTTAGACAAGTGATCTCGATCTAGAAAGTGTTATAAGGCAGGGCTTCAGTGCAGAAGAGCAGGTCAGTAGCAGGTAGGCCATCAAGAATCCAGGCTAGGGTGAGAGCCCCTTCTGGATGGACTGGCAGTAGTCATAGACTATGTCAAAGGTCGAAGTCCATGATGTCTATTGAGGGGCAATGAAGAGTGAACAGCAGATATCGTATATCCAATCTGATTAACGGGTCCAGAGTGTAAGACGTTCAGGTCAGCCATTGAAAGCTGAGCTATACTTCTTGACAGCAGGCTTTCCTCCTATCACCGTCCTCACCTAGAATTTACCAGCTTGATGGTTGCTCAGTGAGGTCAGCTGGTACACAACATACTTTTTCCTCCCAAAAGGCTGACTTCTATGTATGCAGGCAATTTGAGCTTTAACCACTCTGGACATGCTTCACAAAAATATTTTCTGTTCTCTAAGACTTACTGGGCATGTGATGGCACCTCCATTTTGCATAGAGTCACTCGACCATGGTTATCTCAGGGAATGTTGTAAGTGCACCTATGAGGGGGCTGGGAGTTATGAAAGGTGTGATAGAAACCCAGATTTCTATTTTAGGGAGCATGAGGTTATGTGCACAGAAGACCTTCTGTTGGATTATATATTAGATACCGCATTAATTTAAAAACAGAATTCGAATGTAAATTATAACCCTTGTTATTTCTCATAACTGCAGTTCAGATGGGAAGTTGGCAGGTTTCCCACACTTTCACAAACCAGTCACCTCCAGAATAAATTATATACTGCACCTTATACCAATTGTCCTTAAAAAAGCGACACTTTCACAAATGGCATGGATTGCCACGGACTCCACGAGAAAGTGCAGCCACTGGCTCATGGTAGTTCATCCTCTGTCCATCAAGTCCCTGGAGGCTCTCAGTTGACTATACCCAAGTCTTGAGTGTGAAAGAGCTAGAGTTGTGACATTTGGTTGTAGGGACTGTGGGTCAGAGAAGGTCGATCAGGAGGAAAATCAGGACCATGTGGACACAGGGAACAGTCTCTAGGCAGCCTTCACAGGGTCACAGGTGACTCTCCCCAGAGCCCACAGACTAGAAAGCCAAGGGAGTTTGGCTCCTTTTATCTGGGACTCCAAATACCTTATTTATTCTCCAAGCATAGGCATGAAATGCTCTATAAATTCCTTGAATGAGAGCCCCCAGTATGCATTTGCATGTGTGAGTACATGTGTGCATGAGTCCATGAGTGTATAATTGGTGCTACCTTGTTTCCATCAACACTCGAAAATGAAAAGCCAATGCCCTGAAGGCTGATGGTAAAGTCCCTACATGGTACATCAGCACAAGAGCTTCAGAGAGAAGAAATAGAAAGTTTTGACCTTTCTGAACAAGATGACCCTACTTCAAAGTCTATTTTTCAGTTGACTTAGTTCACAGTCACAGGAGAAGGAAGGGGTGGCCGCTGGGAGTTTTACATGTAGCAGACGGGATGATGGTGGTTGCTTCCATTTGTTCTTGAAATGGCAAGGTCCTGCTTCTGCTACCAGTTCTTCAGACATCCTGGCACATTCCCCAGAGAAACCCACTACCCCTCATTATCATTGCTGAACAGATGGTTCAGAGCGGTCCTCCAGATTTCTGTATGATGCCAAGTGAAAATTAACACTCATGGGGACTCTGTTATTCTAAAATCAAGATCTTAGTTTTGGATTTGGAGATCCTGTCCCAACCTGGAATGTGTCAGTGGTGACAGTTTCAGCATTTCTGGACCTCTTAGGCAAATATTACAGGGGTGCAGGCTGCTCTGAGGACACTATGTGGACAGTTTTGAATTCCTTCATTTCTTTTTTTCTGTAAAAATTTTTTTTTTCAATTACAGTTTACATTCCATTTTATTTTGTATTAGTTTCAGGTATACAGCATAGAATAATTGCCCTTTTTTTCCCTTTTCAATCCTCGCCCAAAGATATGTTTTTCTTTTTTTATTGATTTTAGAGAGAGAGGAAGGGAGAGAGAGAAACATTGATGTGAGTGAGAAACATTGATTGGTTGCCTCCCATGTATGCTTCAAGTGGGGATCAAACCCTCAATCTAGGTATGTACCCTGATCAGGAATCGAACCCCCAATATTTCAGTAGACAGGGCGATGCTCTACCTGGCCAGGGATATTCATTTCTAGATATTTTAGGTACATATTTATCAAAAATTATTATGCGGTGATCAGGAAAAAAGTTATACAATAGGGCCTTGACTTACGAGTGTCCCGACTAATGAGTTTTTTGAGATACCAACTGTCTCTCGGCCGATTTTTTGCATTGAGTTGACAGAGTAATTTGAGTTAACGAGCTCCTTAACGAGCTCGGTCTCGGAACAAATTAAACTCGTAAGTCAAGGCCCCACTGTATAAGCTCAGTGATTTGTATAAAGTCATAAGTAAATCTACATTAGATGAATGAATGAATAATTATTATACATCATTACTTCCTGACACGTTATAAATTTCTTCATGTATTTTTTATCAGTCTTCTCCACTAGAATGTAAGTTTTATGAGGGCAGGAATCTTGTTTTAGCCACTGCAATTTTCTCCCAACAGGGATATGATAGACACTTAATAAATGTTTGTTAAATGAATGGGTTATCCAGGAGGACAGAGTGAGTGAAGAAATGATGGCAGCAATGTGAAATTCCACTTTTGAACATATTTCTGAGTTGCTTTCTCCTTTAAATACTCCAGCCTGTCCACAGCTGCCTTCAAAGTTAATAAGTATTGAATGGTCTGCTGTGTTCCAGGCCCTGGGATGGAATTTTGTTGACATGTGAATGAATCTTTCATTTACAATCTTATGAGGTCTGAATTACGATTGTTCCCAGTTTGTCAATGAGGAAACTAAAGTTTACAAAGGTTAAAAACTTGCCCAAGCACATGGGTCGAATAAGGTGAGTGGCCAGGTTTTGACAACAGGTCTGATTAACCCGTTGGACCAGTAAAGCCTTTCCATGTCTTTCTTTGATTTGTTTATTCACCCAACCAATAAACTACCCTACTCCTATGGAGGACTTTCTATGGATGCCTGGTGGTATAATCCCTGCCTTCACTGCGTGTTAGGAGGAGAGGAGTTGGGATTGGGGGAGCAGGTATGTGGGTTTATATGCAATGGCAGCATAAACTGACAAGTTTCAGCCAGTTTGCTTCAGGAATGTTCCCCAGGGAGGGAGGGGGAAATGAACAGTGACATGCCCCACAGCCAGGTCAGAGTGACAGTCCATTTGCAGGAGGTGGCGGCTGCTTCCCAAATGGACTTGTGCTGTGTCATGAAATGGAGATCTTGTCAGTTTCCCTGGAGTCAAGTTAAACCCAGATGACTGTCCCTTTAAAATATTGATCCGGTCTATGTTTTATCCACTTCACTTCTTCAAGTGGAAGTTTCCAGAGAGTTGTTTGTGGTTATCAGAAGAAAGAAGGAAGCTAGTTAATACATTGTCAGCACTGAAATGTGTAGCTTCTCAGGGCTCATCATCCTAATGGGCTGATTGGCTTTTCAGCACTGCTTGTTAGTCTTCATTTAGGGCTGTATTATTTTCATGTCACTCAGTGCTCCGGGGTCCCCATGCCACCTCCGGGAGGCCCTCCAGGCTGCAGGAGGGGAAGCTGGCACTGTTCTCAGAATGAGGGCTGTATGAGAGCCTGGACCACCTTCCTTTCTTGCTTCTTTGCAGACTCACTTTCAAAATGTTTATATTCGCTTACCAATGCAGGGCTGTATCGGAGGGACTCTGTGCGTTCCAATCAAGCACTTAATTAATTATTTCAGATTCTTGTAAAATAGCAAATAATCACCAGGAGTGTTTTACCTTCCCCCTTTTTCCCCTTCACTGTTTTTTTTTTAAACAGGCTGCGGGACACATTGCAGTAAATATTTCACACGGGACTTAGTGCCACCATAATAATTAATGCCAGAAAGTTATGTGAAGGTCTTCCTGTATGAAGTAAACTAGCCCTTGCTGAGAATGAAAGATGAATGGTGGGAGAGCTGAGAAGAAAGCTGCAGTGAAAACCATCTAAGATTTAAGATATATAAACTGCAGGAAAGGAACCCACATATTTTTATCTTTGCCCAGAAAGGTGACTACTTTTCTAACACAGTAAGAGAATAACAACATCTTCAGTGAGCAAACAATTGCACAACTGTGTGATCAGATGCTTATAGATGTTGCAAGGAAAAAAAAATTAACAGGGCACTGTGCTTTGCCCAGTTTTTATTTGCTGCCCTTTGAGTGATTAGATTCTGTCAATCAAAGACTGTTTTTATAGCCCTGGCTGGTGTGGCTCAATTGGTTGGAGTGTCATTCCATGCACCAAAAGGTGGCGGGTTAGTTCCCAGTCAGGGCATTTGCCCAGGTTGCAGGTTCTATCCCTGGTTGGGGTGTGTGTGGGATGCAACCAATTGATGTCTCTCTCTCCCTTCCTCTCTCTCTAAAAAAGACTGTTTGTATATAAAAAGCCATTAAATTTAGATCTTCAGTACCAAACTCGAATGCAGCCAGAGACAGCAGTTACTCCGTGGCTCACGTTTTCACGGGGGTGAATTATAGGTATTGGCATTGAGCTTTGTAAACTGGGCTTACCTAGGGATTTTAATAAGCTATGGATCGCAGTTTTATGTTTTCCCTTCCTAAGAACATATAGCATTTGCACACTGAGACCTCATTCGTTGTTCGTATGCTTCATCAAATCGCAATTCATGGGGTAGATGTACAAGGACTGGAAATAGATATATCCAACCAGTGAAATAAGATATGTTTGTGAGTCAATATCTGCCAAGAAAAAAAAAAGGTCCTGAGGATCCTTTGTGTTCCCTTTAAATAAAGAGCCCTTTTTCTTCAAGCATCATATAAACTTTTATCTTCTCTGAGTTGATGCGAGACCTTCAGTGTATCTAACAAGGACCAAGTCAGAGGGACGGTAGGTTGACTTGACATTGGGGAGGGTCCAGGCTGTTCACATAAGTTCCCAGCTCAGTGAGGCCTGGCAGGGCACATGGCCCTGCTTCCTGCCTCTCCTCGTGCATTGCCCAGCCCTCTCTCTTGTCATCTTTGCTCAGGGTTCTCTTCTGTCTGCAGCAGGAACCTTTATTGAATATTCTGACCTCATTCTCTGGGTATTGCTCCCAGGATGTCACTGCAAGGTCTGTGTACAGAATAGGTGACAGAAAGGGCTGCACTGCAGAGCTGAGGTCTGCCTGGCTGAGCCAGGAGTCTGTATTTATCCACCAGTTATTGTCTGGACCACTAGAAGAGCCTCCTAACCCGCACCTCCAACGGACCCCACATGACACCTGAAATGCTGTTTTTTATCTGAGCATCTTGCCTCTCTCCTCCTCCTCCTTCAATGCCTTAAAATTCTCTTAAAGATAAAGACAGAGCCCTGCATAGTCTGACTCCTGACTTATTTCACGCCACAGCTCTTGTTCTCTGGGCTCCAGCAACATGCCCTTCTTGAAGCTTTACTTATGTCTATCAAAGGACCCTTTGATATGAAATTCCCTCTGCACAAAGACACTGTCTTCAACCTTGACCTATGCACTTCTCAAGCATGATAACTCGGCTCATTCTTCACTTCTCAGAGAAATCTTCCCACCCACCTCATTACCTTGCTCTATATTCCTTCATAGCAGCATGCAGTTCTCTCAAGGACTTTATCTTGTAGCTTTACATGGCTATGTATGTGTGTGCTATTTGATCAATATCTGTCTCTCCCTGGTAGATGGTAAGCTTCATGAGGTCAGGGACCCCTTCTGCTGGGCTAGTCCTTTTATCTCCAGTGCTTAGCATTTTGCCTGTTACAGAGGAAGCATTTCATGAACATTAGTTAAAATAAGAAAAGGACAATAGAATGAGGGAGAGTGCTAGTGATAGAGCATGGGCATGGGAGAGAGAGAGAAAGAGAAAGAGAGAGAGAGAGAGAGAGAGAGAGAGAGAGAGAGAGAGAGAGAGGAGAAGAGAGGCAATTCACTCTCCTGTAGCCTGTGGAAGATAGTGATGACATTGTTTTCCATTTCTGCCTTGAATACTGACTTTCACTGAGTCTAAAATATCATAATTCTATGGTACAAAATTATCTTTCTTATCACAAAGAAAAAAAACATTGCCAATTAAATGATGACATGCTATTGATTGTAAAATGCCTCTCAAGTTTAGACATCAAAATTTCATATGGCAAAATGTGAAAAGATGTGACTCTTAGAATTGATGCACATTAGAGTTAGCTTACATTAAATCTAGGAAAAAAATTAAGCTAAATTGATAGTCAAGTGCATGTGGATTGCAGAATGATGGCCATGATGCTTGGTGCTATTGCACACTGACTTCTGAATATCAAAATGCTACTGCAGCAGTGTTTTTTTTCTTTCTGGTTATAAGACATGGTCTGGGGCACATCCAGTCACACAGGTGTCCCTTGGTCACCTGGTGATAAGTAGCACTTTAGTGTCAGGTGGTTGGGATTATGAGGGACAGCCTACAATGTGGTAAAGGGAAGACATCATGACTCTCAATGGTAAGCACTAAACAAAGGACTAGAAATTTACACATAGTACAGAACAGTGATGGCGAACCTTTTGAGCGTGGCGTGTCAGCATTTTGAAAAACCCTAACTTAACTCTGGTGCCGTGTCACATATAGAAATGTTTTGATATTTGCAACCATAGTAAAACAAAGACTTATATTTTTGATATTTATTTTATATATTTAAATGCCATTTCACAAAGAAAAATCAACCAAAAAAATGAGTTCGCGTGTCACCTCTGACACGCATGTCATAGGTTCTCCACCACTGGTACAGAATGTAGTCCAAAGAGGTGCTCAAGCACTCCTTTCCCATGAGCTCCTAAAAAGTAGCCTAACTATGTTGCTGGGATTGTTTCTGCATGCTACTTGGAAGAGGAGTGATGGATTAACAGTTTGCAACAATGTTTAGGGATAAACCTGGAAGATGCAAGGTTATCACTCTTTCTCCCCAGCTAGAAAAGGAACACTAACTGGTTAGTAGTCAAGAATCTAGGTTCTTATCCCAGGTCTATCACAAGCCAAGTGACCTTAGCAGATGATGCCACTCCTGTGCTCCTCAGTGGGATTGCCTGTCCCCAAGATGTGTCCAATCCTCACCCTTAATATGAGCCCACCTCCCCATATGTCAATGAAATAATAAGCTCTCTGGGACTTGTGTAGGTTTGTCCTCTCTTCCCTACATTGCTCCATTGGTTTCTATCCATCTTTCTTTTTAATCAATCAACACATTTTCAGCACCTGTTGCTATGTGGTAGTGATGACTTCTGCCCTTCTCTTCTGTTATGTTTTTCCCCCCACACTCCTGGTATTTATTCTTTTCATAGTTCTAATCCTATGTCCTTTCCACCAGCTTAGGTGTAGTGCCTCAAATCCAGACACTTCCAGTTGTGTCTAGAAATGATAATGTGAATAATATGGCAATTAACACTGTTCTCAGACCCTTTGATCTCATGGCCATAGAAGTATAGAAAGGCTGGGCCTGGCAGGCTCTGTAGAGTTTGACTTAGCTAATTAGCTCATTTAACCAATGAGAAGACTTTCAAGGGGATGGGGGCATGATTTACCAAAGGTTATGCAGCTGGTCATGGGAGACGTAGGATCTGATTTGCCAGACTGCCATCGCAAGCTCTCTCCAGTGCACCACGCTGACTTCATTCTTAGCAATACCCAGGACAATAGATTCCTGTGCCCTATTTTAAGTTTCTATTTACTTTGCCTTCTGCATTTTGCAAACCTGTTTTGAAAAAGAATCATCTTCTTTTCAGAAGCTCTTCTTTTATTTCACATTAAAAATCTGAATATGAATTCCCTTAGAAGTTGAGTGCTTATAATTTTCTTTAAGTCACCAGCGTCAAGACTCTTTGTTGCTGCTTTTTGAATTTAAATTCTCTTTCTTAGGAATAACCTAGAGACCCAGGACATTTATTTAGTGTCCTATCTTAAGGATTCTCCTTTCTTGGAGATCTAGTCTCTGTTTGTTATCAGATTGTCTTAGTCTGTTCAGGCTGCTATAAGAACAATAGTGTAAACTGGGTGGCTTAAACAGCCAACATTTATTTCTCACAGTTCTGGAGGCTGGGTAGTCCAAGATCAAGGTGCCAGCAGGTTCGATGCCTATTGAGGTTCATAGATGGCTGTCTTCTAGTATCTTCACATAGTGGAAGGGGCAAGGAAGCTCTCTGTGCCTCTTTTATAAGGACACTAATCTCATTCATAAGGGTTCTCTCCTCATGACCTAATCACCTTCCAAAGGCCTCACCTTCAATCACTATCACACTGGGACTTTCTAAGTCATGAATGCTGTTGGAAAGCCCTTAAGAAAGATAAAGGTGGGAAAACTCACAGGGTGAATGTTTTCTGTGTATCTACTATGTGCCTTACAAACATGATCTCATTTTAACTCTCCCAACAATCAGCTGAGAGTATGACTTTCATTTTATAGATAAAGAAACTGAGACACAGAGAGATTAAAAATAATGGATTGACAAGTCACCGGAGTAGCGAGGGGTCCAACCAAGATTCAAACCCAAATCTGTCTCTTTATGAAGCCTGGTAGTATGCCTTTTCAGATACAGGAACTTGAACTTTTCCTAATGTGTGTGTAGTATGGTTTTTTGAGCTGTTGATTTAATTATTTATCTTTTGCTGAGGATGAGTAACACAATCAGTGATTTCCCTAAAGAGATTTATGAACTGTCCCTTTCATTTTCTGTCTTATCTGAACATCCCTGGGAATTATCATCAACAGGCAGGGCTTTAGAGGTGAAATCTTGCTGGGGTTAACAGTGCATTGTCACTACCATAACTGAATGGTGACTGGCAGAATGAAATCCATTTGTTTGGACTGAGTAGCAGGACAGGGGTTTTCTACTCCTTGACGGCAGGAAATCACCAGTCGTTTTAATCATCCCAACTGATCTGGACCTTCCATCCTAGAGTCCTGGATTGTTGCCTCTTCTCAATGCAGAGGCTGCATCTCCATCCCTTGGGTCACCCAAGCCACTTCTTCTAGGAGCAAGAGGATCTTTGGGCTCTTCTTTGTGCAAAAGTATGATTTCCTCTCTATTCAACTTAGAAAACTTAAGTGACAAAATTCTGAATGGTCACAGCTTTGAGCACCAGAGACTTGCCCTTGTTAGAGTCTATGTTTTCTTAATCTGTGCAAAGCAACACAGATGGCTTGAGTCCCAGTGACGACTCAACCCAATGATGCCCAACATCAGTTTCATCTTGCCTCTGTGTCGGAGATCTATCACGCAGTGTTTCAGAACATGGGCAGGCCATATGCTTTTGCCTAGTGCCAAAGTTTAAGACTTTCTCTGAAAAATATCACTGCATTATTACTTTTGAAGACTGTGATGCTGTTTGCATAATGACATCCATTTAGATTTTGCCTTGACATTTTTTTCAAAAGGACTTTCATGTATGTTATCTCAGTCTTATAATCCATTTTTCACACTGCAGCCAAAGTCATCTTTAAAAAAACATCAATCTGATGCTATCACATCATTGCTTAAAATCTTCCATTCATTTCCCGTTGCCATCAAAACAAATGCCAAATTCCTTTCCACAGTTTGAAATATCCTACAGGAGCTGACTCCTGCCTACTTCTCTACTCGGCCTCCTGCTTGCTCAGTTGTAGCCACTTGGGTATTTTTCCTATTCCAGGAATTCATTGCTACGCCAGGGTCTTTGCACTTGTTGTCCTCTATGTCTCAGTGCTTTCTGTGAAGATGTCTGGGTGGCTGGCTTCTTGACACCTGAAACAGGTGTCAGCTGAATGAATCCTCATGGCCTAGGGAGTACTCATGGGTATTTACTAATGTCAGGTCTTCCTCAACTGCACATTTTCCTATTTTAATTCTATTCTTTCATCTACTGCACATTTGTTTTAGGACTTATATATTGTTGAAACTATTTTCTTTTTGTTGTTGTTGTTAATATATATTTATTGATTTCAGAGAGGGAGAGGGAGAGAGATAAAAACATCAATGATGAGAGAGAATCATTGACCAGCTGCCTCCTGCATGCCCCTTTCTGGGAATTGAGCCCGCAACCTGGGCATGTGCCCTTGACCAGAATCAAACCCGGGACCCTTCAGTCCGCAGTCTGACACTCTATCCACTGAGCCAAATCAGCTAGGGCATGTTGAAACTATTTTCATTTCAGTTCCAAGAAGCTGAAGGAGCCAATCTTTGATTTTTTTGGTGATTTCCCCCTTCAGTGCTTTTCACCTGACAATAAGAAGATATAAGGTTTGGGAGGCTGGGTAAAAATGGTGAAGGGATTAAGAAGTACAAAGTGATTGTTACAGAGTAGTCACGGGGATGCAAAGTGCAGCATAGGGAATATAGTCAATAATATTCTAGTAACTATGTATGGTGTCAGATGGGTACGAGCTTTATCAGAGTGATCACTTAGTAAGCCATATAGTATCTAATCACTAGGGTGTACACCTGAAACTAATATAATATTGTACATCAACTGTAATTGAAAACTAAAAATGATTTAAAACATAATAAAATTACAAAAAAAGAAGATACAATGATTGGCAGCATAGTGGGAGAATTAGGGGATTTGTGTTCATGATTGACCCACTTGCTAACCGGCTGAGTGGGGGAAGGAACACATTCACCCTCTGGGTCTTACAGCCTCCTGTTCTGGAAAATGAGATGCTTTGGACTCCATCTCATTCTTCTAATTCATGGCCAGCGTTTTCAAATATGACCATAGTTCCTTGTGTGATCACAAAAAAACAGATTTCTCTGTAGTAATCAAAAGAGGATCAGAAGAAATAAAACCAAGGAGCTTGAAATGAACATGGTGTTTGATTTCTAATTATTTCTGTTTTGCAAAAGATTCAAGACCTCACGAGGTGGTCCCAGTCTCATGTAACAGGGGTCCATGTCCCCCTATGATTGTGTTCAGCATGTGGGACTGGGATAAATCATAACAACAGAAAGCAGGTCGTTTGTGGGCTTGTGTGTCCTGCCAGGTGCCTGGATGCAAACTGTGAGATGGTCACATACAACGAAGGACACGGCGAGGTGCATTTTCTTGTCCTTCACGTTGAGGTTCCTATGGAGAACCTGCCAACTCAAAGTTACATCTAGTTCTTTTTGTTGGTGTTTTTGTGGAAAACAAAGCTAGGAAAATATTGTCAATATTGTCATGATTGCTAAGGAAAATAAAAAAGCTGCATGCATTTTTGAGAATCGTAATTAATGCTGGGATTGTGCCAGGATCTTTTGCTTGATTTTTGTGAAAACCTTTCCACTGTCTCAATAGCAAGGAGATCGACAACTTCTGTTCATTGGAAAATGAATCGGGTCACTGAATTTCTAAAGTGTAGAATAAAGTTTCAGATTTCTAGACACTCCCAGAAATGGTTGTCTTCAGGTGCTCTGTCCTGTGTGTGGTTATCATCAATTTGTGTGAAACAGGATAACTAAACCACAGTGAATGACTGAAGGTCCTGGCGTTTGGCTGATTGTATGGGCCCCTCCTTCATTTCTTGGTGTGTTTTGTGATAGAGATATGATTTGGCTGAGTATATCTCTTACTCCTTCAGCGCAGATACTTAAAGGGTGTCTGTTTCGATGCCATACTCTAATAAAAGGCGGGGACCAGCTGTAGGAATTTACAGTTCTTTACAGCTTTTCTTGCGTTGTCACATGAAGTTAGCTCTCTCTGAAGACAGGCTGAGTTTACAGCACTTAATGCTCTGGCAGGAGATTACCATAATTACTAGTGATCAATGTTTAATGCCTCTCCGGCCAGCCTCACCTTTGCCCCTTAACAAGACAGGATGCAGAAGAAAGAAATAAGTCAGTGATAGCAGCTTCATAGCGAGCTTGATTTAGTTTACAGGAAAACGGATTCTGCCCTGGCGTGTGAAATACACCCAGGCTCCGCAGCGCACTGGTTCTGAGTATTCTCCGGGATGTCAGTTGCTAGATTGGTACTACATTTTTACACAATGAATCAAGTTCCTTTTGAAGATGTACCATGCTCTCACTTAAAAAAAAAATTACCAGGAGATAAAAAATCATTTGATTTCTTCCTCTCTGTTCCTTACAAGAGCAATCTATATAGTTCAGTACGAGAACGGTGGTGGGTGTGAGCGCTAGCAAAGCAAGAATTCAACATGGAAAATAAAGGTACATCTTGGAGAGATGAACACCCCCTCCCCATCCCCACTAATTAATAGCGTATTATAACAAAGAAAATCATTAAAACGTGAAGGTCTGTTTTTTCCAGTCACATTTATCAAACATGGTAAAGTGGTCCCTGAGCTCCATTAGGTCCTGTGTATTTTTAACATGATGTATGGATTTTCCTTTTCTATTGTTCAAATGTGAAAATGTTTGAAAAAGAGAAACATGCTTTTATTGCCAAATTTTAACGTATTGAAGGGGATAAAAAGGAAAGTGTAATAAGAGCAGTATATTTTATGTCAAAAGTAACCTTTCTATAGTACTCTTTAGATAAACCTGATATTGGGAAAGAAAGGGAAAGATAAGTAGTTCCCTTATTCATCTTAGTCCAAAATCTATTTTACTCACTGCTGGTTGTTGGCATTGCGTGATGATATGACATAGTACCAGACGATCAGATTATCCGAAAAGAAGGAGAGTCCCAATTTAATGGCTCCTCACCAAAATTTTGCTCTTATCTCTACATCACAGAAAAATAAGTAGTTGTTAAATTTCAAATCCCGTAGTCTTTCTGATTTATCATCAAATCGTGGATGCACTTAGCTGCCTAGCATCAGGGAATCCAATAAGTCCTGTCACATAAGAAGAAAAGGAAAAACCCCATTGGATAATGGGTTACAGTCTCCCCTACGGTGATTTATTTCTGTCACAGACTTAATTTTATCAGGAGGCAGATGCTCTGTCTGTATCAGTGTATTCATTTCTGCATTTATCTGCTTCATTAAAGAAAAAAGCACCTGCTGCATTCGGGGGGATGTATTTGGCTTTATTATATGCCCCGATGACCCAATTAGGTGCTATTTAATCACATCTCGAGTTTCTACTTTTTGATGATTTGAAAATCCCTCAGCTCTTTTATAAGGTGAGTCTGATGGGAAGGGGTGCCACCGCCGATGAAATTGCACGGGGTAACCCTTACAGCGACAGACGGTGTGAGCGTCTGAGCTCCCTGTTCCCCAGTCTCTAAGATTCATGTCAGAGGGGATAAGCGCAGCTTACCAGGGTTATCAGGCGATACCTGGGATGAAGCCGTGGCTGCCTCTGTTCGGAATTAATTTTGTTGGCCTGCGTGTGGAAGGCATTGTTGCCTGTCACATCTGCCAAGTAGACCTAATGTATGTACTTTATGAATATATATAGGGAGAAGGAAAAAAAGGCGGAAAGGAAAGAATAAAGAGAGGAAGGAAAATAGGTAGGAAGGAATGAAGGGAGCAGGCAAGAAAGGAACTTAAAGAAAAAAATCCCTTATTTTTATTTGGTCTGAGTCACCACACCTCAGCGCAGAACACTTTAATGAAGTGCTTGTGTCTCATCACCTGGACCCTCCCTCCAATCTGCCACTTCACGGAGCCTCTGCTCCTCTGAATAACCATCCTTGTTCTGGGGCAGCTGAGGTGCACAGGTTGGCATCCGCTGCCAACTGTCACCATTCCAGTGGAGCAGCCACATCTGCCTGCCACCTTGCACCTTTTGGCAGCCTCTCTACTGCACAGTGCCTTGCCTTTTCCTCCTGCTGAGCAAGGAGGTCCCCGGCAGGGAGGGTCAGGTAGCTGAACTGTTCCATAAGCTTAGAGTATCTGCCGTGCCCATTCTGGCATTCAGTCCAAAGGTCTGTGCTGTTGTCAGCTGCCAATGACAAGTGACAAAAACGAACTGTGACTTCTAGGAAGTTTCCCAAATCCCTTCTTCACTTTCTTAGGGGTTTTCTTCTTTCCATTCCTGCTTCCTCATTGATTTCCCTGAAAAAAATAGTCAGCCAGAACAGCTTTTTTTTTTTCATCCAAAGGGGCCACAGAGGTTAAGGTAGATTGTGATGCTGAGTTCCCAGTTTTGCATGTTAGTGGGATCGCTGCAAGAGAGCTAATAGACAGGAAAGGAGACCAAGTTAATGACAATTCTCCAAACAGCTGTTGTACCATTCAGCTTCACTACTTCAGTTAATTAATCAGCACCTTGCTGGCAACTCTGGGGGAGAGACTCGTTAGATACTGGTAGCAAACAGACAATGCTTTCATATCAAATATGTTCAACACCATCGAATGCAGCGATAACTTCCGCAGAAGGGGGTAGGGAATACCGGGGCGTATAAAGGCGCTCGGAAAGAGGCCCTGGGTATTCTCAGAGACACAGGCTTGCTGAAGTGCTGCCTATGTTGTTTCCTTTGCTCTCTGTAGCCAGCCCCCATCAAACACGGGCAGGAGAATCTCCAGGGGGCCCCGTTCCCATAGATGGCTCTGTTTTCTTGGAATAAATAAATATGTATTCGGAGGTTGATCGCCATGCTCACCATACATAATAAATCAAGCATCTTCATTTCTGATTTTAGTCACAGGACCCCATTTGGAATTTTAATCATTGAAATAGTCCTCAAACGTGTGACGACGATGGAGGGAGATCAAAAATCGGCCACTCACCAAGCATTTAGTATGAGAGCTATTGACTCTGAAGCTTCTCCCAGACTTTTATATTCGAAAGGGAAGCGACCTCTTTTCCTCCCCAGGAAGTCAATAAAGGCATGCATATTTTATGAATGATAATGCACAGAAATCTTACACAGACAAAATTATGTCTATATCTGGCCGATGTCCTCTGCGTTTTCTTACTCTTCCAAAATGGTTGTCCCTGAAGTCCTGGGTTTAGTGTCACAGTTGTTTTACTCAGTTTCCTTTATTCCATGGCCTTTCTCATTGATTAATGAAGAAGATGCCATGTGCATAGTTCTTACTTTACTTTCTCTTTGTTTCTTTATGTCTGTAGCCAGACATTATACAGAGATAATGTGGACAAATGACAGCTTAAAAAAAAAAAGATTTGGCATCAAATGATATATCTCTTCTAGTTAAACTTTAAATTATTGATTAATGAGAAAGAGAACATTGCTCACAATAAACAATCTACATAATTATTACCTACACCTTAAAAATGCACATGTGTACATTTTATATGTGTGCATGATTTTACCCATTTTTTTAAAAAAATCATTTTCCAGTTTTAGGAATAACATTGTGAAGTAGAAATTGTCTATGCGTTTAAATATGATCATGCTTTGGAAATATTTCCCTTTGAATTCCCTTCGCTGATATTCTCACAAATGGGATATAGCCTTCAGTTTCCTGCCCACCTGCCAGCGGTCAGATGGAGAACTTCATACCAAGCATTGAGGTTGTATTAACCAATTCATTTGGACAATTTATCCACTTGGCCCGCATGTACTGATGGAGACCATTATAGCTTCAGTTCTTTAATGAATCCTACATTATGGCAGAAGAATATCATTGAGTCTATAATACTCCAGGGAACTATAAAGAGAAATGTCCCTTTTAAATTAGCTTTATGGCACTGAAGCTTTATGTATTTACTTGCAAGTTCAATATTAACTCAAAGTATGATTCTTAAACTGTCTCTGTTGTTGAAGGGCTTTCTTGGCAGTTATTAACTGACTGTTTAAGGAAGAACAATTCCCATCTGCTACAGAGAGAGCAGGATGCTTCCTTAATCTCAGGTAATCAGATGTACAAAACTTAGACACAAAGTGACTTCTGCCTAATCCAGCTTTTCAAAGTGTGGTTTACTTTTAGATTTGGTCTACAGATAGACTTCTTTACTTTGTTCTTTTTCCAAATGATAGGTTCCTGATTTGTGACCCGTTTAGAATAGAAGGAGATGAATTTTACTAGGCAAGGGGGTGATTGATGGCAGAGTGGTGGTTTGCCTGCCTCTTAGCTTTTGTGGGTCTTGGGCTATTTGAAAACTATGTATTGTTTCATGGCATCTTTAAAAGCTCATTTGTACTGACATTTGACCCAGTGATCCCACGGCTAGAAATATATCCTAAGAATTCCAAAACACCAATCAGAAAGAATGTATGCACCCCTCTGTTCATAGCAGCACAATTTACAATAGCTAAGCCCTGGAAACAGCTCAAGTGCCCATCAATAGATGATCATGTAAAAAAGATGCAGTACAGTTATACCATCGAATACTATGCAGCTGCAAAAATAAGGATCTCTTACCTTTTGAGATAGCATGGAGGGATCTGGATAGTATTATGCTAAGTGAAATAAGCCAGTCAGGGAAAGACAAGTACCACATGATCCCACTCTTATGTGAAATCTAACAAAATAAACTGATGAACAAAATAGATCCAGAGACATAGAAGCATGGAACAGACTGACGAATCTCAAAGGGAAGAGATTAACCAAAGAACTTATAAGCGTACTAGAGGCCCAATGCATGAAATTCGTGCAAGGGGCTTGGCCCTCACAACCCCAGCTGCCTTGAGCCCCGTGGCCCTGTGGCCCCTGCCCACTGGTGGTTCCGGAAGGATGTTCTGCCATCTGGTCTAATTAGAATATTAGCTCTTTATTATATAGGATATGCATAACCCATGGACACAGACAATAGTGCTGTGAAGGCCTGGAGGTGGAGTGGGTTCAGGGTGGAGGGGTTCAATGGGAACAAAAGGGATATCTGTAATACTTTCAACTATAAAGATAAAATTTAAAAAATCCTCATTTGTTCTCTGAAAGCTTAACCAAAGATGGAAGATATGGCACATGTACCACCCTGATCCATCTGGCACCTATAGCAGACATCAGGAATGGAGCACTGAGCCATTCTCAATCAGGCACTGAGAATCTTTGTAAGCACCCAGCTCCAGAAAGCCAACTCACTGATTAAAGCTGGCACCTGAAATGAAATTTATTTACTGTCCTTGACCTAGACCAAGGGTTGGCATATTATAGCTCATGGGCCAAATAAAGTTTTACTGCAATGTATTGTCTATGGCTGCTTTCATTCTACAATGTCAGAGTTGAATATTTGTGATAGAGATTGTGTGGCTCTTCAAGCCTAAAAATATTTACTTTTGGTCTTTTATTGTTCCAGATTTTTATAGGTTTCCTGTGTCTAGGTTTTCCTTGTTTTGCAGAAACAGAACATGTTAAGAAGCTTTCTCAGGGGAAGCAGGATGGGAGGGAGGGAAGATGAAGAATGGAGTGGAGGGGGAAGCCTATAACCCAACCATGCTTTGTGAGCTGACCTTTTAGGGTTGGATCAGATCTGAGTGGCATTGAGAATGAGACCGTGAACTTGCTTCTTGAGGAATCTGCTAACTGGGAATTTCCTTTTGGTTAAGATAAGTAAAACCAATGAAGAGAAGGATTTCTCTCATCGGCGGAAGCTGTGTTGTAGTGGGAAGATCTTAGGCTTTCCCTGCATCATTCCTGTGTAGGAATCATGAGCACTACTCACTTCCTGTGTGACTTTGGGCTTTGCATAGTGAATGGGGATGACACTATCTCCTCAGGTGGTTAAGTCATATAACACATGAAAAGTACTGGTAGGAGGTATGAGTTCAATCATTGTTAGTGTCTATCACCTAAGTTTCATCAAAGGTAGAAAATGCTGTCCCTGCTGTGAAATACTTTTAAACTGTTATGTATGTCTAGGTGAACATGCTTTCTCCTTGGCTTCTCTAAAGTTTCTAGACTTACATTCTTTCTTTCTTTTTTTGGGGGGGAGGGAGGGTTAAGGGTGGAGCAGAGGGGTATCGGACCAGAGCTGCTCTGTGCTTAAACTGATCTGGACAGAGGCACTTACCCACACCTTCTATCTCTTAAAGGCTTCAGTTTACCCCTCTGTGAAATGGGCACAGAACTAACAAAATGTATTCATTTATTCAATAATTATTCCTTATGTACTGTAATATCCCAGACACTATTCCAGGCACTAGAATGAAACCTGAAATCTTAGATCAGGTACCCGATCTGACAGAGGTTACATTCTTTGAGGAGATAAACTAGACAAAAAAAGTAAATAGCAATTGAGACTTACATTCTTTCTGCCTTTGAAGATCTTCGGGAATTGGCCTCAAATCAGGTTCCCTGTGGGAGGCTGACTAGAATTGACCTCGACTTTTAAAGCATCCTATATTGCTAAAAGGTATTGTTCATTGTTTCATTCAACTAATCAATTAACATATAAAACTGAATATGTCTCATGTCCTCCCCATAGTTTATCAGAAGAATAAGCAAGGAAATGACAATTGGTATGAGGAAGGAAGGGGTGGCCCATGGATGCTTCTAGAGGGTCTGGCTTCTACCCTGGGAAGTCACTTTCGCAGAGAAGGAACTCTGTAGCCAAATCTCAAGAGATGTGAAGAATGCATAGAAGGCAGAGGAGGGCCTGGGTACAGTAAAGAGGTGAAAATGTGGAAATCACAGTGATAAGAGGTACACATAGTTGGGTACCACTGGCTTGTGGTAGGAGACAGGCATGGGTAAAAATCGCAACAGTCTTTATGTGTGAAGCTAAGAGAATTTGAATTCTACCTGCCATACCACTGAGGACCACTGAGGGATGTCAGCAGAACAGTGACAGGATCAAATGATGAACAAGTCCTTAAGAGAGTATTTGAAGAGGAACTGTACACTGAAATATGACCCTTGCAAGGAGAATAAGACTTTGGCAAGATGGAAAAGTTCAAGGAGGTGTGTGTTTCTTTTTTTTTTCAGGGAGTCAGTCTTCATGACTTTCCCTCATTGTTTTCTGCTGTGCAGCCCAGGGTGTGAATAGGAACGAGAACCCACCAGTCCTTTTTTGGGTTTTCTAATACTTTGCAGACTTTACTCCGACTTGAGAAGTGTTGATCTAATCAATGCCATTGGGTTTTTTTTAAACTAGAATTTTTCACCAAAAAAAAGAGATTGATTAGAAAAAAATGATTTAGACTCACACTAAATTATATTAAACTGCTAACTTAGGTAGGGCCTAATCAGTTTTAAACATACTATTGTAAATGTGAGTGTTTTTAGGCAGAGATCCTCATGGAGGGAATTGGTATACATTTTACATCTGGGATGGCATCATTCCTGCTCAGTTGATGGTTGCTTCTATTGGTCATCTTTTATGTATGGTGCAGTGACCAAATCTATTCCTTGGTAGAGTCTGGTCATTGTCATATCAAATAGGATTTGTCTGTGGCTACCCTTCTTGCACAGCCTATCCAACTTCCTTTTTGCCTTATAGACTTCTTTTTAATTATATTTTGTGCATTGTTAGTGCATATTCCACTCTAATATCCTTCCTTATGGGTTGATGCTGAATCCCTGGTCTTGAGGTAGTGAGGCATGATGGGGGGAATGTGGACTTTGGGATACAGTGTACTTGAGGGTGAAACCTGGAGTGTTACTTAGCATCTTTGTGAACTTGGAAAAAATTAGCTTAAGTTCTCTCATTTTCCTTTCCTTCTTCTGTAAAATTGAAATTGCAGGTACCTACCTTCTAGATCATTGCCAGGTTTAGATGGGATGTGAGGGATGTGTCTAGCGTTGTGCCTGCTGCAGTCTACATCCCCTAGAAAATGATAGCTATGAGGCTTTCTTAGAAGTCGTGTTTTTCTCTCTCCCCTTGTCTGCCCATTCTGGGTGAATGTTTTCATCAGGTAAGCCTATTTCATTAGCAGGAAGACTGACTTCTTTAAAGATTACTTCTCTTCTGTACCTCCTGGAAGACTTGCACCCCAGGAAGCAGGAAACAGCCCTTTTCTATAGTCCTTTCTGACTGGCACACTTTAAAGTCTCTACTGAGCCTTGCAGGCAAGATCAAAAGAGCTCTGAGCTCCTGGAGCTTTGGAACATTTTAAACCTGCTCAGGGGCCTTTGACTGCTAACTGCCTACACGCAGGGATGACACAGAGTGGGGTGGGGTGGGCTGAAGTGGAGATAGAGGGTGAATGGCCAGAGTGTAGTGCAAAGACGATTTGCCTGGATATGAGGTGGCCCAGGGTTCGAATCCTCAGCTCATTACTAGCTCATTGCCTGGGGGATAGTACCTCTGACTCACACAGTACCTGAGAACTTCTGCTCTCAGGAGAAATTGTCAAACACAAATGATAATCCTTTTAATTCCAAAGTTCCTTTAAGAAGGAAAATGTGTTCAATGGATTGTCTTAAGCTCCTAGGATGCCACTTAGAAAATTACTCTTAAGGGTATTGAATGGCATCCCAGTCATTCAAGCAATTATTATCCCTTTGCTGTACTGTTTAAGAAAAAAATTATTTCCTTTCTCTGTCCTGTAAGTGCTTGCTGACTTTTCAATAGCCTAGAGACTGCACAGGTAACGAGCAGCCAAGAGAGATTTTTAGCTTTGCTCTCAAGAGCTTGGACTTGGGTGCTTGGTCCAAACCTGGTCTCAAGCCCTGATGAGCTGTGTGCCCTCGGGCAAGTTTTTTACCCTTTTTCAAGCCTCAGTTTCAACTTCTGCAAGGTGGGCTGATGACATTAGGACATGCCTCATAGAGGTAAACTCTGAACATAATAGATAAGCAGCTAAAACAGTGGGAGCGTGGTTAATTTCAAACATGCTGCTGCCAATGTGAATTTATTTATTGACCATTACATCTTGTACCTGGAGGAAGTTGGCAAACATTTTCTGGCTGGGAATCATTAGATGTCAGTGTTTCATTCCTACTGTTGGTCCAGGGGACTTTCTCCCATTTGCTATCCTCTGTGTACGTTTCAGCGGTTAAACCTACTCATTTTGCAGTGAGTTGCTGTCTGATGTGATTCAACGTTGAAGAGAAAACAAATCTGTGTAAGGTAGTTGGTGAGTTAGCTGGCGCATAATGTACTCAATTGTTAAACATCATCATTATTCTCACTAGCTTCTATAGTGTACAACTTTACTTTTCCTTTTAATTTTTTTGGTTAATCTTCACCCAAGGATATCCCCCCCCACACACACACACTGAATTTAGAGAGTGGAAGGGAGGGAGGGGGAGAGAAAGAGAGAGACATTGATGTGAGAGAGACACATGTGATTGATTGATTTCTTCCCACATGTGCCCCAACTGGGCTGGGGGATTGAACCTGCAAGCCAGGTATGTGCCCTTGACTGGAAATCGAACCCACAATCATTCAGTGCAAGGGCCAATGCTCTAAGCACTAAGAACACCAGCCAGGGTCTTAATTGTTCTTTACTGCTATGTACACAGAGTTTGCCCTGTTCGTTTATTTTATTTGTTTGTTTGTTTTAGTGGCCCTTGTTTTCAAGGGAAGACTAAGTAGGGCCAATTCCAATCAGATTCTAGAATTAGGGGATGAGGCTAATTTGCCATCTAAAGGGGATACAATTAAACTTAAGCAATAATTTAGATATCAAGAGAATCTGATTAAAAGCACCTAAGGCTCTTTGGATTTTTCAGAAAGAAAGTGCTGTATGAATTAAATATTATTTAGTTGGAGTACAGGGTATGCTTTCATTAGCTCTTTAAATGTTGAAAGATGGGCTGAACGGACGCTTGGACTGGGTTCTAATGTGTAGAGGACAAGAACAGCAGATGGAAGGAGAAGCTTTTAGAATAGAAGCAGAAACGCTGCAAAGGGAATTGAAGAGATTTTGGTACAAGTGGGTATAAAATTAATGGGCTATATCGAGACTTTCAATCACTCATTTAAAATGGGAACATGCAGTTTGTCAGAAGGTATGATGTACAGCCTGGAAGCCAGGTGTCCTCCATTTATCGGTGGTTAGGAAGATGGGCCCATGGTGTCAAACCCACTTGAATGAGTTCAAACCCCAACTCTGCTGTTTTCCGTGTGCAGACTTGATAGGCAAGTTACCTAACCTCTTGGGCTCCCCATCTCCTGATTTTTAAAAAAGTGGAGACAAATAATACCTATTTTATAGGTTTGATATGGGGATTAAATGAAATCATGTATGCAGTGCCTAGAATAATATCTGGCACTCAATGAGAATGGAACATAATAGTAATTATGTTACCTGATGATGATCATTGTCAGTAGAATACTGTCAGGTGCATTCCTGCCCTCTAGCACAATGGCATAAAGGCACCTACTAAGAGGCTTTTGGTTTCCATGTGACAGATTAAGGAAGTATGATTGAAACTTCCCTTCCCAAGGACTTAGAAGGAGGGCAAAAAATCACCACGTGGTAGTTGACGCAAGGATCATTTATTACATTGTTCAATGCATTTTATAAAAAAGAATACCATGGTAAATTCCTTCCAAAATGCAGTGGCTGTAAACCATGTATTGTGTTGAGCTGAGAGCTTGCCTCGTCTGAGCTAGAACTTGCTGGATTCCAGGAAACAGTACCGATGCTTTTGTGCCTCAATGTTGTAGCATTCCTCGGCCAAGTTTTCTTGCTGTTTTTCTCTCTTTCTTCATGTCTTGGACTTTGAGCTTTGTTACATGTTCATGTTTCGGTGTAGCTGCTGAAATGCCTGGCGTGTAGAAGAGAGAACATGAGGCTGAGTTGGGAAACCTGTGTTCATTGCTGCTCTGCCTTCTGTGAGGGAACGTTTTGAACACCTGATTTAAGCCCTCCCAGTATCCATTTTCTAATTGGTCAAATGGAGCTCTTAAAAGTAACTTGGCAGGACTATTGGGACTTAAGCCCGGATGAGGATTTGACCCACAGTAGGCTCTTGTATGTCACTGCCTCAGCTACGCTGTTTCCTTTCAAACTCTTTGAAGCATTTTCGGGGCATGCTCCCGAGATCAGTGTGGCGGAGCCCCCAGAACCGAAGCCAGAGAAGCAGAATGTGCGTTTGAGTATTTCCTCAGGGGCAGATGCTTCTCTTATCTAGTTAATTTTTTGTTACTTTTAGATTAATCAATTATCTGATTCATGCAACAAATGTTTGTTGAGCAGCATTGTGCTTGGCACTGGGGAGGACCAGGGTGGAGAAGACATAGTTTCCGGTTTCACACACATTCATAGCACTTTCACTGTAGCCTGACATCCTTACTTGTCAAAACAACCAAACCATCTGCCTGCCCATCTCTCTGATTTGGTCTCTGGGGGAATGGCTGTCATTTCCAGAACCTGGAGTGGCCCTGTCCTTTGTGACCAACCTTTGGGGCTTGGGCTTGGGGTGGGGGTGGGGGGCGAGAGGGGACTGTCTCTCCTGGTCCACAATATGATTCTGGAGAGCTCTTTGTTTCTTATTTTAAATGGATATGTGAAAACTAAATTTAAACAAGTCTTCTCCTCGTAAGGATGATGTGACTGCAGCTGCCAACTCTCCCCGGGTGAGATGTTTAGATGCTTTTATTTTAGCATGTTGGGAGCATCTTTAGCAGCAGATGTAAATTTCTGTATCAGATGGTGATGCTTCTATCCTTCTCCTGCTTGGCTTTTCCTTTGTCAGGCAGTTGTGCTTTATTCCCCCCATTAAAGGGATTGATTAAAATGTGTGCCTAAGTCTCCAGCATGCTTGCCTTTCTGTGGATCGTCTGTGAGTGCGTGATGCCCGCAGAAGCCCCGAGTCCAGGTAAAGTGGGTTTCACTTCTGAGCTGACCCTGAGCCGCTAATTCACTTCTCCAGCTTCTGAGTAAGGACTGACTCTTCGGAGAGACCAGCAGAGCTCGGGCTGCGTGAAAAGGAGATGGATGCTGTTCCTTATGTTTCTTGAAAGCCTGTGGCAGTTTTCTTATGGATAATGCAGTGTCCTAGTAATGACTGTAGGAACATGATCTGTCCTAGTGAGTATTAGTTCTGCTTACTACAACCTAGGAGACACTACTACTGAGTGCAATGCTCATATAACATAACTTACTATTGTTGGTATTGTTATTCTGTGCATCCAAGGCACCTGGTAAATTATCGACAAAAAGGCTCAATACTTTTTTGCTATTATCACACATGAAAAAGAAGTGAATATTAATGATAGGGACAGATTATTTAAGAAAGGTGATTTAAAAAAGACTCTTCAAGTTTTTGTCTTTTGGGGTAGGGGAATAAACATCAACTGTCTGTCTTTTTAATATGTATACATTTTTTTCTTTAAATCATTTTTAATCTTGGCAAGGAATAGTCTAAAAAAACATGTCATATATTAGGGAATTCATGAGCTTGAAAGTCAGGAAGTCAGAGTTTGAGTCCTATGTTTTGCAGAAAACTTTAGTATTCATTTGCTCATTCATTCATTCACACATTCATTATTTCACTCAATTGAGCAACAATGCTAGGAGTAAAGCAGGCAACAATAACAACAAAAATTTGACAGGGTCCTTATTCTCATGGAGTTTCTTAGGTAAGTTCTATAACTTTTCTACATTCTGGTTCCTACAACCCTATAAGACATACAGAATAGTGTCTTCCACCTTCCTATCTGTACCTCTTCCTCTCACCCCAGCTTCTTGGCAGGGTTGATGTACCTGTCAAATGAGATAATATATAAGAACACTTTAGAGCACAAGTTAAAAATGTAAAGCCCAAATGCCTCATGTCACACTCGCCTGTTCCCTCACCCACTTGTACTTCGTTATGAAGACAAAGCATACATTTAAAACATCTGTCAAGAGGGCGATGCAGTGTCGAACTGCTACGGAAACCATTAATTATTGACATGACCTCTTGTTAACCGAGGATTGAAATGTGCATTATTAAAAGAAAACTCCACCCCAAATTCTAAAGCCATTAATCTGAAAGTTTAGAAAGTATTAGATCTTGTAATGATGGGGACATTAGAAGCACTTTGATAAATATATACTCACTGGCAACCTTTCCAACCTTGCTTTTCTGAGTAACTGTGTCTGCATCAGGAGGTGTTCAAATGTAAGATTTGTTCCCTGGAGGTCAAGGAATTAGTATGCACATACATGAACTTATGATGAAACTTAGTTTACGAGTAAAAAGAATTTGTGTTTTATATATACACTAGTGTCCCGGCGCATGGATTTGTGCACATTAAAGGGAAATTAATTAGAAGAAATATATTAATATCACTATTCACCCTTTCTCTATAATAGAAGTGTCAATCAAATTCACAATCAACAATCACAAATCGAAACACACGTGTGCAATTGGCGCCAGCGAGAGCTTTATATGTATCGTGCATGCGAGAGTCAACTTAATCTTTTATATACATAAAATAAATTGCTTAATTAGACCCGCTTTCTGATTTAGCTAAACTTTTTCCAGCTCAGTGAAGCACCCTACCTTCTCTTTCAGGTAATTGTCAGCAACACAGCAGTAAATATCAACACGAAGCAGATTATAATTGTAGATCACACAGGGAGAACAAAGGGTAAAATATTTAACTGTAGCAGTGTTTGACTATATTCTGCGCAGTGAGAAAACCTGAAGTCATTTTCAAGTTCCACCATTTCTTACTTCTTTTCAGTCGGGTCAAGTTTCTAAACTTTCTAAATCTCTGTTTTCCTGCTAATGAAAAGATAATAGGATTCTACTGAGTCTCCTATCTACCTACTCCAGGACTTCTGTGAGGACCAAATGAGATGAGGCATGTGAAAACGCTTCACAGACATTTGGTTAAAGTGTAAAATGTTTGCACCTGGCTAAAAGCAAGTCCTGTTCCTGGGCTGAAGAAACTGCAAGGAGGCTAGTCACTTGGGAGAGGAAGCCAGGCATCGCTATGTGATGTCATTACCTGGCGCCCACAGTGACCATTTCTGGGCCGGGCTGGGCTGTGGGCCGAATTTTGTGCCTTGGGGTCCTGGCAGTGTTGGCTGCAATTTGGTGGGGTGTTGCTCCAGGGTGGTGGCGGGGCCTGTGTTCCACTTGGGGGAAGCTAAGTGTTGATTTGTCGGCGCCAGGTCCGTGGTGCCATTTATTTATAAATGGCCAGTGTGCGTCATGGCAGCTCTTGCGTTGAGCATCTTCCCCCTGGTGGTCAGTGCGTGTCATAGCTATGAGTCGGATGGACACAGCCTTTTATATATATAGATATAGATATATACTTATATATTATGCATACGTTTATAAAGAATATGTATGCATATAGATATTCACATCGATATACTCTATATAATTTTCTCTATAAAGAGCTGTAGACCCATATATACTATTTGGATGATTTCTACTATTGCAAAACATAACTATATTCTAAATCCTTAAGAGAGCAAGAAAAATTATTACTCTTTAGTGTACTAAATTTCTAACAAATTTGTCTTTTAAAGGTTTGTCTGCTTGACAATAGTTTTTGCATTTAGATATTTCTAACAATATCGACCACCAGAGTTATTCATTTTCATTCAATTCACAAGTTTTTATTGATAACCTGCAATATGCTAGTTGTGCCAAGCCAGCTTAGCCAAGGGTTCAAAAGCCTGAGTGAGGGCGGTGAACGGATGAAGAAATGACAGACAGAATAAGCTGGGTCTAGGTGGATCTTTCTGTGCCTGGCTGAGGCCACAGAGAGAGAGATCCAGAGGCAAGCTGAGCCTTTATTTTATAGCCAGAGGTAAACAAGGTAGTGGTCACCATAGTTACAATGTTCTTGTGAGTTTCACTTGTTTTGGCAGCACTTGCTGCACCTCCCACAGCCCATTAGCTACCTAGGAAGGAACTAAGGAGCGTCATAAGGTCAAGCCTAATTATGCTAAGAGGACTGTGCCCTCTAAGCTGGGACTTGTTTGTGGCTTTGCCAACAGGTCAGTCCGAGGCTTAACCCTATAGCTGCGCCCTACACTAGTATTAACCAGGGAGCTACCGATACAGTGGTGAACAGACTAAGCTTTTACTCTCCTGGGGTAAGTAAGTGAGTGAGGAAATCAGACAAAGTGCAGGTAGTTATAACTTAGAGATATATGTGTGAGAACACAGAGGTGATGAGATGCTCTGGGAACACGGAGGAGAGGCTCGCTCCTCTCATAGGCATGGGGTGGGGTGGGGATGGGAAAGGGCTTCCAGGAAGCAGTGACACACTGACACCTAAAGGAAGAGAGTTGTGGGGCCGCTGGGAGAGGGGCACAGGGTGTCTGAGCTGAGTGAACAGCATGTGCTAAGGCTCAGAGGCAAGGATAGCATCATGGGCTTAGGGAACTCAAAGTAGTTCTGGAAGGCTGCAGAATATTGAGGAGGGCAGAATGGGGAGGGATGAGTGATAACATCAGGCAAAGAGTAGAATCTGTACTGGAAGAAATTCTGCTATGATGAAACCACTGTCTGCAGTCTTCTAGATTTAGAGGGCATCGTGTGTGTGTGTGCATGAGTGTGTGTGTGCGTGTGTGTGTTATCTATGGCTTAAATGCAGACATGCATGCCTGAAAGGGAAGGAGGTGGCAAAACTTAATATTCTTACTAGTGCTTTCGGCAAGTGATTTTGTGATTCTGTGCCTTTGGTGTGGTATTTCTGCCACATGGGCTACCATAAGGAAGACTCTATTTTGTATGACCAGGTATCCACAACATGTGCCACAGAAGTGTTGTGGGACCTCAGAGTTGAAAGAAGCCCTAGATTCCTTGGGGTTTACTTTTACAAGCTCTGGGTTCTTCTTGGTAGTAGAATTACTAATGAAATACTCTTTACCAACCTGTATTTGCTACTTTATGTGGAAGATTTTGAAGATAAGAAAGAGCAATACTATTCTTGATGTTTGACATACATTTTGTGGCTTTCTTTTTGAGTCCCTCTCTGAACACACCATTTATTTGGCATGGAGGTCAATAATGCCTCATTGTTTGCTAATATCCTCTGGAGAGGTGATAGCCTGTGATAGAACAGGCATGCCTGAGTTTGAATTTTGTTTTTGCTGGATACTGGGCTGTGGGACACAAGGCAAATTTGACTTTTCTCAGCCTCAATTTCATCCTCTATAAAATGCAGATGATGCAACCAAGTGTTATTGTGAGATTGAAACAATGAAATGAGATGATGATTATCAAATGCCTAATGTAGTCAGGCTGCTGTAGGCTTTCCCTGTAAGAGCCGCCCCTGCCTCCTGAAGAGAAATTCAATTGCTCAGGGTTTGTTGGGAAGCTGTGCAGAGCTGTGTTCCCTTGGTGAGTACTGCCCCGTTACCCTTGCAGGTAGAGCCTTATTAACTATTACTTTTAACTGAACGTAACCTGGAGTCATATACAGATCATTTTAATTTGAAAACCTGAGTCAACGTGTCATTACATTTAAGTTTAATTGATGAAGAATGCCGTGAACCACAAAGGAAGGTACAATCTTTCTGTTTTTCCCTAGCCAATCTCTATTAAGTGCAGGTAAATATTTTAGACCTTTTTACTCTGCCTTAAGGCATTTCAGTTTATACTGCGTTGCATCCCAGTGAATGCTTTGCTTTCCAAATGTTTACTAGAAATGCTCTAATTTTCCAACTGACACGAAGGAGGCCCTCAATACAGAGCTTACCTTTAATAACTCTTCAGAGGTTGAAAATCAGAGGCAGGGTGTTTTAGAACTGTAAAGGGCCTTGGGCAGTACCAAATCAAATAATCTCATTTTACAGACAAGGCAACTGAGGTGTAGAGAGATGAAAGGTCATTGTCCAAGGTCACGTGGCTGGGCACTGTGGTGTTTACTCAGGGTTTAGTCTCAGAACACAGGCTGGAAGGGCAGGACTCTGGTTTCTTCACCAACATTTTAAGTTAGTTTACCATTTTTTTACCATCATTTTCCCATTAAAATGTTGGTTGAAATATGATACATAACGTGATCTTGGCATAATTGATTTTCATGACAAATAGCCCCAATAAGAGCCATTCTATTTTTGTTGTTGTTCATCAACTTGATGATAAAGTAGAATCCTCTAAATTTCCTTGTGTTCTCTCTGCAAACCCTTGAGTGTGATTTGGGTGTGATCTTGTATTTCATTTTTTTTAATTCTTTCTCAAATTTGAAAACACCTTCTACTGAGATTAGTAATTGATCAAAATCACCATATGTACCAGGTATGCATATACTTATGGTTCCTACCTTTTTTAGCCAAAATATTTTTTTCTAAATATACTAAACATCAATGTCTGCAGTTCAGGAATGGTCAGCAGAAAAAATTGTGGAGATGTTTCTAATTTTCCTGCCCTCTCTTACTTTGTGCATAACAGCGACCCTTGAACTCTGGACAGGGCGAGTCAGCAGGAACTAGCCCGACTCACCTCTTCCATTGACTTTCCATCAAAACTGAACCTCCGTTAGGGAAGCCCTCCCTCTCTTCATCATGGGGGAACTAGATCTAGACTGGGAGTGAACTCCACAGGCGAACAGCCGTTATGCTCACCTAACCATCTAGGTAGTGAGTGAGTAGAGAGTGTGTCCTCATGTAATGTAAAATGCTTTCCCATTTGTTTGGTTGTCTTTGGAGCCTAAGAGCACCTGGCTACCCAGCGGCCATGTATAAGCATCCATGGACCTGAAGGCTGTTAGCAACTTGGCTCTCACTCTCCATCCTCCAAACTTTCACTGCAGCCCTGTAATCTGTCTGTTTTAATTCCCAGGGTTTTAATTATTTCCTGTTCTGTCTTCTGGCCACTCTGAAATGTTTGTCAGTGTAAGATGGCATTGCAAGTAGCGTTCTTCTCACAGCGCCAATTCATTTCTTCCTGAGGGTGTCCAGAACCTCCCGCTGCCTGGGTTTGCTTTCTACAGCCTGCCCGACAGCGGCAGTGTGGACTGGGAGGCTAGCGTTCGAGTTCTGCTATCAACCAGCTGTATGGCTCTAGGCTCCTCAGGAAAATGGGGATACAAATCCCTGACCTTATCACTGGAAGAGGCTTTGAGAGAATCTCATGTGATTACCAATAGAAAAGCCTTTTTGAAAAAAATGAAGATGCCCATGAAAAGTGATCTGGGATTATTTAACTGGCTGTACCTTACCAGCTACCTTCTTGATAAGGCATTTCTTATTTTCTAAATCTGCCCTTTCTAAGGCTTTATTAAAAAGCGCCTGTTTCTTTTATAGAATAGTTGTATGCATTCATTTCATCAATATTTAGTAAGATCTACAATGTGTCAAAGCACATGTGATGAGGACACTCTTTGGTAAGGAAAACAGACACAATCTCTACCCTCAAGAGAGGCTGGAATAGATATTGGAAGATATATTAGAATTGGTGATAAGGTGCAGTTGGTAGGGAGAGAGGGAGAAAGACATTAATTGCATAATTACAAATGAGCATGCAATTTAAACTGCGGCAAGTACCATGAAGGAGTAGTAAAAAGAGTTATAAGAGCAAAGAAGAATGGTACCCTCATGGTGTGAAGGGTTCTCTGAGGAAGTGACCTTGGAGATGAGACCTGAAGTACAATGAGTGGGGCAGAGGCTGGGGAGAGGAATTCAGGTGTGCATGCTTAGAGGGTGTGGGAAAATATGGAAAATTTACATTTTTTACTTTTGGCATTTTTAGAAAAGAACATACATATACAATTTGCATATGTATATATAAATATTATATATATACATGTATATATGTAATTTGTGAATGGCTAAAAAGTCACATATTTGAGTGAGTGCTTAAACTTTTTGCTAATAGACATGTGCAATGCAAAATGGTAAAAGAGCTCTGGCCGTGTGGCGAAGTTGGTTGGAGCACTGTCCCATACATAGCGGGTGGTGGGTTCCATCCCCGATCAGGACACATGCAGGAGGCAATCAATTGATGTTCCTCTCACATCAGTGTTTTTTTCTCTCTCTCTCTTCCTTCTTCTCTCTAAAATCAATTTTTTAAAAAGGAAAAAGAATACTGATTTAGCCAGATATAACAAAGTACATAAACATTCTGATAAAGGAAGGAGGAATATGGACAGTTTTGAGAAACGTCAAGACTAGCAGTATATTTGGAGAGAAGAAAATGGGAGGGACTTGTGGTGTGTGAAGAGCCAGGAGGGAGATAGGATAGGAATCTTCTTTATTGTAAGAACATTGGACAGCCATTAAAGCCCCTCCCTCTCTCCCTCCCTCCCTCCCTCCCTCCCTCCCTCTCGCCCTCTCGCCCTCCCTTCCTTTAAGAAATATTTCTATCGACCCAGCATTGTTTCATTTTCTTCCACATTCTGTGTTTCTAGATAAGAATGTCTTCTTTATGTGTATGTGGATGCTGTTTTTCCTACTCACATTTCAGATAACCATTTCAGATAACCATTCGGGGTGCACACAGCTATCCCTGGTGTAACTAGCCTGAGGCATTGCTGCCCTGGGGGGGCTGTTCCAGGGTTTTAAAAGCCAGGCATCTGAGCTTAATGCATAAGCACCTCAATGTGAGAGACTTGATTTTGTCTCATGACGCCTTGCTTGCATTGAGTAAGAGTTCATGTAGGACCAATGGTCACCATACATCAAGGAAAATAAAAAACACTAGAGGTTATAGAGTGTTTACTACATGCTGGGCTCAGCGCTAGGTGCTTTACATAATTTATTTCTTCTAGTTTGCACAGTAATGCTATGAAGTAGGGATCATGACATTTGCAACCGAGGAAACAGAATATTTGTGACTCAGCAAAAAAAGATTTGTTCCACCTTATACAGCAGGGTTGGCAAACTTTTCCTAAAAGGACCAGAGAGCAAATATTTTTGGCTTTGCAAGTTGTGCAGTCTCTGTCTCGACTAGCCATTCTGCCATTGTCATATGAAAGCAACCATAGACAGTACATGAACACATGGGCATGGCTGTGCTCCAATAAAACTTTATTTACACAAACAGTTGGTGGGCCAGATTTGCTTCAGACTGCAAGTTTGGCAACTCCTCTCCAAAATAATAACAATACAATATTGATAATTGCCATTTATTAATTGCCAATTCTGTGGGTCAGCTACTGTACATGTATTATACCAGTGAATCTTCACCACTCTTCTGTGAGGTGAGTGTTCTTACCCTTGCTTTATAGATGAGAAAACTGAGACTTTACCAGGACAAGTAACTTGTTTAAGGTTAAGCAGCTGGTCAATGACAGTGCCCGAATTTTATCCCCAGTCTTCTTTATTTCTAGACTTTTTGGCAAACACTGCTGGTTGTCACTCAGTGTCTGTCATTTCTCCCTTCCTTTAGTACAGCATCTCTGAGTCCAGGCTGAGTTCCCACCTTCCCAATTATAGATGCATGTCCTTGCCTTTCTTGTAGTGGGGCGTGGCCATGGGACAGTTCAGTCAATGAGTCAATGCGATGTGAGTGAACGCGATGTGAGTGAGTGCCATGTTTGTAACCACTAGGCCCTGTCCATAAAAGGAAGGAACATGCAGGTCACATTGTCTTCTTCCTCTTCCCACTGGTGGGAATGCTGTCATGATGGCAGGAGGTGGACCAAATCCGCAGGTCATGAGCTGGAAGCAGTGTGTTGAGGATGGCTGAGTGCCTCGCATTCAGGCTGAGTACTGGAAATGGACCTAGCCTTTCAGCCTAGGACTGCATGTTACTTGAACTGCTATGTGAAACTTAAGAACTTCTCTTACCTTGTTTAAAACACTGTTACTTTTGGGATCTTTGGTATAGCAGTAAATCTGTCTCCTTACCGATATAAAAATCCTTAGTGGAGGAGGGCACATCCTGAGGAAATTTTCAGGAATATCTTTTCCTTATAGGTGGGAGTGGGTACACTTTAAGTATTCGAGAAGAAATAAGATGAAAAGGCAGCATTTTCTTGATGTGTAGATGTCTAAACATCTTGGTCTTTGGTTAACTCCGGACCTCTATCTTAGACGTATATTTTCTTTCTTGCCTCAGGACCCATGTGTCCTGCAACCACTTTGACTTTCCTTTTCTTTAATTCAGTCCTCCTCTTCCCAGCCCTGAGCTTTCTCTCCCCACTAAGCCCAGTATTTACTTAGCTTTCCCATTCCTTGTGACCTCAAAGAAAAGGACCCCTGCCAGTTACTTTGTGACCAAACAAACCAAAGCAAAACAAAACAATACAAACTAAGCAAAACCAAAACCAAATGGAATAATAATAATAATAGTTTCTAAAAATCAGGCACATCTGGAGAAATTGCAAAGCTTAAAAGTGGAGTTCCTGCATTCAGGCCCTTGGTCTCTGGGTGTCGACTTCACCTTGAAGGTGTGGAGCTCTCCTCTCTCTCTCTGTACTGTGAAACGCCCTTCCTCCTCCTGCCCTCTTCTCTTTGAGAGATGGTGCTGATCCCTATTCCAACCCAAGCCTAATTTCCCTCACGCTGCCCACTGGGCTCCATGGCTCTGAGAGACTTACAGGGGGAATTGCTATTGCAGTGGCATCCTTGAAACATTTCCTCCTCCTCCTTCTTGGAAATATGATGCCTCAGGGTTGGTGTGCTGTGAACTTTGTCCTGCAAGTTCAAAAGGAGAGAGCAAGCATGCGTTCTTAGGTGGGAGGCCAGCAGTTTGAGAAAATGCGCATCCAAGGAGCACAGGTTCCTGACTTCTGCCCTCAGGGTGTGTTTACTGAGGATAATGCATAGAGTGTGTTTTCACTAGGAAGCCCAGCACCTTACTCATCTTCCCCAGAAGTCCACTGCCACGACTGTGAAAGGGACCACTAGGGATACCCCTCTGGGTGTTGGGAAGGTTACAAGAGATGATATGAATGGGAATGTTTTGGCAAGTCATAATGTGGTTGAAATGTGTTAATCAAGTTGAATGTTTGAGATGCAGATAATAAGTTAAAAGGAGTTTAGAGACAAGGGAGAAAATGATATATTAGAAAGCTCGAAGAAGGGATTATGGAAGAGGCAGGACCATCAGGGCTAGTCTAGTGGACACGTGTCAAGTTCATGGTCATCTGGCACCATATGTGTTTCTGCCTCCCGAAGACAGAAGACAGGAACTTGTTTCCTGAATTCTTTGTTTCTAGGGAGCAGCATGGGATCTAAGTTCTGCACTCGTGTGGAATTTCAGTTTGGAGACACATTACAGGAAGGAGTAACTCCCCTGAGAACCTGCTATCAGAGGCAGCAGGGGAAGAGAGTCCAAGGCAAACCTTCCACACCAGCCTCTGTCCTGAAGATGGGGAGTCTGTGGCCTGCCTCAAATGCTTTGGGTCCCAGTGAGGGGCCTGGGATGCTAGTTGAACATTGCTCTTGTTGGCGTACCCTCCGGCCTGATGCTCTTGGAGCCTCTGGGAAGTACATTACATCCTTTTTCTTCAGCTTAGACGAGCACACATGGGTTCTGTTGTTTTTAGCTAGGCCTCACTGCTGATGAAGAGTTGTTTGGTGGAATGACCCAGAGAACATGTATATGCTCAGAAAAGAGTGTTAAGCAAGGAAAGTGAATTCACTCAAGCAGTGAGTTCCTTGGGGTGGGAAGTGGGAATTAAGTTTGGATAGACAGGGTGGGGCCACTCGACAAGAGCCTTGGATGCCTTGTGGAAGAGGGAAGATTTTAAACCACAGAGAAGGGGGGCTTCTGAAGATGTATGAACAGATACATGACATCATGGACTAGGAGTTGGGAGGAAAGTAAAGATCAAACTGCTCATGCCTCCTTCTCTGCTGGCTGGTTGTCTGAATTCAAGCCACAGGAAGTGATGCTGGCTAAATTCTACAGAACAGGGAAGAAAGACTATGCTTATTAAATCAGAGGAAAAGCTGAAGGACCAGCAAAGTAGCATTCCTGAGCATTGTTGAGGCTCTAGACTCTAGGAATTACACAGCAGTCTTTTCAATGAGCTGGTGCCTGTGCTCACCCCATGGCTAGGAGAGAGCCAGGTACCCTGATTAAGTGTCTCCATAACATCACACACACAGAGAGAGAGGTGGTTCTCCAGAGAGATCAGGCACTGTGAGCAAATGCGAGAGGCAATGTCCATGACACCTGTCCTCAGCAACAGTCCTGAAGACTTTGGGCACAGGGAATGAAGTGGTAGGAAGCCCATCTGAGTCTCTCTGAATAGAGGTGAAGCAAAACCATCGGAGTGGTTATTTCCCCTCCCTACATAGCAGGGACCTGTGGCAACATCCCTTGATGGGTTTACAGCAGCTCTTGTCCCCCCTGCCGGATTGTGAATGAGGATCATTAAGTTTTAAGTTGTTCTGCTGCCTCTGTGTAAGTGATCATGTAAATATCAGGATGCTCGATGCGGGAAGCAAGTAACGGCATGAATCTCAAGATCCTAGATTATTGCTTATTAACTTTCCCCGAGAAAAACCTTGAGAATAGCACCCGCCTCCCCCCAATCTTAAGCGGAGCACACTTTATGAGCACTGCGTTAGGAAGGCAAAGCTAATAATCGTAACCATGTAGATTCAGAAACTATTAATGTTTCCCATGCCCTGTGGTAGGAAGAAATATATTAAAAATTGATTTTTGGTTTCTGCCTTTGTCTGTGTAACATTTACAAGAAAGGATCCAGGTGAAAGTATCCTCTAAAATTGATATTTCAAAGCATTTTGGGCTTGTTGGTGTTAAAATAATTTTTTATTAATGGTTTCAAAGTGCATGATAAAAGGTCAGCATCTAAATATGACAATTTTCTTAAAAAAATGGTGCTGGTATTCTTCAATAATTATATATACGCCAGAATTTTTGCTACATTATTGGGTTAAACCATTTTTAGACATGAAATTATTCTTTGAATGTAACATGGGCTAAGTGTAGTAAAATGGGCAGCTTTAATTTCTTTTCTCCACTTTCTGTCTCTTTTTACTCTTTTCTGGTCTTTCTCTTAGTGTAATAAGGTGTAGCTCGTTTCCACGCTGAATGTATGGTAAGCGGTGAGCCATGTGTTCATATTACTTCTTTGTCTCTGGGATTCTATTATCAGTTTACTCTTTTATAATTGAAGGAGCTTTTGTTCGTCTGCGAAAACACATTTCATTTTATTATGTTCCTGTTTCAGCTTCTTGGACATGATGTGGTGAACATACAATTCCGAGGCGTGTTATTTTTTTTTCCTTCCCCAGTCACTTTAAATAAAATATACTTCTAAAAAACCTGCCCCATTTGTTCTGAATGCTTTAGAACGTATCTGAGCTGTAATTCCCCAGAAATGAAATGTCATGGTGTACTTTCTGATGGGTTTTCATTAATCTGTTATAGTTTTGCTGCTGATTTGAGTTTATCAAATAGGGTTATAATTTGATAGAAAGAAGGCTGTCAAGTGCTTGGATTTATCATATGTTCCGTAATTCCGTAGATGATGTGGGCAAGATGGATCCATATCAGAAAGCAGCCTTTGATTTGGAAGAGCCGCCGAGGCTGCATGTGCTAATTGCCAAGCCCCCTAAAGTGTATAAAGAATGCCATTTTATGCTCCCTCGTTTATCACATTTTTAGAAAGTCTATGTGATGGATTAATAAAACATAGCAAATCCTCTATGCAAACCAAATGTTTATAATAAATGGAGCATAATCTAACTGTTCTGCTATAAAATGGATTCAAGTAGTCTCTAGCCAGTAATCTCAAACAGAACGGAGGGGGATGGTTAGGTGACCTCAACGGGCAAGCATTTTACTATTAAATACATGGTTTTCTTTCCAATGGTTCCCCCCCCCCCCCGCTGCCGCCACCACATCAGGTAGGAGTGGGTTCAAAGTAATGTTGGAATTCAGAGCTGGTAAGTAAGTAAAATTTGGGTGTAAATTGGATGCTTTAAGGGTGGGGGTGCTAACTTTGGCCATTCATCTCAGAATGGTGTTTTCTATAAACTCCAATAGAAAAAATATGCCATTTTAATGTGCTTCTTTGCCGTATTATACAATGTAGTAGTTGTTTTGGAACTTTGTTTGGCACCCATTGTCTATGAAAAGAGAAGGCAAATGAATATAAAATGTGATGAGACTATATCAGGAGGCTTATAATATAGACATGTCTCAAAATACTTTTTCCCTTTATCTTTGGCAAACAGGCCCCATATTCTGTTTGCCAGTAATAAAGGTAAAAAGTATTCTCCTTCAAAGTTGGAGGAGAAGGAGGGATGATAATAGAAGTTGAATAAAAGTGAAAAAATGCTTTACTTTCTCATATTTGTATTCATCTTAAAACCATCCATTTCTTTTAAAATTTTTTTTAAATTAAAAAAAAAATTCTCTCTTGTTGAAAGTATTGCAGATGTCTCCCTTTCTCCAAATGACCCCTTCTAGCCTGCCCTTTCCCCCTGCCCCAGGCCTTTACCACCCTATTGTCTGTGTCCATGGTTTATGCATATATGCATATAAATTCTTCGGTTAATCTCTTCCTATCCACCCACCTCTGCCTTCCCTCTGATATTCCAGTCTGTCATTTCTTAGATACTTTAACTTTTCACTCATTGCAGCCATATATAAGGTGAACAGTGCCTCTGAGATTATGCTTATTTTATTTTTAAACAATGAAACATTTTAGAGATAGCTGAGCTTCCATTCTATTCTTCTGTTTAAGGTAGACATGCCTTTATTTGAAGTATCATTTTGCTTTGAGCTTAGTTTCAGCAAGTGAAAGCTACTGGGTGATAAGTTCTCTTGGCATTAGTGTGTGTGCACAAGGGGGGCATCTACAGGTCATCCCTTGGGGACTGAGCTCTGTAGAGAGAAAATCCCATTGTCAACAGAGGGCCATGGGAAGACTTTTCAGCAGTGATGGTTTTATATCATGGCCCCGAGTGATGCTGAAGAATGTGTTCATTTTCTCCTCCTCTGGCACTTTTCCCTCCTCCTCAACTCCTTCTCGCTTTCATCTTTCTTCTTCTTCCTCCTCCTCCTCCTCCTCCTCCTCCTCCTCCTCCTCCTCCTCCTCCTCCTCCTCTTCCTCCTCCTCCTCCTCTTCCTCCTTCTCCTCCTCTTCCTCCTTCTCCTCCTCCTCCTCCTTCTCCTCCTCCTTTCACGGTTAAGCAGAGAAATGCTCATAAGCCTGCAAGTTCTTATAGCCACTGCCTTAGTTTGCTAGGGCTGCCATCACAACATACACAGACCTGGTGACTTAAATAAAGGAATTTTCATTTATTTCCTCACAGTTCTGGAGGCTTGAAGTCCAAGATCAAGGTGCCAGCAGGGTGGGTTTCTCCTGAGGTCTCTCTCCTTGGCTTGCAGGTGGCCGCCTTCTCCCTTTGTCTTCTCATGCTCTTTCCTCTGTGTGTGCACACATATCTGGCGTTAAGTCACTTGCTCTAGAATGCACAGCTTGTAAGTGACCGAGCAAGAATTTGAACTCAAGAAGCCTAGGTCTAGCCCCGGAACTGTAAACTGATACACTGAGAGGAGTGGACAGCATGGTTTAGATCAGGAGGAGATCCCAGGAACCCTTCATAGTTCAGCTCAGAAGAAGAAACCGAGGTGCCAAGTGATTCTAATGTTCACATGGTCACACTATGCAATGTCCCCCAACAAACTCCAGGCAACTGGAATTTCTATTTCTATTACAAACATTAACAATAATGTTTACCAGTTTTGAACACTTGAGTACCCTTTGTCTACATACTCACATATTTTTGCAATGGAATAAGATACTTTTCAATTCCCCTATTTTATAGATAAAGGAACTGAAATCGGCAGAGGGTAGTTGATCAAACAGTTAGTTATAATGTACTCCAAACTCAAACTAGGTGGCTCTCTGGTAGTGTAACCATGCTCTTTTCTCTCCCATGGCTTTTCACAGTGCCTATAGCCATGGCTCCAAAACCCGAGGCCCTCAAGCCCCTTGCAAACTTTGCAAGGAAAGCTGATGCATACTCTTGTCTGCTTTAGGTGGTGCTCCCTGAATAAAACAGACAGGCAGCCTCTGGTACCACTACCTCTATTGCTTCCTAACCTCTGCAGGACTCTCTGAGACTCACTTTTCTCATACATAATGAGGGACAACAATGGTGACCACATCAGTGCAATGCTTATTAATTTAATAAGTAGTTATTTAGCACCTTTTATGTGACTGTGAGCACAAGAGACAGGGTACCGGACTCCAAGGTCACTGTGAGAATGAAATAATACACACAAAGGGCTTAGCCCAGTTTTCTTGGTCCATAGTCAACACCTAACAAATGTCATGAGGTAGCATTATTATTACTGTTTTATTAGTTTGAGTCTCCAGGCAGAGATGTCTGTTCTTCTTGAATAGAGCACTGTCACAGAGGTTGTGTGGGGAACACACACATGCACATTATTAAGCAGAGAAGTTTTCTCCATGCTATCGTTATTGGATCCTTGATAAATAGTGGGCCTGATATCACTAATTCTAATGTCTCAGTCTATCCAATACTTGGGCCTGCTGTCTATGGCTTTGTCTTCTCCCCTCCATCTTACTAGGCCACTGGAAGTCCCTCTCTTTGTTCTCCAATGGCTTTCAAAAAAACCTGGGAAAGCTTTTTTACCCCATGAGCCACTTCACTTTGTTCCTCCCTTGCACTCACTATAGGCTAGTGATGAAGTGCCTCAATCCTGGCACCAATAAATTTGCTTTTTAAAAAAAATATGTCTTTATTGATTTTTTAGAGATAGGAAGGGAGATGGATAGAGAGATAGAAACATAGATGAGAGAGAAACATTGATAGGCTACTTCCTGCACACCCCCCACCAGGGATCGAGCCCACAACCCAGGTATGTGCCCTGCCCAGGGAATCGAACTGTGACCTCTTGGTTCATGGGTCAACACTCAACTACTGAGCAACACCAGCCAGACTGTTTTGTTTTGTGTGTCCTCTACCAGTGGTGTTCTGTGCTTTTCCCTGAGCTTTTGGTTTTATTTCATAAGTAGATCCCATATATTCAATTAGGAACACTTAAAAAACTTCTTTCTACTGGTTTATGGTCCCATCTGGAGGAAGGGAGGTACTCTGCAGAATAAATTGAGTGTGAAATTTGGCTATGCAATAAGAATTCACTTCCGTTAAGGCAAAGAGAAGAGGTGCATTAAAATTCAAATCATGCATAGAATAAATGCTTTATCTTTAAGAAACATATAAATAGACATCAAACACCACAGAAACATAGAGGGTTTCCTCTCTGTGTCTGTGTCTCTTTTTTAGAAACAAATTTGCGTGCAATTTCATAGCAAAAACTTTGCAAGGAAAGATTATGCATGTCCAATGCTGATAAGACTGCCCAAATGAAAATTTTATGATGCATTTCCTTTAGAATCCCATCTCTCTACCAGCGCAATCAAAGAAAGGAGAAAAAGTTTGAAAGCCTTTGGAGAGCCAAGTGCAGGCACCTGAAGAAATGGGGAAAGAATTGAGAACCTGATAGTGCAGCTAATTTGTAACATTTTTGCTAAGGCTGCTCTCCTTAAAAGAAGGCACTTGCTCCAAATTTTCTTTCCTTCTTCATCCAGAGGACTGCCCTTCCTGCAACACTTGCCAGTGATAAAAATGCAGGGTAGGATGTGAGGGGGTTAAGCAATTAGGGAAGCTTGCAAGCCAGCATCCTGAGCCCAGGAAGACCAGGTGGGAGGGCTTATCTGATCCTGCAGGGAGTTGACATTGGGTAGAACTCTGCACTTGAATAATAATGCAGTTAATCTTTGCTTAACCAGCAGCTGAAGGACCTCAAACCAATATCACCCATGCAGATAGGGAGTCACAGGTAGAAGGCTGAGAGAGCCCCTTTGCAGACCCTTAGGGTCCGACACCTGAACACAGGCATGGCAAGTTCGTCTTTTCAAAACTCTTCCAATAGCATAAGGATAACACCTTACAATTTTCTCATGTAACATTCCTCAAATAATGACACAGAAAAATGGTTTCTGTGCTCAGGTAAATTGGGGTCATATTGATTAAAGAAAGGAAAAAAAAGTAGTATGATTGCAAGACTTCTATGAGCCTTTCATAGATTCATGAGCATTGTGAATATCTAAGTGAGAAACAGGGTGAAATAGTAGTTTGCTTTTTCACTAAGTATCTCACAGGTCTTTGATTCTTTGAAATACACTTGGAGATACACTGGTTTAGTGCTTCCCTAAGAACTTTCATACATATTATGTCTGAACAGTGAGCACATGTAAATTCCATCAAGGATGTGTTCAATAAAATCTCAGCTACCTTCAGGGTTGCAATCCCTCACATGCACTCCACAGAGTCACACACAAAAGTCCTACTTTTACCATCACCACCCACACTCCCCTGAAACTTTCTGCCTTCCACATCTGTGCTTTCTATTTTTAGGGACGGCTGTTTATTTGCAGGAAATATTGGATTCGTCTTCCTAGACGAGCTTTACTCTACTGGCAAGAGATTTCAGATTTTCATTTTTATCATTATCTCCTTAAACCTGATTGTGTTTAACTTCTTACAGTTTCATTATTCCTAAGCACCACCCCTGACGTTTTACATTTCAAATTTTACTTTATTTCTTTAAATGTCTGTGCCTTTCTTCCTGTCATTTGGGAGAGATAAATGTCCTCTTTCTCATCTTGCTTAACCAACATCAAACCACCTCGTGCTGTTTCTAAGCACATGTGATGGTCCAGAGGACAGCTTTTGTATTTGTACTTGGTGCAAAAGTGCTGTTTTCTACTAAAAAAAATATGAATTAGAGAAAACTCAACCAATATAGTCAGATTCCTGAAAAATGAGTCCATGGTGCCACCTCCGTGTCCTTTGGGGAGAGGGCCTTTGCTACAGGCAGTCTCCCTGCAGATATGGATTAGCCTTGAGCGAGCTAGAAATTAGGGAATGCTAAACACACTATTCCTCAATCGTGTTGATTACATGAGTTATTACTATAATATATTCCCAAGTTTATATGGAACCTTACCTCCAAGGAGCTCTATTCTTCCATGTGTTATCTCCTGTATCTAGGGAGGATATTTGGAATATATAACCGTGGGTACAACAGCTCGGACAATAACCAATCAGAATGGACACAAGTCTCCTCCAGAGCAGATTGTGGAGCCCCCTGCTGGGCTAGGCTGCCAGGCGATCCCCTCTTAGGCACTGGGTCCTGGTGAGGTCTGACAGGTCTCCGCGTGAGCACTGGTGAGCCCAACTAGCCAGCACAGAAGTATTTTAATCTTTTAACAACAAATGTATCTATTCTATGCTGAATATCAGACCAGCATATGTCACAGAGGAATGCTAGGAAATAGAAGTGAGTGCCATTTTTTTAGTGTAGAAACATTTCAAAGGAAACAAATCTGGGGTATCAAGATGTTTGACCCATAACCAAAATCATTGACACTACTCAGAATTGGTTCCAACCTGCTATTCTTTCCAATGAGGCAAGAAGAAAGGATGTGAAGTAGTGACCTGGGGTCCCTGACCTGTGTGTAACACATGTTGTAAGGATTGGCAAATACAAGAAAAAATTGAGCAAGGCAAAGAACATAGCATACAACTCCATGAATTGTTTACGCCATTCTCTGAGGGTCAAATGCAAGCTTGTTACTTGTGCTGAACCTTCATGTAGCGCTTCCCTATGGTTACCTACCCCCTTCTACTACCCACACAGCACAATGCCTACACCAGACATAGGCAGCCAAGCATGTAAATTATACTTTGAAAAATTGGAAGGCCCAGACTGGGGACATGTGGCTAACAGCTTTGTTTTTTGCTAAGTTGCAAAATAGCAGGGCTGTGCTCAGAACTGCAAGGTTCATCTGATGTCAGAGCATGCCGTGAACTCATCTGGCTTCAGGTTCAGTAGCAAAACCCAGATGGGCTGCAAACTGAACACCTCGGCCCTTCTGGACAATGGAGAAAGGGCTATATGTACCACTCGGTTTCCTGTCTTATCTAATGGCTGCTGCTATGGTGAGTTGGAATCTGTGGTACTCTGGCTTTTTCCCAGCCTGCTGCAGACAGATGCAGGAATCCTTAACCCAGAGGTAAAGGATGGCTGTGAAACAAGAAGTCTGCCTGAATGTTAGCAAGTGCACGTTGCTTTGGTGAATGAGAAGGGGGAAAGGGGGTAGTCACATGCTAAACCATCCCATTGATGGCAACGCGTGTGCGTCTATATCTGTGTCATTGTTTTGTGCCTTTGGTTTGATTTGAAATGTGGAGTAATAGTGTCCCCTCATCGCTGTGGGAAAAGAAAAAGGGAACCGAGAAAATCCGCATCCACCCCAGGAGAAAAGAATAAGGGACAGAGTGGGATGTTGTTAACAAGTGGTATTGAAGTTGCCTCATGTTGAGAGTGTGGCTGCACTTGAGGCAGGCATAGGTCTGGGTGTCCCAACGTGGATGACCCAGTGGCAGAATGAAATGAAATAAGGTATGGACAGGGCAGCCATTGGATAAGACAGGGCCGGGCTGCAGGTAAAAATACATCAGAGAAAGTTGATGCATGAACAGTCATGGTCAGCATGGGAAGCTTACAAGAAAACGAACAATCAAAGCTTTCCGACTTTCCAAAAGACTTCTACTTCTGACGATAAGCTGTTACAAACATTAATAAATAAATATTAATGGAGTCCCAAACATTCATCATGTTCTCCCAAGACTGGAGTATTCCCAGCAAGTGTAAGAGCCACGCTGTTACCAAGAGGCGGCGTGCACAGCAGTTAAGGATATGTACGATGGAGCTGGCCCAGGTCTAAGTCATAGCTGCATCGCTTAGCAGTTTAGCGGCCCCAGGTGAGCTGTTTAATGTCTCTGCGAGTCATTTTCCTTGTGTGTGATACAGCACGTAATGCTAGTCCCTGCCTCATGGGATTATCATGCAGTCAAGGTACTTTGAGCATATAACATGTTTAGTATTAAACATGTTTAGTCATTTGGTATTATGACTGTGAGGCATGGGTCCTGATCTCGGCTCAACCAGGAAGCTGCTGTGTGGCTTCAAAGAAGTCCCTCAGCTTCTCTGAGGCACAGGGCCCTCACGGTAAAAGGAGGATTGTAATGCTTGCCCCCACTGACTGAAGGACTTACTGCACAGATTTCTACTACAATCACTCTGGGGGAAAGTCCTTTGCAAGCTATAGAGTTCTAGGCAAGGGCCAAGTCTCAGTAGGTCTTCTTTTAAAAAGGCATTGATTGTGAAGAATAAGTTGTTATGATCTGGTTGCAGAAATAAGGTATGCAGAGGAATAAGAAGACTGTGTAAGAAGACAGTGTGCGTGGAGAATGAATGGGAAAGGAGAGGTGGGCTCAAGGTATTCCAGGTGAAGGTGGGACCTCCAGAGTGACCTGGGAGGGCTTGATTGTGGGTGCAGTGGGACCAGCACTGGGATCTGAGGGAAGGGTAGTCACGCGATCAGCTGACGAGAGCCTGGTGACAGATTCAGAGACAGCCATGATTATGATGAAGATAACAAAGAGGTCACCCTGGTATTTATGAAGCCTGTAATAGGTGCTGCGATACATGCTCTACTCAACACATCCTCGAATTCTCATAAAAATACTGTCATGATTCCCATTTTACAGATGTGGACAATGAGACTTAGAAAGGTTAAGTCACTTGCTCAAGGACATATGGCTAGTAAGAGGTGCTTAAAAGCTTTGGTGCCGTTCTCCCTTCTGCTTAATTTTGGGGTGAAGGCTTTCAACCACTGGGGCTCTGCTGCCTCCACCTGAGAGGGGGCTGGGCTGGCACCTGCTGCCCTTGGGGTCAGTGCCAAGGGCCTTCTTCCTTCTGGTTCTTCTTGTCCCTTGTTCTCATGGCCTGAAACGTTCTCTCCCTTCATCCGTTTGGTTCTCTCCTGCTCCTATAGTTTTCTTTTTTTCTAGGAAGGCGTCTTTGATATTGTCCTCCTCATCTCTGGGGAGAGTGTGTACTTTTCCCACATAGTCCTTGTCAAACTGTTGTGTCACAGTTTCTGTGTCTATAGCCTGCAGCTGGACTGTGACTGTGAGAGCAGAGGTGGGGGTCTGCCTTATTCATTACGGTATTCCCAGTGCAAGGAAAGAACAGGGATGGAGGGAAAGGAAGAAAGAAGGAAGGAAGGGCGAGAGAGAAGGAGACTTTACGTAACAAAAGATATACCTGATAAGTGGCTTTGGAGATTCAGATTGGGGAGTAATTTTTAGAAGCCTTTTTAGGACAGAATTCCTGTATCCCTCTGCTTCCCATGCACACATATGGGAAATATGTGACTTTTCCCCTTGATCCTGAAGCTCTCAGGAGCCAATCAGGAGCCCAGTTCCAGAGTAAGACGACTCATCCTCTCAGAACCCGAGCCACTGTTGTCTGCAAGCGTTTCCTTCACCAGCCGACATGTGAGCCCCATTGTGCAGAGCCATTGCAGCCAATTTGGTTGATAATCTGCAAATTAAAAATTCAATAAGTAGTTCCCAGAATCATTTTCAAAAGCTGGAACATAGAAATTAACATGTTAATAATAGGTGCACGGTGGGCTGGGTTGTCTGCTGTGGATTCTCGTTGCTTTAATTTGGTATTACAAAAAGGCCACGGGATGCATCCCTTTAATTTTGCCACCCAGGGTGCTCTTAGGGGTATCTTGTAAGTATAGATGCAGGTAATGATATTGCACATGGATTTTGTGGCAACTTAGGTAGGAAATAAATAGGGTGCGGTAGGATTCATCAGAGTTCCTTTAATAACAAGGCCTCACATCTGGGCAGCACTTTTCTTCTTTAGCACCTTTTCAAATGGATCTCACATATCTCCCAAGGAGCCTGGGAAGCAGCCGGAGCCCGACGTTTCTTCCTGTACCCACGTGGAGAGCATATGTCTGGAAGTGCATGACCTCACCTGATGGCTGCGGGCGGTGAAGGCTCTTGATGGGAAGCGGGCTCTTTCCAGTCCTAGGTGGAGAGCTCTGCTGAGCTAACCACAAGCCCTGCTGCACTAACAGATTCCTACACAGGTTGCCCTAATGACTCAGGTGTAAGCACATCAAGCTGGGATGCCTGGTCTAAAAACCACTCCGAGAGCAGCAAAGCTTCCAAAGACGTAGGTTCAAATCTCTGCTCCATCACAGTGACAAGACTTTGGACTTAAATATTCTAAAACTTCAGGTGCCTCATTTAAATGATGGAAATAATGGCAACAACCCCCAGCCCTAGCTGATTTGGCTCAGTGGCTAGAGTGTAGGTCTGAGGACTGAAAGGTCCTGTGTTCAAATTCAGTCAAGGGCATGTACCTTGATTGCAGGTTCCTCCCCAGCCCATAGATGTGTTTCTCTCACATTGATATTTCTCTCTGTCTTTCCCTCTCTTTTACTCTCTCTAAAAATCAATGGAAAAATATCCTAGGGTGAGGATTAAAAAAAAAATAACAGCCCCATTGGGTCAGGGTCAGAAGGAAAGCAGAGAGGATGTGTGAGAAGGTAGTCCATGGATATTCATTGTGAATCCCAGCATTTGATATTGAAGATGTGTGGAAGGATGTATCCTATCTAATAAAAGAGTAATATGCAAATTAACCATCACCCTGAGACAAAGATGGCGGTGCCCATAGCGGCCAGGGCAGGATGCTGGTGGCATCACCCCGGCAGTGTGAGCCCAGCAGGCATCGCCGCGGTGACCCACGAGCAGGCAAGCGTGGCCCGCAGACAGCACCCAGCAGGGCCTGCTTGCCCATCGCTGCGGCAACTCGCGAGCAGGCAAGTGTGGCCCCCAGGCAGCACCCAGCAGGCAGCACCCAGCAGGGCCTGCTTGCCCATTGCCATGGTGTGGAGCAGGCAGGCCCCACAGAGAGTAGAGAACCATGGGGAGCGGGCCCAAGCTGTCAGTAGGACATCCCCTGAGGGTTCCCGGATTGGAGAGGGTGCAGGTCAAATTTTGTGCACCGAGCCTTTAGACCTATATAATAAAGAGATAATATGCAAATTGACCAGCACACCCTCACACAAGATGGCCGCCCCCATGTGGTTACAAGATGGCCACCACAAGATGGCTGGCAGGGTAGAGCAGTTAGGGGCAACAGGTCAGCAGGGGAGGGCAATTGGGGGTGACCAGGCCTGCAGGGGAGGGCAATTAGGGGCAACCAGGCATGCAGGGTAGGGCAGTTGGGGGTGACCTGGCTAGCAGGGGAGGGCAGTTGGGGATGACCAGGCCAGCAGGGGAGGGCAGTTGGGGGAAATTGGGCTGGCAGGGGAGCAGTTAGGCATCGATCAAGCTGGCAGGGGAGTGGTTAGGGGGTGATCAGGATAGCAGGCAGTCGAGCGGTTGGGAGCCAGCAGTCCTGGATTGTGAGAGGGATGTCCGACTGCCGGTTTAGGCCCGATCCCACAGAGCAGTCGGACATCCCCTGAGGGGTCCCAGATTGGAGAGGGTACAGGCTGGCTGAGGGACACCCCCCCACCCCAGTGCATGAATTTCGTGCATCGGGCCTCTAGTCTAAAATGAAATATACATAAAACAAACTTTAGTCTGCTGGCCCTATGGTAGCCACTACCCCTATGTGGCTATTCTCATGACATTGATTACACGTACAATGAAAAAGGTAGCTCTTCTGCCTCCCTCCCCACATATTCAGCTTCCAGTAGCTACGTGAGGCTGGTGGCTCCCGTACTGGGCAGAGTATCTGCAGAGAACATTTCCATCATTGCAGAAAGTTCTCCTAGGCATCACTGCCCTCAAGGAAAAGACCTCGGAAACAGGGGAGATGCCATGTGAAGTCTCGACTCCACATTGCCATAAGAGGAGGTGGGCAGGAAGACCTGGGCCAGTGGGTGCCACTTCCTAGGGTTCTTGCTGTTTGCTTAGCAGCTTATGCAAATTGTGCGAGAGCAACCCAGGGAGGTGCGCCAAAGGGGCCCACTCCAGAACATCCTGCTGATAATTGCGTGGAGCACTGAAAATGGTGGGTAATTTCCTCTCAGGTGCCCGTTTTCCACGCCTGTTTGGCATGCTTTATTGCTGGGTGGATTTACACTCTGCATTTGCCATAAAAACTGTTTCCAAAAGAAACAAGAAGCGTGGCAAGATAAAAAGCGATATAAAAGGCTATTTTGTGATTTATTTATGTCAAATTTATGGAAGATGACAGGAGGCATTACAGTTCTAAAATTAGTTGTCACAGCCAGGCTATAAATCCTGCAGGACAGAAGAATGGGTTAGGCACCAGGACCCCTGGGTCTGTGAGGAGCCCAGGGAAGTCCAGACTAGGCCAGGGATTTTTGAAATCCTCCACAGAGGGGCTGGGCCATCCATTCAGCTAAGAAGCTGACACTTACCAGCTAATTCTTATTGGATGCTTGCTATGTTTTAAGCACGTTCCCTTTATAATCTCATTTAATTCCCACTGGATCTCTTTTACTCATTTTATAGCTGTGGAAACTCAGTACGTATTCTGCACCAACAGGCACAGTGAATAAGGGGTGAAGCCAGAATAAGGTGGAGGCTGATTGGAATATGTCTGTTTTTGCATTCGCTACAGATTAAAACTCATTCATGGTCCACCAACATTTATTGAGCACCCTCTAGGTGCCAGAGTTAGCGCTAAGCACGGGTGGTATACTAGGAACAAGGATAAACTATGGCTCCTGCCATTGATGAATTTTTATTCTAGCAAATTATTGAAATTATTTTAGACAAGAAAACACAAGCAATTTTGATATTAAACTCCCAAAGTGATGCAGTATAGATATGCACGGAGTTCACTAGAATGACAGGGGAACCTAGGTTTACTTCCAATGAGAGAACACGGAAGAGCTTCATGAGATGAAGAATAATAGATGGGCCCTGGACAATCAGAGATGGAAACAAGGATGGGCCAACTGACCTCCCCTTGGCTTAGGATGCGAGTTCTCTTATTTTCCCAGGAAATGAGCTGGCAGGGTACTAAAATCCTTGTTTGTTTGGGGAGTGGTATCTTCAAGAAGTAAGTGGAGGAAGATTAAATATTTTCTCCAATTACAAACTGTAGTTTTAGACCAGAGAAAGACCATTGAAACCCTCTTGTCTCTTTGGCCTCCAGCCAGCACTCTGCGTCTCCAGCCACTCCTTTCTGCTTTCCTTTAAGCTCCCCTATTTGCTCAATCCTTACAGGTTGGTGTCTCCCCTTCTTCCCCACTGGCATCCTCTTTAGCCTTCTCCCTTTTTTATTCTAGACACTGTGTGCTTGAGCTCATCTACTCATGTGACTCCAATTCCCAAAGCATTTTCTGATGACTCCCAAATCTATAACACCTTCCCTAACTTCTCTCTTGAGCTTCAGATTATATATATATATATCTGTCTGTTAAACATTGTGCCTGAATAGTCTATAAATACATTGGACTTGCTCAACATGTGCCAAACAGGGGTCTATTCCCAATCACTGTTAGAGAAACCATGGGCTATCACTTCAGCCAAAATGCCTGGAACCATTCTTGGCTGTCCTTTCTCTTGTCATCCAGTTCTTAATGTGTCTTAAGTGCGCCTCCACTCCTCACTATGCCCTTGGTAATTAATAGATGTTGCTAATATTAGAGGAGTGGTAAAGAGCACAGATTCTAGAGATGGAGGGTATAGATTTGAATCCTGGCTCCATAACTCGTTTCTAATTCTCTTTGCTCCTTAGTTTCCTCACCTCTAAAATTGAGGCAAAACATAATACCTACCTCTTAAATTGTTGGTAGGATTTAATGCACAATAGAAGAGTGCCTGGCATCTGTAAACATGATTTAAGTTTTTGCCATTCTAATTGAACTTTTTTTCTACTGAATATTGTGCCATAAGCAATTTACATTTCTCTTATGGAATTTCCACTATAGGGATTGTTTGTTAGTCACATTTTGCAGATGAGAAAACTGAGTCTTCAAGAAGGGAAATAAATCACTCACACATCTGGTGAGTAACAAAACCAGCATTCTAACCCATTACTGACTGGCTCTTACCCACTTGTGCCCTTACCCACTATGTTTTCTGGATTTTCCCTATAAAGACCTTCTAACTGGCTCCTGGCTCCCCATCTTGCCTCCCTTTAATGTCTTCTCCACATGGCTGCTTGACCATGTTATAAAGAGCACTTGTTTTAAGGAGATAAAGGCATAAAAATCTTTAATATTTCTTCCTTGACTAGCCTCACTCTAGCCCCACTCTAACGCTTTGACTATCTCTTTGGCCAACGTTCCAAGAGTGCTCACAAGTAAACACAGAAATGCCAGGGTTCATAAATGCAATTATGTGGTTAGTAGGGACTTACTATTATGGCCACACATTTATGGACAGTTAAGCTGCCCGGAGGGGGCTGGGAAATGTATCCACATCCCTACAGAGCTTTAGTCAAGCTTCTGCCTCCATGCGGCCCCTCCATTCTTCCAGCGTTTTCCACCCCCACCAAGAGAAGATCCCTCTTATTGCAAATGAACTGTGAGGCTTAACTAATGATTATAAAGGGCTTACAGGTGCTGGAGGACAAAGGCATGACTAAAATACGCATGTAATATAAATCATATGTGGATAAAGAGAGACAAGTGAATTAGATCAGCCAAAGGTCACTCATTTGCTCAGCTGGGCACTCTGAAAGTTCATCCAGGATTGTTTCTTGCCAGGAGTGAATGGATTTGAAAGTAAAGATTTTCAATGGTGTTTTGCTCACAAAAGTTTCCCGCGGTGGGTAAAGAATGATATTGCTCATGGTAATAGCAGCGAGAGAGGCTAGTGAGGGAGAATAATTGGAAAAAATGAATGTCTTTTGCTATTTTCCTTTGACGAACCATCATAAAAGACCTTTGGGGTTTAGCGCCAGGTCCCAGTTTCTTGAGCCTGTGTTCTAGAAACTGACCGATTGTGGTTTCTCGCCGGGTCTCCTCCAAGTTTGCATCACAAAATGTGACTTTGCAGTCAGATGGCCCCCATCTGAAAGGAACCGGGGAGATGCCAACTGCTATTCAAAAATCTCAATTTTCAAATATACCTTGCAGCTTATTCCCGGTGAGAAACACTCCCCCCCCCCTCCCACGGGCATGCTAAGTGTTGTGCTGAGAAAAAAGGTGGAGAGTGTTCTTTGGAGGGAAAGAAAATTTGCAGCAAGGAGCTCAAGTCCCTGAAGCTTAAGAGCCCCCCCCCTCTTTTTAGTGTTTCTTGCTGTGCAGCTTTCCTGTGGGCTCAGGTAGCAATAGGAGACAATTGAAATGGGAGACATAAAAGACCCAGACTAATGGCGGTTGTGTTTATCACCTCCCCGACTTGAGCTCCGGTCAATGTTATAATCTATACATGCAGGTGCCCAGCAGGCCCTGTGGACCCAGTGGACTGAGTTCATGCAGTGAGCTCTGGGCAAACAGGAGTCTTGCACTGACATTTGGAATTGCTCAGAGACAGACAAATATCTTTCTGGCTAGGAAAAACTGACCCCAAGTTCTAACACCTGTTTGGATTTGGGAGTTGGGACACTCTGATGGCTTTGAACCTGGTGCTCTTACCAGAAAATTGTTTGAGGGAATCCTTCCCCTCTCTCTGTCTTTCTTTTCTTTAAAATGAACGTGTTGGCCTGTCAGAATGGCTGTCCTCAAAAAGACAAGACACAAGTGTTGATGAAGATGTGGAGAACAGGGAACCCTTGTGCACTGTGGGCGGGATTGTAAATTGGTGAAGACACTATGGACAACAGTATGGAGGTTTCACACAAAAAATTAAAAATAGAACTACCGTACAATTCAGAAATTTCAGTTCAGGGCATTCATCTGAGGAAAACAAAAGCACCCATTCAAAAAGACATATGTACCCCTATTTCACTGCAGCATTATTTACAATAGCCATGATATGGAAGCAAGCTAGGTGTCCACCCACAGAGGAATCGATAAAGAAGATGTGGTAAATAGATATATAATGTAATATTACTCGGCCATAGGAAAGAATGAAATCTTGCTATTTGGGACAATATGGATAGACCTAGAGGGTGTTATGCTAAGTGAAATCAGTCAAAGAAAGACAAATACTGTATCATTTCACTTATATGTGGAATCTAAAAAACTAAACAGATGAACAAACAAAACAGACTCATAGATACTACGAATAAACATGTTGTCAATGGAGGGTTGGGTGATGGCAGGGTTGCGGGGGAGGGAGCAAAAAGGTGAAGGGGATTATAATGTAACTAGGTCATGAGGATGTAATATACAACATAGGAATACATACAATAATATTGCAGTAACTTTGTATGAAGATAGATGGGTACTACACTTCTCATAGTGATCACTTCATAAGGTATATAAATAATCACTATGTTGTACAACTGAAACTATTATAATATTGTATGTCAGCTATACTTTAATTAAAAAGAACTTTATAGCTTTGGTCAGTGTGGTTCAGTTGGTGTGGTGTTGTGCATCGTCCCATGCACCAAAAGGTTGCTGGTTCAATTCCTGGTCAGGGCACATGCCAGGGTTGTGGGCTTGACCCCCAGTAGGGGGCGTGCAGGAGGCAGCTGATCTATGTTGCTCTCTCACATTGATGTTTCTCTCTCTGTGTCCCTCTCCCTTCCTCTCTCTCTCAAAAACAATAAAAATATTTTTTAAAAAGACCTTTACATTCCAGAATGAAAAACAAGAAATAAAATGTTGGGCCAGGTGACCTCATGATCCTAACATTCTATGTTTGGGTGACTAATCCAGGTTCAGCCTCTTTCAGTGATGTTTTTCTTCCACCCACAACATACAACACAATTTGACAATTGTGGCCAAACGGCTATTCAGACTTTTCTGGCCCACTGTATTTTATCTAGAAGAAAAATTACCCCCTTGTTCCTTATGCTTTCTTATTGGTGTCTTTAAGAATGAGAAAGATTGTGAAGATGGACCCATTTGCTCTTCTCAGCAGGTTTGCTGTTTGATTTTTTTCCCCTTGAGCCCTTCTCTTACCGGCCAGACGGGTTTGATTTAGTTGGAAATGGCACCTAACAGTGCAAATGCTCATTATCTTTATTGGTCATGATCCTCGCACCCATTTCTTTGCCCAAAGCCCTCAAAACAGCCTATTAGTTAAAGTATTCACTTGGACACCTTTCGGGCTGGTGTCACTGCGTGGGGAAGAGGAAGATTTGGGAAGAGACCTGTGTGATAAGCATCTCGTCCCTGCATGACAAGCGCAGGAGCCTTAGGCTAGGCAGAGAAGGTGGCCACTAATGTCTGTCCCAATTGGCACAGTGAAAAAGGCCAGTTCTTGCGGGTATAATGCAATAACAGGTGACGTGGGAGGGTGGCAGACAGTGTGTCCTGGGTGTCCTGTGTTGCCCTGGGAATTGGATTCATGCTGAAATCACCCACAAGTGTTCTAAGCTTTCATAGGAAGATATTGTGGGTGGGGGTGATCAGATGGCCGGTTTCCCCAGTAGGTTCTGAACATACAGTTGAACCCCCTGAAGACTTCCTGGTACCCTACAATTTCTACAGAAACATAAGGATGAATCAGGTCCTATTCTTTGGCTAGATCCCTGACACCCTCCACAGGTAGAAGGGCTGTGCCCTGAGCCTCTGGTGAGGCAACTCAGACCTTCTTTCACATTTGTGAAATTTTGATCAGAGGGGAAATTAAATTGAAATTGCTGTTCTGTCATCAGAGCTTCAGCTATGGTGGCAGATGTTTTATGGAGAGATAGTATTGTTATGAGATGAAAATAGTGAAATGGCGTGACTACTCCTTCCCTGACATTATCATTAGCTGTCTGACCTGTGATTATTTTTTAGAGCACTGTCCAGAACAACTACACACACATCTTTTCAGCCATCTTTTTGCTTTTACCTCTCACAGGTAGTCTTAGCTAAATTAAAATATGGAGACACAATTAATGCAACTATTCCCGGAATATTCCTTGATAGCTAACTACATGAGAGCACTCCCTGATCAGATGGATTTGTCTCACTACTGTTGTTTTGCCCTGTGCATATAAGCCCACGAGTCCTCCAGGTTCCTAGGTAACTTGGAAAGACTTACTTTCGTGACACTTAATTTCGTTATGAATTTAGGCAGATTAAGGGGAACTTGGAGCCTCAGGCGCTGTAACGATGGGACAACTCTCACCCCAGGTGGAGGTAACAGCTAATTGAGCATGCTCGTTAAATCTTACACACCTGCAGGACACGTCACGCAATTCACGGTGATGAGGCTCTCTGCCAGAAATAATGATGACTTCACTCCTTTTTGCTTTTAGTCGTTTTCGTAGGACAAGTGCATTAGGCCCAACAGGGTGCCATACGGGATACTTGACCAAGGCCTGCCCTGCAGAACTTAAGTAGACTTGTAGGTTTTACTCATGCCTGCTTCTCAAATCAGGAGCCAGTGTTTGCCAGCACACTCTTATAGGTCAAACTAGCTATAATTTACTTACTTTTTATGTTCTGAATAAGGGTTTCTTGATAATATCTTGGCACTATTGACATTGTAGGCCACATACTATTCCTTTTGGGGGAGGGGTGCTGTCTTGTGCATTGTAGGATGTTTAGCAGCATCCCTGACCCCTGTGTACTAGATACCAGTTGCATCCTGCCCCATATCCACACCCCATGGAGCCACAACTAAAATTGCCCCCCCCCCCCGCCCCGGACATTGCCAAATGTCCCCTGAGGGGCAGAATCACTACTGCTCTAGAGACATTTTTGACATAAAAGGGGGAGAATTTAGGCCTTCATATCTAAAACCAAGGCTGAATCTATCGGGCCCCTTATTGGGAGATTTCAAATCAGTTTTAAAAGGGTAGCCTAGATTGCTACCTGATTCAACACAGCAGGAAAAATCATACCATGTAGCTTGTGAAGTGACTATAATTTATTAGCTCATTAGTCAGGCCGGGAAATAGCCATTTTGAGCCCTTGCCCAGGCTGACCAAGCTTATAGGCTGAGGTGCTGTTTTGCAGACTCAAGGCCTCCCCTCCGCTGTTGGGCTCTCCTTGTAGGAGCTCCCCGGGCTTACCATGGCCTGGCACACTGACCGATAAGCAGCCTGTACTTGTGCATCTAAGGATTGGAGACCTGCTGCTGCCATGACCGTCCAGCTAATATAGAGGCTCTGGTCTATGAATGAGAAGGACAAAGACATGCTGATTGAAGAGTCCAAGGATCCACAGTCTCTTGAGGGTTTAAAAGGGCAGCAATAGTCACTGCACTCACTGTTGACATCTTTGCAAATGACCACGCTGAAGGCAGGGAGAGTGATTTTCCCCTAAAGCCACCCTGTCACCACTGAAGAAACAGGGAGGATCCTCCATGAGGAATCCCTTACTCTCCTCACCATCTCATCACCATCTGCTCTGGAGTTAAAAGACATACCAGCCCATAGAGGAGCTTTTTCCATATGGGGGTGTGTCATGCACATTCTAACGCCACAATCATGGCTGAAATATGCAAGAAGGGCACATTTCATTTTACCTTGGATTTGATGCCTGCAAATGATGTGGAGACTGGGCAGCCAATTCAAATGTCCTGATGGATTTTTATGGGACCAGGTGTTCACTTTGTTGCCTGCTTCGTTCTCTGTCAGCAGAGAGCCCCTCCTCATGTTGAGTCCGTTGAAGAGGGCCATATGGTGGGCACTCCCTCCCCTCCATCCGTGTGGTCACATTTGCATTCATCCTCTGATAAGACAGTAAAGGGGAGATGCCTTCCCTGGGGCCGACATCCCTGTGCTTGGAGCAGAACTGAATATAGAGGTAGAGGTGTCATTTTTTTTTAAACAAATCAAGGATACTTGCTAAAGTCATTTATGTTCATACTGAAGTTCTAGGATATGTTCCAAATTCTGCTCCTTTTGTCAATAGGAATGAGCCCTTTGGGGATAAATCAAACTAATAAATATACTCTTTTAGTAGAAGTTAAGGCAATTGGGATTCTGTTTGGATATATCTCCACCTACATTTATTTTCTAGCCCTCCTTGGTAATAAGGACATATGAATCTATTTTTATTCTATGTCTGAGTCCATGCTAAAGACAATTCTGTTTCATAAATACCTTTAAGTCTTTTCTAGAAGTAATTTTACTATAGACATTACAAGAATAAAAACTTTGTTTTCTGTTAGCTCCTTTTCATTAGCTCTACTTTATTTCTACTAGCTATTTTCCATTAGCTGTGTTTTCTATAACAACATAGAAATATGTTTTCTTATAGAAAGTGCTATAAGTTATATTCACAAACATAGGTATGCATTGATATCCATATAAGACCATTTATTTGAAAAGTGCCCTGCACTTGAGCACAATGGATACCATTAAATGAATTGTCAGAGTAGATTTCAGTTGATACATATAATTTTACTTAAAATGAAGTAGAATATTTATAAGGTAAAGAAAAATTCTGAGTTTTCATATTGAAAACTATGTTTTGGCCCCAGTTTCATATCTAATTTTTACTATGAATTTGTAGTTGGTCTGCAGTCAAGTTATATTCTGTTTTTCACATCAACATACCAATTTACAAGTTCATCTTACAGGGATTTTTTTTGGAAAATTTATAAGGATTTCAGGTGACTATTTTTCTATAGGTAGGCTCATATTTCTATTATAACTATTATTCTACACACAGTGAAAACAGCCAGTAAGCAACATCATTATTGTTAAAATAATCTAGTACTTGGAACTTAATTCAAACTTGAACTGAATGAAGTTAAATCATTTTTACTTTACTAATACAATTAAACAAACATTACTTTCCATGCTTCCAAAAGATAACTGTTTCTGAGACTATGGAAAGTTGTTGTTTCACATCCTTTGACTTTTCTTATTTGCAGTGTCCTCATTTAAATACATACCCAGGAATGGCATGCTAGCAACTATGTATATAATTGCAAACCCAGTATAAATTTTAGGCCCAAATGGACAGTATAACCAACCTGAACTCGGGTATCCCTCTATCATTTTGTCAAAGTTCCAAATTCTCCCCATATTGGTAATTCATATTCTTTGAAGACTAGAAGGAACTGATTCTAATATGAACCTGGGGTGTGTGCGTGCGTATACACACACACACACACACACACACACACACACACACACGAGTTGACTAATCTATATATATATATAAAAGCCAAGTGACTGGAACAACAGAAGGACCAGTTGCTTTGATACGCACTGCGGCTGTGATTGGGCCCTCCCAATGCCGATGGGGGGCAGGGATGGCTGGCCAACTGCCCATGGCCCCTCCCCCTTGGCCAGCCCCACCCCTGATCTCCCCCCCCCCCCAGCCTGATCAGGGGCAGGACCAGCTGGCCAACTTCCTGTGGCCCTCCCTGCCCCTTGCCGGCCAGGCCCCAATTGGTCCCAATTGGGGCGGGCTGGCCGGACACCACCCATGCACAAATTCATGCACCGGGCCTCTAGTAAAATTATAAATATCACCTATAAATCGCTCTCTATTTGTTATGCATATATGGATATTTATATAAAAGAATGCTCCTTTAGTCGGCTTTTTCCTCTCTATAGCATTTATCATTGCCTCACATTGATCTCTCTCCCCCATCAGATTGGGCAGGAATTTTGCTTTCTTTGCTGTGATATGCGCAGGACCTAGAATTGTGCCTGACGTGCTCTAGACACTTAGCAAATATGGAGAGCAAGTGAATGAATGACTATATAGATGATGGATCTTGGTGAACACAATTTAGAACTTATCTGATTCAATACCTTCTTTATACAGATACAGAAATTAGGCTAAGGATGGCTTATTAAATTGATTTTCATTCCATTCATTTATTACTCAATCCTCTTGTTCATCCATCACATATTTATTGAATACCTACTACTTCCGAACATATTATTAACTGATGACAGTACCAGAAAAAAATAAAACTGAGACCCTGTCTTAAGGGAGGCCAATCTTAGCAGAAACATAGTAACTCTGTGGACATCTCTATACTTTGGGGAGAGGAGCAAGAAGTGGTGACATGTGCAAGTGGAGTGTTTAGACAGAAGAAAGCAAGTGATGATGAACATGAAGGAGGTTATAGGCAGAGGATGAGCACCTGCCAAGACTTGGGGGCAGGAAATGATGTGGCCCATTTTAGGAACTCAGGTAATTCAGCATGAAGAGCACATGGAATAACTTGGGGAGGGAGAACACTTGTGGTTAGGGTGTGGGCTCTGGAGTCAGGATGCCTAGATTCAAACCCTTACCTTATTGTTTGGAGTTCTGTAGCTTTGAGCAACTTGAGCTCTCAATGTCTTGATTTCCTTATCTGTAAAATGGAAATAATAGAACTTCCCTCCTATGATAATTTGGAGCATAGTTTAAAAGAAATACCATTGTGCTTTATATATAAGAGGAGCTTAACAACAGCTTGGGCCTAGTTTTATCATTATTACAATTAGATGCAAGACAAAATCGGCAAGGTTGGTTAGGTGAGACTGTAAAGAACTTGGCATTTGAATTTTATTCTGTATGTATTGGACACCCCTGAAATGACTGTGAGTCAGAGAGGGAAATGTTTGGATTTTATTTTAGATTGATGGCCAAACAGAGGAAAGCCTTCCGAGAGGAGGGACTGAAGGATTGAGAGCTCCTTGGAGGATGTCATTGGGCAATGGCATTGGGAGTGGAGAGAAGGCAGAGCCTCTGGAGAGAGTTCAGAGGTGGAACAGTATGGATGGGGGAGGGCTCTAAGGTTCCCAGCCTGGACAACTGTGGGCTTCAAGCAAGGGTATTCACCAAGAGCCTGGATAGAGGAACATTAGCATCTTTAGAGATTGCTTGGGAACACATTACAGTGTAGAGCTTAGCTTCTCAGAGCATGACCCATGGGCTGACAGCATCTACATAAGCTGGGAGTTTGTTAGAAATTCAGAATGTCCAGTCTCCGTCCTAGACCCTCTGAATCAAAATTTGCATGTAGTCAGATCCCCAGGCAATGAGCATGCATTTTAAAGTTAGAAAAGCACTGGCCTGCAGCTGGTTTTACAAACTCCGCCCCCCTGACCAAATCTGTCATTGATGTTTTTAGCCTGTGTGCTAAGAATGACTTTCACTTTAAAAAAAAATATTTGATTTGATTTGTTGCATCAACCATTTATCCCTTCTATGCCCTCTTCCACCTCCACCTTCACAGGGGGCCGCCCCAATCACCACACTGTTGTCTATGAGTTCTCTCTCTTTTTCTTTCACTTTGGCTCAATCCCTCCACCACTCCCCTCCCACCCCCTCCCCTAGCTATCAGCCTGCTCTCTATTATCAGCCTGCTCACTATCTATGAGTCTGTCTCTGATTTGCTTGGCTGTTCAGTTTGTTCATTAAATTCCACTTATGAGTGAAATCATATGGCACTTGTTGATTGAATGCCAGACAATGTTCATGGACATGTGTTCTCGGGGGGTAGGTGAGAAGTTGCCACAGAGAATGGAAGGCCCACGGACTGATAATATTTACCATGTGACTCTTTACGGAGAGTTTTCTGGCCTCTGACCTAGGGAAGGGACTTGGAAGTTAGGAAGACCTGGGTGCTAGTCCTACCACTGTTTTTACCAACACATAGTTAGGACTTAAGTCTTTGTGCCTCAAGGTTTCCTTCTTGTACAGTGAAGATATAATTTGTACCCGATGGGACCATCAAAATAAATAGAATAATGTATGTGTTGTGCTTATCCCAAAGCCCAACACTGGGGAAGTGCTCAGCACACATTGGCTGTTAGTACTGATGGCCATGGCACGCCCCAGGTCTTTGCTTTAATGCTGCCTCTTTCTCAGCAGATTCCTTTCGGGCACGTCTCACTCGGCTGCTACATCCGCTCTCAGTTACCTTGATTTCTGCCCTTGTTATCTAACTGATTTTAGAGGAATGCCTAGCAATAAAGAAAATTGTTCCTTTATATCAGTAGTTAGGCCTGTCATGAATAACGATATTAATAACTAATAACCTACAATGTGATTAGATATTCGGGAGTCATTTATTTTGATATTTTTATGCCATCATAATGATTTTGTTTGTTATTCATTGTAACTCTACTTTCAAGGCATAAATCAATGTTGTTTTATATTCTGGGCAGATGCTGTGTGTATTTTCAGAGGTTTGCCAGGGTGAAGAATTAACAGTTATTAACAGTAACACAAGCATGGGGTGTTCTGAACAGATTTTAAAAGCATCAATAAAGAAATCACTGCCACAGATATTTTTTCCCCCATTTTGAGGGAAAGCTGCAAATAACCACGCTGGTATTTAGTACTTGGACCTAGATTTGAAATTAAATTGAATGTGCATAAACATTTTTGTTATCTCTCCATTGAAGTATAACATTTTCTCAAAAGAAACACATATACTGTTTCTAAGAAAATGGGATGTTCCTGCCTTTTTACCTCTGCCTTTTCTTATTAGCCACACTCTGATATCTCTTCTAGCAAATACTGATATCCAGGAAGCTCGGTGCAAAGAGCAAGACCACAGCGAACTTGAGAATTTATGTGCTGTGACTTCCTGGTTGTGAATATGATATTTGGGCTGTAGTGTTAAGTATCAGATAATTTCCTCAGATCTTCAATAATTGTGAATTTCCTCTCTTTGTACAGACTTTAAGAGTTAGAAAATACAGAAACTGACTCAGATTTCTCACAAGCTGTAATTATTACAAATGAAAAAGAACACAATATTGCCTCTTAATATGAAGCAATCTATTTCTTCACAACTTTGCAAGGATGGATATATATGTTTTCTATTTATATTCTTAATCTCCATCTTATTTTGCATTGTAGATCAATAAACATAATATTTTAGATTGGCATTGACTAGAATTATGCTAAAATTATGTAATTATTGAGAATATTTTTAAAAATATATTTTTATTGATTTAACAGAAAAATGGACAGGGAGAAGAGATAGAAACATCAATGATGAGGGAAAATCATTGATCAGGCTACCTCCTGCATGTACTCTACTGGGATGGAGCTGCAACACAGGCATGTGCCCTAACTGGGAATCAGACCCTAACCTCCTGTTTCATAGGTTGACACTCAACCATTGAGCCACAACAACCGGGCTTATTGAGAATATTTTAAACTTTCATTTATACTTTGTCAAACACATTACTAGTATATGTGAGCTCTTCCTAGACCTTAAGTTGTAAAACCGTGTAGAAGAAATCTCTAGAATTCATTTATGTGAAAGTATATTACATTTGAATTACTAATAGTACAAAATTGTCCCAAAAGCCTTTATAATAACCATTGCTATCTCTCTCTCTCTCTCTCTCTCTCTCTCTCTCTCTCTCTCTCCCCATATATATAAATTACTAATGTATGCCAGGAGCCAGCCTATTAGTAAATATGCAATATATATGAAAATTGGGGATATTCCCACTATTAGCATTACTAAATAGCTAAAGTGGAAACAGTAAGCACACTTATTATCTGTACCTCATTTAATTTAGTATTGTTAACTTGTTATGGAGATCTAATTGTCCCATGCTTTTCCTCCCCATCCTAGAAATACTAACATAGTAAAACATTGACAATGCAAATTTCAGTTTGGTTGAGAAAGGTAGCCAGCAGCCATAAGGAATTCAGACTGTTGGCTGTGAAGTTGCTATGAACAGTTAGAAAAAAAAATCCTGACTGGGAAGTTAGGTGGATAAGTGAGGATATGGTGGAAAAAGAAAACAAAAAGCCAGATTTCAAAGGAAATTTAATTGAATATTTCTTACTGGACAGTGTGGTCTTATGAAAAACCTTAGTAACAATGAATGTGTTGTTCTAATTTGAAGCACTTTTATCACAGAGTTGCCTGGAATACCATTGTATATTTCCACGTGTGACAATGTAGCCTTGTGTTTTCTTCCTGGCACAATGCTCTTAGACTTTCCAACTTTGGACGGTGAAGTTGTTTGACGACTTGAATCCATTATAAAATGGCCACTCCTTCTTTGTTACTGAGCATTCCATCTGCGGATATTAGCCATGACATAGTCCTGGAAATGGAAACAACAGGTCATACAATGCAATGTTCAGGGAAATGAAATCCTGGCTACATCACTGGGGCCATTACTCTATACTTTAATGATCGCATAATCTTTAATGCATAGACTGGCTGTTAGAATAAAGGCAAGGGGCTGATCAGTCAAACACCTGCATCTAATGCCTGCAGAATTGTGTGCTCTTTATGGTCAGGGCCAAATCAATGTGGTCCCATAACAAAGTTCTCTCTGTTTCTGTAATATCATAACACTTTGTTTTGGGTGTCTACTCGGAGGTTTATTCCAAAGGAGCAGCAGGGAGTTACTTAGAAATGCTAGAGAGCGGCATTGCAATTACAGCTGCCACAGATCGGCACTGACCAAACATGCCTTTGGAAAAGTACCATCATATTTCTTTTATGCACTTAATGAGTGCCTGCCCGATCCATTTAGCTTGTGACCTGCTTGGAAAAGCTCATAAGAGAGGAACGTGTTTTCTTCTAGTCCTGCCTAGTTCCATTTTCTTACTTACTACTTTTGGGAAGAGAGCTGAGATTCAGATGTCACACTAAGTTATGGCCAACTTTAATGTGGCCCAGTAAGTAGGTAGGCAGTAGGGAAGAATGCAAGGTTATCTATCAAATTTTCACATAATGGGTAGGAATTTGCTTATCTGCAAGGATTTCTGCAGGACACAAATCTACACAGATTTGTTTAATGAAGGGATGCTAATGAAGGGACTACTTATAGAAGTGTGACCATGTAAAGAGAACAGATACACAGGTTAGGGCACCAGCAAAAGCTGGAAATCTTCAGAGAGAAGTGACTTATCATGAAGCTAATCAAGCTAATCTTTAGGGTTCCTCACATCATACAGACAGACTCCTTCCAAGGCCCTGAGAGGGGCCATCAGTATGTTCTCATGGTCATGTCTTTTTAAATAAAATGTCCACATTTAATTATGCAAGTTGTGGAGTCCTTACAACTTCGATAGCACAATTTTGTGTTTTGCACTCTAAAAGTTGCTGTTCTTTCCTAACAGTAGATTTTGAGAAGAATAAAATGCCACATGGTGTTTAAAGTTGTATTGCAGACTTTGGTTTGTACAACAGCCTCATTCAGAACAAGTAACAGAACACAGAGCATGACCATGGGCCAGTGGGTCCCAGGCGGTACATCGTGATGGGAGAGTGGAAGGAAGTGACCATGAGTTATAAACAGAATTGTTCAATCCACAGACACTTTCCAGACAAGAAACTACATTTCGTCCTGGGCTTTCATTAATAGCTGTTCAAATATTTACACATATCACTGATGAATGAATATGAGTGTTAGACTCCTGAAGCTTTGTCTTGGATATGAAAGTAATGGCTTTTCTGGTGGGGCAGAGGGAAAAGCATTTATTTTTCCTGAATGGGTTCTAGATTGAGATGCTGAAAATTACTCAATTAATAAACTGAGGCGGTTAGAGTGGGGTCATTAAACTCCAGCTTTTTCTCCTACACTCTGAGGTAGTTTTCTGGTGTCAGTTAAAGGGAGTCAGCTTTTCAGCTTCCCTGAGACAATCGCCCCATCATTGTACGTATCCCACTATTCCTTATTTGGGATATAGAAGTTTTCTTCAGGATCTATCAAAAGTCTGGGATTTATAGAGTGGAATGCATTTTGTTTATGTTTTGATCTTTACTTAAGAAACACCATGATGTATTGATGGTAAAGAATCCTTTGATAATGTGTGTCACGATTTCTCATGTTCTTAGGTTTCTGTCCATCTCCCTTGCCTCATGTTCCAGACCTTGCTCTTTTATGTTTATTTTCTGATAAAAATGAACAGCATGTAGTTCCTTGGAAGGGTTCCATGTAGGATTTTGTTTGTGCTGTTCCCTCTGCCTGGCACACCCTTCCCACTTCTAGTCACTCATCTAATTCCTACTCATTTTGATTCAGACCAGCATCCCTTATAAGAAATCATCCTTGGTTCTCTGTATATCTTTGTGTCATCATTCCCACATCACATATCACATCAAATCTGTGTGATCAACTTTGGCTTCTGGACCTTAGGGTTTTCTGAGTCAGGGAAAGTGTCTCATTCTTATTAGTATTCAGCACGTGCAGAACATGGCATGAAGCAGGTCATCAGTAAGTATTTGTTGAACTAAATACAGTTGTATAATTGTTAAAAAATGTGTTTTCTCCAAAGCAGGAAACACTGTAATCCTCAAGGTAGCTCTAGTGTCCTAGTTAAAACTTAGTCCAATGTGTAAAATTTAATTATCTCTCTCTGATTAATTGGCTCCTGAGATGACTTTTGGATTTTGCCTGTGCTTGGGGTAAAATTAGACCAGTGTCTGCTTTATCGCACTAAGCTACCTGAAAGAGTAAGCTGTACTTTTTGTTAAGATTAAATTGCTGATTAGGTAATATCTTTTATATGAAATAGCAGAGAAGGGAAGTAACTCTGATTACCACTCTCATGCCAAGCTCACAGTAAGTTGACAATGACAATGTCCATTATCATACTGGAGTCTCACACCTACTCTGTCATGCACTGAGAATAAGAGTCTTATTGTCATTTTTTAGCCACAGATCAAGTAATTTCCCCAAGGTCATCTTTCTGGAAGAAGCAGGAATTGAACCCTAGTCTTTCTGAGTCATGTCCAATGTTTTTTTACCCATCATTCCAAGATGTCTTGCAGCTCTGAGAGTGGGCTCCATCACAATCAGGTATTATTTTTACTTCCATGTGACCAATGCTTGCTACTTTATATAGCTTCATGCTACCTTGTGCATTGGGCAAATGCTGGAAATTTTCATCAGTTTAATGAGAATCAGTTTTGGAGGTAGTATTGGAGAATAAAGAGTCTAAAGAAGAGGAGGAGAAAGAAATGCTAGAGATTGATGATATATTCAATATGCAACTTCTCTTAGGGCAAGAAAATAGACTCTTTTGAAGATAAGTTTCTCAGGGAAGATTTATATCAGGATTCTTAAAGATGCATGGACTATATACCTTTCTAAGAAGTGGATTGGAAATCCACTTTGGGTCTATACCTATGATGAGTCAATTTGCCAATGAAGTGTTTTGGGGTTGAACTATTTCCTATCTGCTTTTCTAAGTACCCGAGTGTTTTATACCTTGCCAGGCATCATCCATTTCAGAAGAGAGCACTTTTAAAATGGGTTTCTGTCTAAACTCAGTCACATTTTCAGTGCATGGTGAAATTCATTTGAATAATGCACTTATTTTCTATGTGCTTTCAGCAGCACTGTGAGCATGGAAAGAAAACAAGGCAGATTAGTAGGGTAGCTGCAAAGTGAAAAATAGGCATTCGAGTGAGTGATGGCTTGTGGTTGTTTTTATTCCCCCACCTCTTGTGGGCACTTCTCAGGGTTTCATTAATGGGGGATGGGTGGCTCTTGTCCTTGGATCCATATAAGGACACTGGGACACTTCACAATAAAAATTCTACGAAAAACAAACAAAACATCCCGAGATTTGCAAAGTCTAAAGAGGCTTGGACAAATGGATTCCATTTGCTTAAAATGGTAGGGAGTTTGTTTACTGGATTAAGTGTGAAGTATGTTGATAGCAGATGGAATGAGTGATCACATGACATATTTAAATAGTCTAAGGATAACCTCAATGTCCTGGTCAATGTTCCTTCTCTCGATTAATGCCAGTGCTAATTAACTGGCACAAGTGTTTCTAGCCATATGGGGGATGTTGCTGAAAACTGGCTGGCAGCCTCTATCCAGCCACTACCTGTACGTAATTTAGTGCTTTGCTTGGTGCATTGGGACTTCCATAATGGAACAGCCCAGCACAGAGAGAACGGTGGTTGCAAGTGTCATGCATGATGTTTCCTTTGTTTCTCTTGTGCACCTCATTCCAAACGTGGTTGAAACAGTAGAAATTGTGTTGACTTTTTTGCGGGATAAGTGAGGCTGTACTTGGTCCCTACCTGAATGAGGGCACCTTGTGCCTCTGAGTGGTCTGTTAATTGATCTTTATCCTGATTTTCTAACAATGGGCAGCGTATTCAGAAATAATCATCATAGAGCCAGTGCTGTGCATTCAGTTATCTATTTGCCTTATGACCTGAAATATGAAGAAAGAACTAGTTTAGGCCAATAGAGAGTATTGTGGTTTGGGAGACAGGTTCTAAGTCCACATCCAGCTATGATTCTACAGGAAGTAAGTGTGCTAGGGGACCGAGTCCGGAATTTGGACGCTGTTAATTTGGGGGAGAATCCCACCCGTGTGCAATCATGTAGCTCCTGTCCACCAGACTGCTCTACCAGACTGCCACATGCCTGGTGTGCGGTGGACAGACCCAGACCCCGAGAATGTCAGCTCTTCTGTTGGACCTGAGAGGAGCTACATCTCTGCATGTAACGTCTGTGAAATCTGATGGGGCAAGTCTTGACTTAGTGGGTATGGTTCCCTGTCTGTACCGAGAGATAGTAGGTGAGCGTTGGGGAGTGGGGCATGAACAGACATTCTCTGGTGGATATGGGTTTGATCGGAGCAGTGGGGCAGTGTGCAGGCTCTAGGGTTACACTGACTGGGTTCCAATCCCAGCTCCGCTAATTAATAGTGGTGTGACCTTGGGCAGATGATCAAATTCTTCTAGTCTCCATTTTTCCTTCTGTTAAACAGTGATAATAATCACGTCAGCCTTACAGAATTATTTTGAACATAAAATGATTATCTATATAAAGCATCTAGTATAGCACTGAGCACACAGTAGGCACACAGTCACGATTAGCCGCCAGTTTTCATGTTAGTACCGGCAGGATCATCAGCTTCATTATTAATGGGTTCTGAACCCGACCCTTCGTTATCCCAGGTTCTCTCAAGGTGATTGTTCCAAGTTAGCTGGCACCGGGGAACCTCCGGGGGCGGGGGTGGGGAGGGGAGAGTAGATATTGTAAGACAGGGAATTGTCACATCAAGTATATTACATGCTTCAGTAGCCAGGGACTGATTAGTACAAATTGAATTTCGCACTAACCTGCCAGAGGCAGAGTGCACAATTGGGCTCCGTGGGTTCAGTGTGATTTTTGTAAGGAGATATTTACATGAGAGGTGCCATGTGAATATTAAAAAACAACAACCCTGTCTTTGTAGCAGTAAAAGAACAAAATACATTCATAATACATATGTACACACACACACACACACACACACACACACACACACACACACACATATATATAATTTTTAAGCCTCTTCACTGGGAAAGAAATATATATACCTGAAAACGATCTCAGACTTGAAGCTTGAAGTCTAGAATTCGCCCTGGAGAGAAACCAAAAAGATAAAAGAAAAAAAAAAGGAAGCAATCTCTAGCCTTTGGGAGCAGGTATTCCTGTTCTCCTTCCCTGCTTGCCTGTCTGGGTTGCACGGCCCCTTCCCCGCTCCTCCTGCTAATATTCTACTGTCCAGTTCCTGGCACCCAGAGTGGGAAAGAATTTCCTATGCTTTGAGCTTGAGCTGGGCACTGGGACATCCTCCTGCCCTGGATTTGTGGCCACACGATGCCATTCTTCAAGCTGGGGCCATGCTTCTGCCCTCGCGCCAGGTACTCTGGCCATTGTTCAGCCAGCCCCGCATTGGCGCGTGAGGGGCTCCGTTGGATGGAGAAGAAAAGGGAGTTTCTCCTTTGTGCCTCCATCCGCAGCTCGCTGCTGATGAAAATAGAACCTGCTTTCATCTTACTGGGCCCGACCAAGAGATAGCTCCCAGACTGCGAGTCAGCATTTGCCCGCACGATTGTTTGACAAAATCTATTTTTAAAGTCCATACATTCTCCTGGTAGACAAAATGGGTACCCTTTCTGGGGGGAGTGGGGAGGATATATATACCCCATGATGCACCATCACGTCCTGAAGTGAGAGCCATTCACACCTCTCCTCGCCCACTCTCTGTCTGGGAGCACATCCTAAAGATACCCATGTCAGGTTATGCAGCGGAGGGAGGGAGTGGGTTCTGCCCCCGCAGGAGGGAGGGCCTGGCCTGTCATCCTGTTACCACCTCCAGCTGTTCCGGGCTGTGTGCCTTCTGCATCTCCAGCCCTTTGTGACTCACATCTGCAGGTCACATGAGGCTGACCGTCATGCCATGTGCGTCACGGGCATTGGCAATACAAGCTCAGATATCAGGTTAGGCTTCTTTTGGCCCGTGGTTCCTCTTTCTATGCAGTGGGAGCAGATTAGGAAGGCTCGGTGAGAGTTTTATTAGTCAGGAGTCTTAATAAAAACCAACCTGGGGACTGGACTTGGGGATGATGAAAGGACCCAGAGTGATGGAAAGATATAAAAGGCAGGCTTTGCGCCTCTCAGCAGTACGTCCTACACATCCCTAACTCTGTGCTTTTGCTGACACTGTCCGTCCTGCTAGGACCACCCTCCCCATCCACTCTATCCCCAACTGGTGTCTCACAGACTCATCCTCTCCTTTCTCTCAAATTTTGTCGGGATGATGCCTCTTCCAGTCACTTGCTTGCTCCTTAGAGGTCATTTTAAGGCATTTTTGATATTGCTTGACTGAGTGGGTCTTCAACTTTTCTGCAGTGATTCTGCCTTTGTGTTTGCAGCTAGATTGTCAAGTACTTGGAGGACAGGTAATATCCTATTGTCTTTGCTTTATATCCCCAGTATATGGGTATCACCTGCTTCTTTTCTTTGTTATTAATCTTTTAATAAGTATTTCTTTTAATTATCTAAAACTATGAATAGAGATAAACAAAAATAAATGTAATTGAGAGCCCACATGTGAAAATGGTAATCAGTGTTCATTTTAAGTGTATAACTTCTAATATATGTACTTTCACTCACTCTATCTGGGTAAGGGAGAGACAGAGTTGTTGGGAGGAGAGAACAATGCGTTTTCTGCATATTAACCCCTGAATCCTCAGAACAAATTTATGGGGCATGTGCAATGATTATCTTTGTTTTAAAGATGAAGAAACTGAGGCTCAGAGCTGTGAACTGACTTGCCCAGGTCATATAGCTAATATAGGATAGAGCATGATATGTGTAGTGTTTTGTAATTTACTTTTTTCCCCAATTGACAGGATGGTAACCTATTCATTTATTTAACAGGCATGTATTAAGTACCTAATGTCTGTGGTGCATAGTGTTAGGAGAATTTTGCAAAGAATAGAATCAGCCTCTGCTCTCATGAAGCGGGAAGGAGACAGCTGAAAAATCAAATACCTGTGACCTATGCTCTGTGATAGGAGAAATTCAGGGCATGGTGGGGGCATACGGCAGCATCTAACCTAACCTCAAAGTGATGCAAATATATATTTATCATCATTGTTCATGACTGTGTTATTTCACATAAACCTTTTATTTTAGACTAGTTTTAGATTTATGAAAAACTTGTAAAGATAGCTCAGAGAATCCCCACATACCTTATACCCAGTCTCAAGTAATTGAATGTCTGATGTTGTGCAGCTAATGAGCCAATATTGATACACTACGATTAACTAAACTCTATACTCTAATCAGATTTTGTTAGTTTTCCCCTAATATCCTTTTTCTGTTCCAGGGTCCCAACCAGGACACATCATCTCATTTACTCCTCATGTCTCTTTAGGTTTCTCTAGGCTGTGACAGTTTCCCAGACTTTCCTTGCTCTTTATGAACTTGACAGTTTTTCAGAGTACTAGTCAGGAATTTTATAAAATATGCCTCAATTGGGATTGGCCTGATGCTTCTCTCATGATCAGACTGGGGTTATGGAGTTTGGGGAGGAAGCCCACCGAGGTGAGGTGCCATCCTTACTTACCACATCATGTCAAGAGTGCATGCTATCAACATGAATTATGATGAGGTTAACCTTGATCACCTGGCTGAGGTCTGTATGTCAGATTTCTCCCTACCCCACATGTCAGAGTGTACTCTTTAGAAACAGGTCATTAAGTATAGCTCACACTTAAGGGGTGGGAAGGTAGGTAGGTTCCACTTCCTTAAACGGGGAGTGTGATTGCATTTTCACACTGCATGGGTGTTCCACAACCAATTTCCCCAAGGCCCTACTGACAGACATTGAGGTTTTCTCATTCATATCAACTGCTAAAGCAATGCCATATGAATATCCTTTATAAAGATCCTGAACCCCTCAAATTACTTTCTTTAGAATGAACTCCTCTATGTAATATTGGGTCAATGGGTAGGCATTTTTAAAAGGCTTAAATTTCTATTGATAAATTACTTTCTAAAGAGCTAATACCTATTTGCACTGGTGAGTACTAACTTTGCTGAACCATAGCAATGTTGTGTATTATTCCTTTTAATCAATGATAATTTGATAAGCAGATAATTTAAGCATGTAGTCATGTAATGGGTATACGATTCATAGAGGGATATAGAGTCCAAGTTCTATTTTGACTGAGAAATCATAATCACTTCCTTATTTTACAATGGAACAAACTCAGGTTGACTAAAATGTTCATTCAATGGGTATTTATCAGATCATGTTCTAGATGGATAAATAGTTCCTACTCCCAAAGATATTTCACCTAGAGATGAAGGCAACATAACAAAGCACAAATTATTCCTTCACCTCCAGTGCTACTTACAGTTCAAATTGTACTTACATTTATTCCAATAAAAATTCACAAAATACCTCTTTCACTGTCTATATGACTTTTCATGCTAAAAAAAATGGTGACGATTGCTTGAAATAGTTCTGTAGTGCTAACATTTATTTAACATGAAATTTAGAGACCTACATAGATGGAGAGGTTATTGGTGCATGAAGGAACCTACACTCTAAACAGAAATTGTTTATGTAAATATTGGACTCTGAACAGATCTTCACTGAGGAAACCTGCCATTGTGAGTTCACAGATGCCAAGTGGGAGGTGATTATGAAAGAATTATGAATTCCAACATGTAGTGTTATGTGCATCTAAGTTTAGATTCCCAAATGGACCAATTTACTATTACTAAGTGCATGAGCACTAAATGGGATATGTGAAAACAGCTTCACAGATTCAATCAGTTTGGACGGGAATTTTAAATAAATAGCAGCAATGTGGGTATTTCAACAGACTGACTTTTGTCCTAAATCCTGTACTTATTTAGGATCATCTTTTTGGTTGTTGTTGTTAATCCTCACCTGAGGATATTTTCCCATTGATTTTTAGGGAGAATAGAAGAGACAGGGAAAGGCAAAGAGAAACATCCATGTTAGAGAAACACATTGATTGGTTGCCTCATGCACAAGCCCTGACATGGGCTGGGGCTGGGGAGGAGCCTGCTACCAAGGTACTTGCCCTTGACCAGAATCAAACCTGAGACCCTTTGGTCTATAGCCTGACACTCTATTCACTGAGCCAAACCAGCTAGGGCTAGGGTCATCTTAATGTACTACATCTATATTGGTTACCAGAGCAAAAGAGAAAGATTCTGATAGTATTAATAGCAAAATCCATGGGCTCTGTTGAATCTGAACATGGAGAATTGATAAGAAATTGGGAATCATTTGGATACAATAAAAATATAAATATTGATACTAATTCCTTCCCCAGCAGGACATTTTTAGCTGTTCTTCAGTGAATTCAATTACCTATTCATCTTATTGCTCCTCAGTTCCTTGTTTATGCCAAGGAGAACTAAGCTGTTGATAGAAGTGTTTTATAATATACTTGTTTTAGGAGGGAAAGAGATGAACTTAGAAAATCATTTCATTAAGGTAAAAAATCCATAAGGTTCTCCTCTTCCTTCTCCTCTGGCTTCTTCTTTGTCTTCTTTTCCTTTTGCCTTTTGAACATTCATTCTTCTGCAATAGAAAAATTATATCTGCTCATAAAGTATGTGATATTCTTAGGTTGTTGATTTCAAGAGTTAAAGTCTTTGTTCAGCTTATGGTAAGGAGGATAGAACTCTGGACGTTTCTGAGACAATGGCAGTTTTTTAGTCACCAATTCCAATTAACCTCATTCTTAGAGATCCAGGTAAGCAGGAAAGATATTTTAGTTATTCTCTGTAATGTAATTGTAATGGTGGTCAGTGTTGTGGCTTGGGTGCATGCAATGAGTTTCTTTAGTGACGATGCCTAGCATGTATCCAGGGAAATAATACTTGAGAGGATCGATGGATATGAAGCCACTTAGTGGTGACACTGTGCCCTAGGACTGTGTGTGGCCCCATAAAGCTAGAATGTTCTTACATCAGAATTCCCACTGCAAAAAGCAACACCAGGTGCCCTCTGACATGGAAATCAGTCACCAGAGCCATTCTCCGTTCATAAAATGAGTATGTGTGAAGTGAAATGGAATATATATCCTATCTGTGGACTTTATAAGTCCCTGCAGGGACAAGGTGAGAGGTGGACCATTGTTTCCATTTTAGAAGGTAATCCCGAAACACTTGGTTTATATCTGGGGCCCATCTGGTCCAATTGGATGGGTATCTCACTCCTATCTGTAAATTGTATCTTTTTCTTACAAAGTAGTGTGGATGATTTAATTCATGTTAGACATAAGGCATTGAAAACGATCTATTTCCTGTGATTTAGAGTTCTGGTTTTGCCAAGGTCTCTGTTTAACATACAGTAATTTTATGAGACATCCTAGCTGAAGCTACTTGTTAGCCCCTAGTTGGGGGACAGCACATCTGATGCTTTAAAGGTCATAGACTTCATACTGAGTTGAGTTGTGATCTAGAGTTTGGAGAGGAATAATCTGACTCTGATTCTAAGGCTTTTAAGTAGCAAGCAACCGGGAAGGACCCAGTCTGACCAGAACTGGGTCTTTGTGAAGCCTGCATCTAGTTTGTTAGTCCATAAAACAAGACAATTCATGAACTGACTACAAAACAAAAGCAACATTACCAACCCACACACAGTTATGAAATAAATATATCACATGGGTTAATGGAGTTGAATGGTTTCCTCTTTGTCAATGTCATCTTGTTTCATTTTGCTGCTCCTACTGACCATACAGTTGCTATTCAAATGATATTACTAGGGGTCCAGTGCACAAATTTGTGCACTTTGAAAGGAACTGTGGGCCACAAGGCTGTGGTGGGCACAGGGGTGGGTCTTGGCCCATCCTCCATGCCCCTGCCCGGCCCCTCCTGCCTGGGCCCCGCTCCCGCCGCCACCGCCACTTCTCCCATGTGCTGAAGATGCCAGCCCCGCTTGCATCTGCTGATGGCGCGGAGGGATTGGGGCTGGTGCCAGTAGCGGGTGTGAGCAGTGGCTGCTGCCCTCATAGCCCCTCAGGAACAGGGGGAGATGGAGAAGCCCTCAGGGGTGATCGGGGCCGGCAGCCACTGCTTGCACCCACTGACGGCACTGAGGGATCAGGACCAGCACCAGGCACCTGCAGCGGATGCGAACAGTGGCTCTGGTGCTGGCAGTGGGTGCGAGCGAGGTGGTCACCAGCAGTGGGTGCGAGAGGCAGCTGCTGGCCCTGATCGCCCCTCAGGAGCAGGAGTAGGTGGAGAAGTCCCGAAGGGCGATTGGGGCTGTGTTGGCAGCGGATGCAAGCAGCATCTCCAATGCTGGCAGCAGGTATGAGTGGGACTAGTGCTGGCAGCAGGTGCGAATGCTGGGCAGGACCGCAGTGCATAGGAGCAAAGAGTTTTCAGTAACCAACAGAGGCTTGCCCCGATGACAGCGACCAGCATCCTGCCTTGGTCTGGTGCCCCCACTCACCTGCTTCACCATCCCGCAGCAGCTGACACCTGCCACATTCTGCTCCCGCCCCCTGGTGGTCAGTGCAAGTCATAGCGAACGGTTGTTCGGTTGTTCAATTGTTCCGCCGTTCGGTCTATTTGCATATTAGGGTTTTATATATATATAGATCATAAGTGTGTGGAGTCAGTGAAGATGACATGTTCCTTCCTTTTTGGTTTTTAACATGAGAACAGGAGCTATAGCATATTCTCAAATGGAAATAGAGAATGTGCTTTATCCTGTCCTCCCTTCTTTGACAAGTGCCTGTTGCGGTCACCTGAGAAATTTCAACTCATTTTTTACAGACTTAAATGAACTGTCACCACCTCCTGGAAGTTTCCCTGGAGCTAAAGGGAAGCGTTGGCACTTTTCTCTACCATGTCCCATGTAGAACCTTCCATAGTTCTCTGCTATAAGATGGAATTTATTACACAGCTGCTGCTATTTATGTCATGTCACTTGAGTATCTCAAGGCAGAAATGGTATTCTTTCACCTCTGTGAATAAATAGAGGAGTACATGGCAAATTAGGCATTTAACACATATTTGGTAACATGAATTCCTGAGTGAAGAGAGACCCTCCCCCCCCCCCCCCCCCACCGCCTACACACACACCACAATCTTTATAGGTTCTGGTAAATCAATGATTGTATTTTAGAAATTTGGACCAATAAGGAGAAGCTTGAGGACTTGTAGTTCTAGGAATGATTCGGGATGTAAAAAGAGATACTTTCAAATGCATAGAATTATATACAGATTCCGACCACTTCTAAGTGAGGGAAGATGAGAGGAGATAATTTAAATTAATGAAAGTGCTCCCCCCCTTGTTGTTAAGAGGTTGCTATTTTTAAAGAAAGATTAGAGTTTGAAGGTTCTTATTCTGTCCTTTCCCTTATTAGTTATGTGTCTTTGAACCTCAGTGTTTTCACAGGTAAAACTAGGGTAATAGCAATGTCTTTCAGAGCTGTCATGAGAGTTAAATGATAATGTCGTATGTAAAGTCCCTAGCATTAGAGTCTGTACATAGGTGGCTAATGATAGCCATTGTCAGTATTGACGTGAGGATCTCTCTAACTCTGAGGTTTGTGGCATTTATTAGTGAGCTACTCCTGATCCTTTCCTTATCTCTAGTTTTAGACTGGGGTAGAAATTCATTTCCCAGAGAACATTCACAGCAAAATCTCTGAGAGTCCGTACCACCATAGAGTCCTGTGACCATGAAAATGGTAGAAATGTGCTCAGAATACATTAAGAGAGTGTATATTTATATAAAAAATGTTGTTACTTTTTAAAGATTCTTTGACCTAGAGGGCAATAAGGTGAGGCACACATTTCTGAGGATGCTACTTGCATTTATACATTATTTTTGCCCATCTGTCAATGAATTAGTCTTTAATTTAGGCTGAGCCATTTCAAAACAAACATATTTGGAAACAGCACAGAAGAAATGTCATTACAGATTTTAATATGTTTACTATTCTTTATTTTGGGGGATTTTGATATGCAAAATTCCTATTGAAATGCAGAAGATGTTGCCACCATTGATTTGAGAGCTAAAAATAAGATATTTCCCTCCCCCCTTCCCCATTTGAGTAATTGTATGGTACAGAGCTAAATGACAAGGAAAATAGAATTCTAAAAAGCAACACTGGGTAAGCTGCCCTGACCAGGCAATCATCACCATGGACCCCATCCAGCCTAAAATAGCCTTGATGAACTTCTGAGCAAGAGCAGCTGTGGAGGCTTCTCTCTGACTCCAAGGGTTCATCCACGGGGGCAGCCACAGGATGCCTTCTAGCTGCCAAAGGCTGACCTTTGCTGGGCAGCAGACACACTGTCTCCTCACAGCTCTGACTTCTCCTATATGGAAATGATGTCCTAAGGGCTCGAAGGAATGTGCACTTCCCAGACATTGTCTCTCACCACTCCTCTGGCCCTTGTTTCTAACCCCCTTGCTGAAACCTCCTTGTTTTTTTTTGTTTTGTTGTTGTTTTTTCTTCTTTTGATGCGATTCCTACCTAATGAAAGGGGTCATGATAGTACTGCTCCCTGACGTGTCCTTCTCTACTTCTTTGCCCCTTACACTCACATTCATTGTTTCATTGTTCACGGTGCTTTACACCTGACATCTTCAAGGAGGTCTTCCTTGGCACCTTTAGAGTTAGACACTTTCTCCTCTCTGTTCCCTTAACATTGTACATTGTAATCAGTCTTTTAGAGAGTGCTTTTCTGACTTTATGGCAAGTTCCTTGAAGGCATATCTTATTTGTCATTGCATCCTCCAGCGAGGATGTACTAAGTGTGCAATAATTTAATGAACGAATGAATAAATGAATGATCTAGAGAGTTTTTGAACAAGGAAGATATGTGAGATTTTCTCTTTAAATGAAGAAGTATCAAGTGGTGTCTCTACCTTCCAAGGAGGGACTTTTCCTTGTTCCACAGACTTTCTCTAACATTATTATACAGGATACCCAAAGATGTTGAAATTAAGTCCAAGGCAAGAACCATTTACATGTAAAAGAGAGGACAGGAGATACTATACAATTTCCCCCAAGATCCCCATGTAGCTTCTACTGATTTACTCTACTTTTGCCTCCACCTCTGTTAGCCTTACAAGTACAATTTAGCAGAAAACATTTTTTTTGCTGATTTTTCTGTCTCTGTGCAGCTCTCCTACTTCTTCAGTTCACTTATTTTTATAACCTCTCTGGAGCCTTGACTCTGGATCTCATAGGACCCATTTTGGCCACTCTGGGCCTCCCATGGGCCACAACAGCTCTAGATAGTTTCTTTTGGACCTACCTCCGAGCCCAATTGTGCTTATGCATATTATTCTGACTTAGCAAAGTTCTATTGAAATGAATGGCATATTTGTCAAAGCACTTCCCTTGGGACACTGTGAAAAGGGACTGACCCTAAATAACGAGAAGTTGTATAATCGAATGGACTGTGATGATGAGGCAGAAAATATTACTACAAACAGCTCTGCTCTTCCTCCTGGGGAGAGAGAGAGACAGAGATCATTTCTGTCTCCAGTAGAGATCTATTAACTTTTTTTTCTGAATTGCAGGGTATCTCATGAGAGAGTAATACCAAAGAAGTGAATTTATGCTCAATAATTAGACAGTTGGCAGTACCTTCTCACCTTTCTGGAAGAAGTAGACCTGTTAAGGACAGGCAGAATCTTAGCTTATTTTAATAGGAAAAGGGGGAAAACCAATAGAGTTTATTTCTGGGTTAACTTTATTTTTCCAGTGAAAATAATAGGAAAGTTGTGGGCTGAGAATTGGGACTCTTGGGTATGACCCACAATTCTGCCTCTGGTTTAGTGCCAAGTTTTACTTTGGGCCAAAGCACTGGAACTTTCTGACCCAAATTCCTTCTTCAGAATGGAATCAGCAGCATTTTTGAATGCATCATCATACATTGCATGGGCACCCTATGTCAGTGGGAAAAAAAGACATAAAATAAATGAAAAATGAATTTCACTTGTAAGACTAACATAGAGGTGGTGGCAAAAGTAGAATAAATCAGAAAGTGCCTTCTCACTCTGGGCATTATCAAGTAGTCTATGCTTTAGATGTCTAGTACATGCAGGGGCTGGTGCTTTACCCTATTCTGGGAGCCTGTTTCTCTCTCTCTCCCTCTCTCTCTCTCTTTTATGATTACCCTTCTTGACTCTTGCTGCTGCTTTCCATGTCCTACTGATCACTCTCCTCCAGATCTTTGGGCCAGTATAATAGAACCCAGAGCCAGACTGCCCAGTTCAGATTCTGGCTCCTTAACATACCTGTGTCACATAGACCTAATTAAGGGTGTTTGGGGGATGAGACATGCTATGGAAATGACTTAACTCTACCTAACACATAGTTGATACTCAATGTGTGCTAGCTTTTGTTATTGGCTCTTGAATTCATTTCAGTGAGTCAATTGTATCTAAAGGATTTGTGATGCTATTAGCTTATCACTTAAATTGAATGAAATCAATTCTTTGTTTTTTTCTGGATGTGGGTATGAATTAGGTAGTAATGTCAATACTTAATATTCATTAACTTAAACAGGTACACTAAAAAAGGTTTTACACATTAAGAGGAAAAGAAAACATAACCCATTTGCCTTTTTGTCTTGAAAAAATAGAATTAAAGGTCAGCTTATAGATAGGGTCAACATTTTGATTCTAACCTACTCTGTATTTCTTTATTAAAGGTTTATGTCTACCTTATACTAGAATGTCAGTTTGGGTAGTGACATCGTTAATAACATGAGCTTTGGACTCATAGTCTTGAGTTTGAATCCTGCTTCTGCAACTTATTAGTTGTGTTACCATAGGCAAAAATCTTTAAACTCTCAATACCCATTTGTTTCCTTATCCATGACACAAATATACTAATGCCTACAACATGGTTTGCCATTATGATAAAATGAGATATTGCGTGTAAATCACTTTGGGGCCTGGCATAAGGAAAGTATTCCATAGAAATCGCCATATTGTACACCTCTGGGGGCACTTTCTGTTGAACTCTATGTAAGTTGTACACCTTTGAGTTGTGGCCGTGAGATAAAAAATTGGTATGCATTAACATTATGATTATGATGTAAGTGGGGAAAGGACCTATGAGCCAGAATTTCATGATCATCTGCTTTTTCTCTGCCTACCGTGTAAGCAGAAAACAATTGGCATATTAGATTCTACCAGATATTATCTCTCTTTAATTTTACCAATTAATATCTGAGAGATTTCCAGAATGTGTGTTTTATTAATCAATGATCAAGTCTATGGCTATAATAAAACTTCATAGGGAAAAAGTGGGCAGAACCATTTCTTGCTGGATATTCTGGGTGCCAGTGCTTGATCCTGCCCACCCCACCTGCCAGGCACGCGGGTATTGTAGACAGCTCTCTCAGGAGGTGGTACCAGGACACAGTAGTATTTTGCAAGAAGGCTCCTTGGCGTTGCCTGTGGAGCAGAGAATGTGATCCCTAGCTGGGAGCCAAACCACAAGCATGTGAGCAGTACCTCGAGCTTGGTTTCTGCCCAAGTACATGTAGGGGATTGAAAAAGACAGGGGACCTTTGTGCAAATGATGCAGCCTCACATGCAGAGACAATCCCACCATGTCTGGTGGGATATTCCACCTTTGTCCAAACGGGGGGAAATTATTTCTTGTTTCACTAGAATCATCTCCATTGGAAAGGGAACCTGCTCATCCACTTCCTGGATCTGGGGTCTTAGGCAAGTTACTTAACCTGAATGAGCCTCAGTTTCTTCATCTATAAATTGGGACTGATAAAAACTTCTCTGCCTTTATCATTGTGGTTGGCCCAGAGTTATTGCTCAATCAGTATTTGTTGTAAATATAACCAATATGAATGGCTTTACCAGCATGCGCCACACAGTTATTAATCTACTGAGCCACACAGTTACTAATCAACTGAGTATCTCAGATGCCATAGTTGCAGGAAGTTGAAATTGCCCTCCATCATCTCACAGGTTACAATATTAATTGTTCCAGATAACTTGGGGTTTGTTTAATCTAGAGGGTCCAGTCTGTGTTTTTTTAAAACACAAGCCTAATGGACAAGTGGATGCCATAGTTTTTCTAATTGCACCATTACCTCTCTTGCTACCACATGGTGCCGCTGTTGGACGGTGACTCTGTGTAGCATAGTGGAGGCTGGTCCACTGATCTTCAGGGACCTTGCGACTATGGATCACTTCACAGCTAATGACATCTCCTGGCTTGGGCTCCAACTTACCACTTTATTTCATCACAGCCCATGCTTAGTTAGTGCTCACCGTAGCATTATACCAAGACAGGGTAGCATGCTCTGAGTAGATTTCTAGTCTCAGCCAAATCCATCATTCCCAATGTCACCCAGTTAGGCCATGGGTCCTCTTCGGAACCTTAGCTGAGAGTCCCCCATTCTGATAGAGAGATTCCAATAGCATTGAACATCAAATGTGACCTTCCAATTTTTCTTTCCAGACACTCCTTATTCTCTAGGACAATTTGTTCACCTCTCCCCATGGGACAGTTGTGCATAGCAAGGGATATTGGGAGACATCTTTGTTAGACAACACAGGATAAAGGACACCATTCTTAGAAGGAAGTGGTGCCTATGAGTCTCATCTTTACATAGCTAATGAAAGGTTTGCTTTGCCCACCCCTGGCTGATGAGTGGCTGGCTACTGCCTGCACCCAGTGTCACATGAATGATTAAGTAATATATGTAAAATGCCTCCTAAACCAAAGTGCTCTGTATAAAAGTAAGTCATCATGATTATTATTAAATGGGCAGGAATGATGTATACCCATGGCAAGGCAACACCAGCACTCATGAACTTCAGGTGACAGCCAGAGAGCTGTCTGAAATAAAATGCTTTCTAATGCCTTCGCGACTCCTTTGGCGGTCGAACGACCCTTTCACAGAGGTCGCCTTAGACCATCCTGCATATCAGATATTTACATTACGATTCATAACAGTAGCAACATTACAGTTATGAAGTAGCAACGAAAATAATTTTATGGTTGGGTCACAACATGAGGAACTATATTTAAAGGGCCAGAAAGTTGTGAACCACTACCTTAGATCATGCTGGGCCAGTAGGCTACTTTCCTTAATATTGAATTGTGTTTCTTTTTTTCCTCTTATTTTCTTTGTTCTTTTATTATCCATTTTCATGTTAGTTTCTCTTGCTTAAGTTTCATAAGCCTACAACCAGTACGGGCTGAATAGATGAGATTAGTCAGTGGTCGGCAAACTCATTAGTCAACAGAGCCAAATATCAACAGTACTTCTTCAAAATAGACTCACCCAGGCCGAAAACCGACTTCTGAGCATGGGCCACGAAGTTTCATTCGCACTGTATGTGCGCCCGCATGTGTGGAAGAGCCACACTCAAGGGGCCAAAAAGCCTCATGTGGCTCGCGAGCCGCAGTTTGCTGACCACGGGCTAACCAACAGCCCAAACTTGTGCACCATGGGGAAGAAGAAACGGCTAACACAGGCTCCTTGAAAAAGTAGGGAAATAATAGTATTAGTAGTATAGTGTGCCAGGCACATCTCTACTATCTCCTTTAGTCTTTGAAACAATCCTGAGGACTTTCTTTTTACATCTGAATAAAAAGAGAAGTAGGAGAAGAGTTTAAGGGACAGGCCCAAGTCCATGCAGCTCTTGACTGGCAGAAGGAAGAGGCAGACTTCCTCATTGGTGATTTCTTTCTATTCTAGGGCATTGCCTGGCTTCTGGACAGGGAATGCACCCCGTTTTTTAAAAATTCACAGTGTGTTGACATTTTGGCACCATAATAATTGGGAAGAAACTCCAGGCAATGGCCCTGATTCCTTTTGGTTGAGCTTCACCTTCACTTCTGGGTCTTCTAATAAATAAATATAGAAGAAGGGAGAGATAGAAACATCAATGATGAGAGAATCATTGAATGGCTGCCTCCTGCACACCCCCTACTGGGGATCAAGCCCACAATCTGGGCATGTGCCTTGACCAGGAATCGAACTGTGACCTCCTGGTTCGTAGGTCAAGTAGGTCGGGCTGCATCTTCTAATTTTTATCCCACTAGAGCCATCTCTTGTAGGGAGAAGTGTACCCACCTGACCAATGCCAGCATTCTTCCTTCTCCGTGAAGCACCTGCCTAATGCTAGCAGCCTAGAACAGCTGGACTTGGATTCCCAGACCCCATGTGTGGGGCTTTACCTTCTACAGAGCAAGTTGTTGTGGGACTTTGTTAAGGAAATCTTAGCATGGGCAGGAGCCTGAATAATCACTCTTGGGTATGTTTTCAGGAGAAGTCTAGCTTTTCTCTTCCCCATTGGAATTCTTTTCACTTAGGTTTCCCCATGAAATCCTAGCTTCCTTGATTTATCTTCAATAAGATGTCTTCCTACTGAGTACAATTTTTACTACCCATTTTAACATTTTTATTTTGTCAAAATACTGTTTGTATTTATTTTAAAAAAAACTATAGTTTTTCCCCCATTTCTCCCAATGTAAACAGGATATTTATTCATTGATATTTACTGCCTTTCATGTATTTGCTAATGTTTCTCTACTTATATTGAATTTTTGCTGTCCTTTTTCTTACCCACCTATCTTTCCTAAAACAACAAGAACAACAGCAACAAAAACCCACACAAACAACACACACAAACAAACATAAAAAAGGGCACTACCCCATGTTAGGCCCCTTATACCACTTATTAGCTGTGTAATCCTAGACAAGTCATTAGGAATCTCTGAGCTCCAATCTGTAAAATGGGAAGATTAACATATTACCTCCTGGAGGCAGAAGGAGGATGGATTGGGTAATTTCCAACTAATAAAGGTATGATTTATTTTACTCAGAGCATCCTCTGATGTTCTGTCTTCTCATATATTTATGTCCTTTGAGAAATCTTTTGTTTTTGATCTTTACCTTTGTTAGTATTTATTTCCTACTCTTTGCATAATCATTACTTTTACTTATGCTACTTGCTCTTTCCATTTGCTGAATAAATGAATGGATTTGCCTTCCTTCTACCTACCTACCACCATCACCACTTTACTATCTACTGAGTACCTATTGCCTGCTTGACTTGTGCTAAGTGTTAAACATTACCTCTGCAATCCCTTTCAACAATCTGACAGTTAGGTATTATTATACCCATTTCACAGATAAGGAGACTTAAGGCTCAGCAAGGTGAAATAACTTGCCTGAGGTCACATGCTAGTAATGGTAGAGTCAGAATTTGGACCTGGGTATTTCTGACTCCCAAGATCACCATAGTGTGCATGGCTTCCCAGTAGCTTCTATTTACCCAGCATCTCCCACATATAAGTTACTTAGCATATATCACCTCTTTTTATCTTGACAGCAATCTTGTAAAGTAGGTATTATTATTCCATTTTACTGCTGAGGATAGGAAAGCTTAAGGAGAGGTGTTAGGTAAGTTCCCAGAGGCACACAGCCAATAAATGTTCTCAAAGCGAATGTCAGATGACCTCCTTCTCCCTTGCCTTCTGCTCTCTGCTTTGTGAATGAATCAGTGAGTGAATGGGTCACCTTCCTTTCTTCCCCTTTCCCACTATTCTTTGTTTCCTTTATTCTTCTTGAGAAAAAAATGACTTATTGTTCAAATTAAAAATCTAAAACATGCTGGAGTCAAAAAGGGTGCGGGCAGGGTGTGTGTGTCGGGGAGCAACAGAAAAGCACACACACACACAAAAAAAACCCCAACAGAGCCAGTCCCTAGTAACCTTCCACCCAGAGGTAATCACTTTCCTTTCTCTCTCTCTCTCTCTCTTTTTTTTTTCTATTTTCTCCTTCCTCTCCTGCCCTTGCCTTTGCGTCCTCTTGGGCAAGAGTCACATTCTACCTCTACCCTCTTCCAGCACAAACTCCCTTTGGGGGTCCGAGTTTCCCTGCTGTGGCAGTTGGCATAATGTGCCACACACACATTTGCAAAACTAATCAACTGTGGAAGGGACAGGGAGTCCCAACACCAGCTCAGGAAGGCAGCCACAGCCCCAGAGCCCCTCTGTGTGGCCCCAGAGGTGGGGGTGGGTCTGCGACTCCCTGTGATTGAGCCCCAGCTGCCCCTCACGGGATTGTGAAGCAACAGAGGCCCTAGCAACGGAAAATGCCACCAGACACTGCAGGTGGCGGCATGTGCAGGACAGCCTCTGGGAGTCTTTCGTTCTAAGCCAAAGTTCAGCTGAAGGGCAGTAGCCAAGCCAGAAAGTCATGTGGCTCTCATGTTGGTTAGTGTGTCACTTTGAGCAGCTCTTATCTGATAGTATTATGACTAACCCAGTGCTGACAGCATGGGACAGATTATAGGGGCCATGTGACGATTATTTAAGGCATCACCGAGGGCACTGTGTGGCTTCTATTAACCCATTCTTTCCAGGATCACTTTCCTGCATGACTTCATACCCTTGAGAGTCTGGGTAGGGAAGGGGAGGAAAAAGGAGGAAAAAAAAGTCTATTGGACATTGAAGGGTCCTATGGGTCCCCATTTGAACAGCCTCTTAGCAACAGTTTGTTTTTGTCCCCAAAGCTTCTGCGGTATATGCTCTTTGGGCTTAAAAAATATCGATGATGATGGTTGTTCATATTTCAAAACCTTTCTTTTCTTACACCTTGTACGGATACAATTTCTATGCCTTTGTTGTTGTTGCTGCTGAGATTAATCTTTAAGATATTAGAGAAGTGCATTGAAGTCCTAGCTAGAGAAACAGTCCGTCAGCATGTACCCAAACGTCAGCAGTGAGAAGTCACTGCTCCCCACGATAGGGTTGGCACTTTGGATGGGCCAAAGCAAACGCCAGAGTTCTATACTATTATTTATTATTTATATGCTGTCTTGTGTGTACAGGGATCGGCACAATGGTAGTCAGCTGTATGAGGGTTGGGGGGGGGGAGGAGGCTACTACACCAAAAATCAAATTCAGCCCTAGCTGGTTTGGCTCAGTAGATAGAGCATCAGTCTGTGGACTGAAGGGTCCCAGGTTTGATTCTTATCAATGGCAATGCCCTGGATGTGGGCTTCATCCCCAATAGGGGGCATGCAGGAGGCAGCCAATCAATGATTCTCATCATTGGTGTTTCTATCTCTCTCTCCCTCTCCCTCCCTCTCTGAAATCAATAAAAATATATTTAAAAAAAATCAAATTCACAGCCACTTGTGTGGTGGAGAGAGATTTTGCCCTGCTCAAAGGCTTGTGAGTCAGTGAGCATGATCTTTATGTTTGAGTGAGAAATAATTTCAAACCTTATTAGGGGACTTAAAAGTAAATAAGACAGAATGTTTGGACCAAAATTCAGATGACATCACCTAAAAAGATGTCACAGGTGCTGAAATATTAATCTATCCAGTGGGGTACCCTGCAGTGACAGACAATGGGATCTGCAAACAGCAATGTTTAAAGATTTACTTGGTGAATTCAGGCCCTGTTAACATTCAACTGTAAAATGTAATAATGATGGTACCTTCCTCATAGGGTTGTTAAAAAGATATAATGAGAAGAGGCTTAGAAAGGCAGTCCTGGGGCATAATCAGTGCTATGTGGAAGGGGCAGATGTTATTCCAGTTATTATTCTTGATATTGTGGTTGTTTGTATGTTCAGCAGCAAAAGGTAGAAATCTTTGGACACAGATTGAAATGTTGACATTTCCAGGGTGATTTCAATGTTGGAGCTGCTACATCCTTTTTCCACTCTGATTCACCCCTTGCCATGCATGCAATGCTTCTTCCTTTTAGTAAAGTGTCTGCTGTTGCCTTTTCCAGTGAACTTCAACAGTGTTCATACTATGTCACTGCAGAGGAACCAGGACCAATTTGAGCAAAATGATGGAGCAAGTGGGAGGAACCTTGGAGGCAGCATTAGTCTCACCACTATTGCCCAAGCAATTCAGCTCTGGCCCCACACTTGCATATGCCACTCAATGACACAAAAAGGTCTGTGACTATCTGGACCTACATCTTAGATCAGTGATGGCAAACCTATGACACGCGTGTCAGAGGTGACACGTGAATTCATTTTTTTAGTTGATTTTTCTTTGTTAAATGGCATTTAAATATATAAAATAAATATCAAAAATATAAATCTTTGTTTTACTATGGTTGCAAATATCAAAACATTTCTATATGTGACATGGCACCAGAGTTAAGTTAGGGTTTTTCAAAATGCTGACATGCCGAGCTCCAAAGGTTCGCCATCACTGTCTTAGATGGTGATTTAAGGAGTGTCTATTATGGTATAGAAGTTAATCATTGTGAGTTGAATTTTGACTGAGGGCAATTGAAGAGCCTGGGTTGCATCTTGATTCCATTCCTTCTGATTTGTATGCCTTTGGTTTTTCTCAAGGCTTTAGAGAAAATGCTTTACCCCTTTCTATAGATGGGAAGAATAGTACTATATAGACCCCCCTATTTAGGACAACTGCAAGGGCAACTTAATTCAGGCATATAAAGACCCCAGAATAGTGTTTCAACATGGTATGTGCTCAGCAAGGATTATTACTTATTATTGTTACTAGAAAGTTTGGTAAAGCTTATGCTCATATTTGATTAATTTCAAACCCTCTTCCCTAACGGTAAAACCAAACAAAAACAATAAAGACACTACAACTTTTCTTGAAGGATGTGAAGAGTAAAGAAGTTCTTCTTTTACTGGCATGTAAATGTATATGTATTTCTAATTATACTATATTTAATATATTAAATATCTATGCATGGGATAGATGTATATATGTGTTTTTGTGAGAGAGATCATGTACTAACCCTGATTGTTATATGCATGGTGGATATAGATATGAATATAGAGATCCCCCGTGGTCAATGAGCTCATTATCTATTTGGGGAAACAGGTGTATAAACCAATGATTATAATGTGCTAGGGACAGTGGTACACAAGTATACCAATCTCTGAGCAGAAGGACCTAACTTAGCCTCAAGGGGTCAGCAAGACCTCCTAGAAGAGCTGACATATTAAGCTGTTTCTTAAAAGATGAAAAAGTATAAGATTAGGAAAGAGGGCCCAGAAGAGAATCTAGATAGAGCTTGAGCAAAGAGGTAGGGGTGATAATATGTCAGACAGGAGGTGTGGGCTGGGGCCAACTCAGAGAGCGCCTGGCTGCCATGTGAAAGAGCTCCCTCTAGGTCCAGGTGGAGGCACTGCCATGATGTCCCCTGGTGGAGTGTGGTCACAGCTATGTTCTAGAAAGATCACTGGTGTAAGGTTGATGAGGTCCTGAACTAAAGGAGGACGTAGAATGGATAAGAAGGAACAGATCTAAGCCTGATGAAGAATTAAGCGATGACTCCATGTTTTTGGCTTGGGTGGATCTTGCTGCTACTTTACAACTGATACAAAAAAACTCAGGCAGAAAAACAGCCGGGTCTGGGGGAGGAGTCCTGGACTGAGTTTAGGTCAACTCTTGTCATTCACTGGACTCATTGCATTTTCTCTCATCATTCTCAAAATGCATTCCCTTCACTGCTTTTCACATCCTTTTATGAAATGTTTGTCCTAAATCTCTTTTATTTTGAGTGGCACTTATAAACTAGACTCTAGCACAGAGCAGATGTATTCATTTAATAGTTTGCTTTGATGGCTCCTTGAAGAGGCTTTATAATCTTTATATTTTACCATTGGGTTTGGAACTTTATGCTCTTTTAACAGGTGTATTACCTTCATCAGATGTTTTCATTTTAAGCTGTTGACTTATAAACACATGGCCTGCGGGGATTGGTGTGCAGAAAATTTATTCACTTACAGATTTATTCTATCTGTTTTTGTATTTAGTGCAAGGCTATGCAGACAACCGTAGATTGATTGATAATGACAGTTCATTGGTCAAAATGACTCTTTTGATGACCAGAAATAATTGTTTCCTGTAGTTGACAATGGGGTGGTGAAAGATCACTTGTATTGAGAGGAATTTTAGAAAAGTCAATTAAAAGAAAAATGATCTCAGGCCCTTATTTAGTTCTCCAGTTTCCATTTTAGGAGAAGACTGTGCTTACAGCATTTCTACTGAGGACACTTGAAGGTTTGTCTTTTAAACTATTTAATTGTTCAAGTAGTTTATACTTTTCAAAACCTAGTATATTTTTGCTTGAAACCGATGTGTTCTATTCTTATGGTCATGAATCCATTGCCCTTCTATGAAAGAAAGGAAAGGGGAAGAAACATCTTCCTTCTGTCTGGTGTTTGAAGAAGGATGGAGCAGGAACGTCTGACAAGGAAAAATGTGTGTAACAAAAGGGCTGTGACGGTGGCCACATCTCTTGTATTGTTTGGTGATGTGGACAATAGGGTTTCAATGAGCAGCTATGGGTGGAAGCTGGTCCTGCCCTCGGGTGGTGCTGCATGGATGTGTGTATATGCAAAAGGTAAACTGTCCTAGAGCCGTATGATTGTGGAGTCCTGTCTAGAAAAACAAATGGAATAAAAGACTCTTCCTTTACTTTTTGTTTTAGAAACTTGAGCATCTCCTGTGGACATTAATTGAGCAACCCTTCCTTCAAATAGCGCTGACAGTCCCTCAAAGTGTGGACCAGGCAATCTCAAAGGAGGGGTAGGGCAAAAGCATTTGTCTACACAAAGAGGGAGGCTGAGAGGCAAAGACAGGCCCCTTTGGTGTCTAACCTATTTTACAGTATTATAAAACAAAGTTGATGGTGAAATCCAATTCGCTGATTATCTTCATCATAAAATCACTGTAAGTGACTCAGCATAGTTTGGTATCATTTCTTCCTGTGCCCAGAAGAGGCCAGGACTGAGCCAGTACGGAAACAGAATTATGCCTGTTTCCCAGACTTGGAAATGCTACATCCCTCCTTAGTAAAGAATGAGGGGTAGGCCGACCCTGGAGGGAGAGTGCATGATTTCTCCTTATGCTCTGAGTTGTGGTCCTTCCAAATAAAACTCTTTGGTTTCAACAAGAGCAAAAATAAGGAAACTATGAAGAAGATGTGGAGAGTGGGAGTAAAGTTAAGAAAAAAAGGAGGACAAATTATTTTGAAAGGGGAACTTTTTAGAAATATTGTATCCCAGGGGAAAGGTGGGGAATGGATATGATGCCCCTCTCTCTTTCGCATCTCAGGAGGTAAAGTTAACAATCTACTTCAGTATAATTGGAGCATTTTGGGAATCTATTTCTAAATATGCATTTCACATTATACTCCCTTCCTTCCTTTTTTTTTCCTTTCTGACAGCTCTTTGATGCACTTCTTTTCTAGCAGCCATTTTTTTTTAATTTTTAGTTTTTACCTTAGTAGTATTTGTTGACATGTATTTTCTCTCCAGGACCATGAATTCCTTGAGAGGAGCCCCCATATCTCATTTACTTTTTTGTTTCCATACCTGGCATCCAGTCCTTCCACAGTACTCTTTCTCATATAGGCACTCATTTGTTGAATGAATGAATAAATGCAAAAAATAAATGAATGATTGTGCAAGTGAAGACCTTGTGACAGGAACAGAGACCGATATAGGATTGTTAGCAAGTGGGTGAGTCAAGCATTCAGCTACGCTTCTCAGTCGTCCCTGCTGACCTGTGCACACAGAATACTCTCAACTTAATCCCATATCTCAGTCTGCCCATCTATCTCCTGTCTTTAGGAATATCTCTCTAACCCTCAAAACCATGGTGAGACTTGGTTGTTAGGGGCAAGGAACCTCAATATCTCTTTGCAACACTCCCCTCCCCCTGCCCCAATTATACCAGAGGCTCTATTACTTCCAGAAAAAATAACCTGGGGTTGTACAACAGCAGAGGAGTGAACAGCAGCCAACAAAATGAAAACCAAAAGCTCCTGGGGAAAAGTCAAGAATTAGAAAACGCAATAGTTAGTTGATAAAATGTCTGCTTCAGTTTCAGCCAACTTCCTTGAACCTTGCCCCATTGCAGTGGCCCCCAGTGGAAGTGGCAAAGAGGTGTCAGTGATAAATCACCTGCCATCAAACAGCACAAATGTCAGTAAATTACATGTGGAAGCCAGAGTGGGCACAATAGTGGTGCAGCATGGGTGAGCCAGCAGGCCTCCAGTGGGGCTGAATGTTGATTCTTCCTTAGCCACGGGATGCCTTCTGTTCATTCATAGATGGAAAATGAGTTGGGTGTTTTTCATTGAAGCATTCCATTGTATCTGTCAGGAGTAAACCAAACAAACACAAGAGAGCCCGGAATGCTAGCCGAAGCCCTCACCTCCAACCCGGAGACTCAGTGCCTGCCTGTGGACTATTGAAGTCAACTCCTGCTTTTACTCTTGGTTTGTTTTTAACATTTAAAAAATCAAAGGAAAAAAAGATATAAAAAGTATGAACAATAAATGACATTAAATGCATATCTTTCAACAATTGAATCTAAAAATCAAAACAAATGAACAAGGAATCTAATGAACAAACTAAACTGATGAATAAAATAGAACCAGAAACATGGAAACATGGAACAGACTGATGAATCTCAGAGGGAGGGGGCAGGGGGAAAGGAAGAGATTAACCAAAGAATTTACTAGCATATATGCACAACCCACGGACACAGACAACAGGGTGGTGAAGACCTGGGGAAGGGCAGTATCCAGGTGAAGGAGGGCAGGCGTGGGAAGAAATAGGAGGGGGGCATCTGTAATATTTAGGAGGGGGACATCTCAAAAATAAATGTATTTTAAAAATCAAAGGAAAGTGAATTAACTGAACTAATAAAGCTAATCCTCTTACAAAATGAAAGAGTTAAAAAAAATGAAGCTTAGCTATTGTGTGAACACATCTACCCCCTGCTGTTCCTGGGGCAAGAAAGGAGGAAAACCCCTAGAATGCTATAGAAATTCAGACCACACATGGATGTGTACCTGCATATCTTGGCAAAAAAGTGCAGTTGTCTTAGAGATGCTTCTTGCTCGATGTGATGGGATGTGGAGGGCTCCCTGCCTCCTGTTGGACACCAGCGCTAAGCAGTATACTTCGCCCCAGCTGGAATCAATTTCTCCTCGAGTGCCAAACACCCAGTCCATTAGAGGCCAGTTTCTAACCTGCCCCATGTTTCTTCCCTGCACTGAAATATCTTTGGTGTTTGTGTATCGATTTCCCCATCAGGCTGCAAATTCCATAAGGTCAAAATCCAGCCCTGATTATCTGGGTATCCTTGCTTGCTCTGCTCACCTTCTGACCTGCTAGGAACATTTCATCAACATTGTGGATATCCATTAAAAATCTGTGGAATGAACGAGTTATCGTTCTCTGTCGATGGGTAATGAGGAAGGCTCAAACATGTAGAAAGTGTTCTCTAATATTTCTGGCACCACATTATAAATTTGGGACCAGCAGAGGTGCATTATTTAGGTAAATGCCATGTTTTTCTTAAAACCATGGACTTATTATTGTTCTTTCCAGATTGAGCTTCCTATTGAAATCTGAGTTCCAATAATTCCCTTCCAATGACCCATGCAATATGCATGGGTAAAATCTCACTTGCACTTAGTAAGGCCTTTTACAATAAATCCCAGAGAGCCAGGCACACATGGCCTTATTAACCCCTCCCCTGCCACTGCCTGCACTTAATGGGCTCTGAGCATTTGACACAGTTCTGTTGTTGCCAGTGACATGTCAAACAAAAGTGTTCCCCCTGCCAGGGGGCTTTTCACAAGGAGCTACCAGCACCCTGGAGTCTGCCCTGGAGTGGAGTAGAGCATTTGTTAACCTAAGGCAGCCAAATTGAATCCACCTTGGCCTGGCTCAGGCTGAGAACTGGAGAGGCCATCAGGAGAAACATAGTTTTAAATTACAAGGTGTTTCACTCACATGCGCTTCTGTTTGGGAAGACTTTCTCAGTAGTTGAAGTGTCCCTTCTCATTCAATTCAGTTCCTTAAACTCGCCTCCCCCACCACACACACACACACACACACACACACACACACACACACTTGGTTATCTGAGGACAAGAGTTGGATTGTTTACCATTCTCCCAGAGTACAAAGTCTTGAAGAATTTAATTGTGAATGTAATCTGAAGAATCAAAGTCAGCCCCATTCCTCAGAAGAATGTGATGAGTGGGAGGAAGGAATTGTTCCTTTGCCTGGTGCTCAAAGTGGTGTGTCCCACTCCTTTCTCTGGGAGACAGGGTGGGCAGGAGAGAGGTGGGTATGTGGCGTGGGACTCAATTATCCTTTTGATAGTAGAACCCCTAGTCCTCTGGGCTGCATCTTCTTGCTGTTTGCTTGGTGGGTAAGCCCAGGCTGGTCGTGTGGCTGTTATGTCCTCAGCAGAGATTGAGTTCTGGCTGGAACAGAATCCCTGTTGCTGCAACTGGTTTGAAGAATGTGAAGAACCCTAGTCTGGCCTGGCTCTGGTAATTTCAGTAGGGCAGGCAGGAAGGAGGATTCTAGAAGCTTGAGTGATGGCATTGCAGGTTACAGGAGACTACATAAAAAATTCCAGGAAAACTTGCCCTATTTTTTATTTTTATTTTCTGAGGTTGGGGGAGGGTTGGAATGGGGGAGATGGGAGGAGGAAAGTTGAGGTGGGAAGAGGAAATGATATGAAGAATACAGTTGACCTTTGAGCAATGCCAATCTTAACTGTGCAAGTCCACTTACATGCCGATTTTTCCCCCAACAAACACCTGTACTGTTTTTGATCAGTGGTTAGGAATCTTCAGATGTAAGGAACCAACTTTATGCATTGGTCTATGCCATTTTATATAGGGGATTGTATCTGCCAGGAGCCCTGGAACCTGTCCCTATGAATACTGAGGGACAAATAGATTTTGGGGAGGTCAAAAGTTATACATAGATTTTCAACTGCATGGGAGGGGGTCAACATCCTTAACTCCTGTGTTATTCAAGGGTCAACTGTATTTTCAGGGTTCTTTGTAGATAAGTTTAGGGTTTCAGGGAAAATGAACTTTGGTTTGTCTAAGCACTACTTAAAGTGAAAGGATTTGGGGAATTTATGACTGAATCAAATTACTCTGGGCTCAGAGACACTGCTTGCCCACTTGTAGGTTCCATTCCCCTTAGCACATTGCCAAGCTGCTGGTCAGGTAGTGTTTCTTATACTTTAGTATCAGTGTTAAGGGATGGCAAATTGAAGGCTTGACCACAGTATAAACAAACTACCATTATGAGAACTAATACAGATATTAACCTTTGGTTCCATTTTTGACTCTTTATAATTTAGATAGATTAAGTCATAGCAGACAGAAACACCTTTCTAGGGAAAAGACCTGGTAGATCACTGAGTTAGTTCATCACCAGCCACAGAAGAATACAGTCCCATTGTAGAAGCTTCTTTACACTTGATCTTAACCCATGCCATTATATTTATGATGCTCCTTTGAACATTTTATGTTTTATCTTTTAAAATCAATAGATAGTTTCTGACAGATTGTGATGGGATTTCTTTATGCATACTACTCTTCTGAGTTAAAAATTATGGTCTCTAAAATGATTTCATTTACATTTGATCCTACGTAGACCTCACGGGTCGAACAGAGCAAGTCAAGCTTTTGGATCTTCTCTCTTTTCTTAACCTCTCACCCACCTCTGGCAATGCTTACTTTCCTGTTCCCGTTGTCTTGTTGAATATGATGGTTTCTGTTATATCCTCTTAGCAAGGTCTCTTATTAGCCAGAAGCCCACAATGCTGACTCAATTCTTCTACTTTGACCCAACTTTCAGGTACTTTTTCTTTGTCCTCCATTTACTCTCTCTGTGTCTGCTAAGCTACTTTATCAGCACATGAGCAGGGAGTACATTCTGTCAATAACAATATTGTATCTAGGGCTCCTGACCAATTAGTGTAAGGGCCATCACTCAAATCCTATTTTCTATTAGTGAGAGAGTGGGATTTTTTTTTAAGGGCTGAAGCAAGAGGACAAAATCAGCATTCATTTATTGGGAACTTAAAATAGAGTGAGGGAAAGCTGCTATGCCTCTCAAGAAGATCCACAATTCACATCTTTATCAAAGGAAAAAAAAACACTTTTGTTTTATTAGATGAAAAAAGATATTTCAAGGCGCAAAAGTCCTCTTTGAAATACAATGTCCTCTAAGATATGTAGAACTATTGAACGCCAGGTTGATTTGGGAAATTAGATATTTTCTATGGCCACATCTCTATTTTAGAGATGGGGAAACTGAGGCCCCAAATAGTTGCATGAATTTGCACAAAGTCATGTCTGTGGAAAATGGAGAACGTGTGTATGACTCCAGGTGTTCAGTGCTCTGCAATGGACCCTTTCTCCATGCAATCATGAGAAAAATATTTGTTTGCTGAGCTCACTTGATAGAGCTAAGCAGTGTGCTGCAGAGGCTAAAAAGAATAAAGATAAAAGTTGCTGCCCTCAAGGAGCTACATGATTTTATTTAAAACACTAAGACATACTCAAAATGAAGAAAGTGGAGAAGGGTGGAACTTGACATTTAATCAAGTGCTAGATGATGAAGTGTGGCTGGGGGCGGGGTTCCATATTAACCATGTTGGGTCATTGTTTATGAAATAGACGGGTCCTCAAATAACTCCCAGAGAGCTAGTAAAATAGAGTTATTCAGAGAAGCCAGCAGAAGACAAATGAGGTCAGTATGACATATAAGATGTAGGACTGGCAACTACTTGACACACAGAACACTTGGCCAACTGTTTATTCATGACAGACATTACTCATCGATTGCAGAATTTTCCTTAGAGTTCAGACATGGTTGAATAATTTTAAACAATGAATTCCTGGTGGCCATTATAAAATAGTTGGAACAGGTAGGAGATGATGAAATCTACTTGCTAGCCTCCATGTTGGGACAAAAAAGATCTTCCTGGTAAGCGTGATTTTAATATTAGGAGGTAAAAATATATAAGCCCTAGCTTTGATAGTCATGAATAATATTTGTCATGATGATCCATTGTTAAGAGACCCAAAATGTTTATGGATAGCCTATTTGAATTTCAATTATTAATTTTTGTCATGTTGGACCTCCCTAAATCTACTTCTTGTGGGGTACATATTGGCCATGCAGTAAATATTTGTCGAATGAATGAAGCTCATAGAGAAGTTAATTGTAGCCTTGAAAAGGTGAAAGGCCAGAGTTTTATAAGCTGAACCCATCCAGCTCACGCTGGGACCTAAGCCAGGAAGAAATACATCTGCAATATATCTCAATGTACAAGCCACCTTCTCCTGCAAAATTGCTATCAGCAGGGCCCTCTGTTTCCTACCATGCACATTTACTCTAAGTCATAACATTAATTAATAGAGAAATTTATTGTAAAAAAAAAAGAGTAGCAATTCTAAATTACTTGTTGTTATGCAATCCGATGCCCTATCCAACTCCATCCTACCAGAAATAATATGGCAGGTTTTATTTTCTGAGAATACATTGGCACTTATATTTTAACTTCAGTTATTAATCAATGAGATTGTAAAATTGTGAGATCAAGGTCTTCAGTCATTATTTCAACTTCTCTCCTCGAGTGAACAATATTCATTAACTATCTACTACTCTTCAAGGCATTCTGTCAGGCAAAGATGAGGCACCTGAGAAAGATGGGGCATGTTTTCAAATCTCTAGGAACTCAGAATATAGGTACCTGGGCCAATTAAGTAAATGAATATAGCTGCAAAATCTGCCACTTCCCACATGTGTACCGCACATGGTAGTTACTAAGTAAATACTTAGAGATAGTTCATCTCTCCTGCCTTTTCCAATTGCTTTATAATGGTTATTTGGAGTTCAATGTCAATAAAGATTCTGAAGCCATGGGTGCATTCTGAAAAGGCAGCAATCAGTGAGTGATGCTCCTCTATGAACAAAGGAGTGTGAGCGAGGTGGTACATGCCAGGTGAAAGTACACAGTCTTTGTAGTGAGCTAGGCTCTTGGGAATAATCCCCATCACCTCCTCTAGGTCTGATTTTGGAGTTTGCATGCCATTTTCTATTCAGAATGGGATTCCCTAAATGCCATGCATTTTGAATGAAAGTGTGAGTACAATTAGAATGAAGCATCATTTCTAAATAGTGAAAGAAGACCTTTCAGGAGTATTAATGGTGATGTCTAGATGTTTATTTTAAAAATAAAGGTGATGCTAGCTGACATTTGTATATTACCTTGTAGTTTACAAAGCACTTTCACAAATTGGAAAGAATCTAACTGTGAATAGAATATTGGCTAACTAAATCAAGGCACTTTCAGACAATGGACTCCTGGGCAGCTATTACATAGAAAGATGAAGATCTTTATTTGCTGATATGAAATACCACCCATGATAAGTTTTTAAAAAGCAGGTTTCAGAACAGTATATTATACTGTGTGTGTCTAACTCTGTTAAAATTATATTTTCATAAACATATATCTGTATGCTGATATGGCATAGGAAGAAATCTGGAAATTTATATAAGCAAATGCAAATAGTGGTTGTCACTGTTTACTGAGATACACAGGATTTTTACTCTTTCCATATTTCTGAAAAAGTTATGATGAGCTTACACTACTTTCCTGAAAATAAAAAAAATAAGTCATCTATTAAAAATGTAAGCACATTAACATGTATTAAGATCACTTCATCCTCATGACTACACCAAAGGTAGTTATTATCCATGTTTTATAAATGAGGGTCACAAGTTCAAATTAACTGCCAGTATTTAACTTTTCTATGAGTGAGACAATGTTCTGATTGATTTACATATATAAATTCATTTAATTCTCAGCGTAATATTTTGAAGATATTATCATTATCCACATTTTACAGAAAAAGAAACTAAGGCACAGAGAGGCTAAGTAAATTGTCACACAGCTTACAAGCTTTCAGAGCCAGGATTTAAAACCAGGTTGCTTGTCTCCAGAGTCCATGTGCTTCACAGTTATGCCCTGTTGTCTGATAGGACACACAAGGCAGGAGGAGGTGAACTTGGTAGTTGAACTTAGATCTTCTAGTTTCAAATTCTGTTCCCTTGTCACTACACATGTGCATGTACCTTTTAGGTTATGCCTCTCGTGCCCATTATCTCCCCTCTCCAGCATAGCCTCATAGCCTGATATAGTTTATTTAGGGGACTACATGATACATTGCTTCTGGAATTCAATATTCAGGATAAAATCACTCTATTCTATGTGTGTCGGGCACTACTCTAGGAACACGAGATGAAATAGTGAAGAAAACACAAAGACTCCTATTCTCATGAACCTTACTTACATTCTAGTATAAGGAAACAGAAAATAAGCAAAAGATTTAGAATTTAGAAAACTGATTAATGCTTTGAAGGAAAATATAGAAGGAATAGAGGTACCACTGGCTAGGTACCCAGAGTGGGATGGGGTTACAATTGAACCAGAGAGGTCAGGGGAGTCCCATTTCCTTGTGTTGGATAATGAATATTTATTTAACTCTACACATTTTGATATTTGTCCAAGCAAAAATCTTAGCTAGGAAACACAGAGCTAAATTCAGAACTCAGTTGCAAAAAAAGTAGTGCATTCCAAGTATATGCTAGCATTTATTTCCTTGCTTTTTTTTTTAAGTGGATTTGATCTTGTTTTTATTTTTATTGTCTTGTTTCATGTGTCTAACTTTGTATGTAATCCAGAATTCCATTTTTGGAAATGGATAAGATCACATTTTATACATTAAAAAAAAGAATGGAGTTAATGAAATGTATGAAATAAACCAACCAAACCATTTACCTTTAGCTCAAAGGAGTCTGTCCTTTTACCCATATTGACTGTTGAGTAATCTCATCTCTGATTTGATTGGGGACTCTTTCTTTTCCTATTGCTTTCTCCCCAGTGCATATCACTCCCCACTCCCTCTCCTGGTTTTCACTTCCAAGAAGGTCTAGATTTATGTTTTCTTGATAGAAGGGGTATTTTTCTTTTAAAATACAAAATCTTTACTCTTTCGTGGTTATAACCTTTTTGAGTGACTGTGACTTCTTAGGACCATGGTGATACTTCGCAGGAGTTGTGAGTGTTGATGGATGTAGTTCTCCTGAGTAATTAAAACTAGGGTTATTTATAAGCCTTCATTTAGAAATTGTTGCAATATATAGTTGTTGTTAATGGATGACAAAGTCATGCTGTTCATCAATAACTCAAGATATTTATATGAGTATCTTCTGGCTGGGCTCATACTTCCAGCGATGAGATCTTGAGAAACCATGCTTTCAAGCCAAGATTAGTGGCTTGAAAACACTGGTGTTGACTGACACCCCAGGTATTGACCTGCTGTTAACATGGTTTATAGCCCTTAGTCACACAAAAAGAGAGTTTTTATATATATATATTGATTTCGGAGAGAGGAAGGGTGAGGGAGAGAGATATTGAAACATTAATGATGAGAGAGAATCATTGATTGGCTGCCTCCTGCACACCCCCTACTGGGGATCCAGCCCCACAACCTGGGCATGTCCTCTTGACAGGAATTGAACCCAGGACCCTTCAGTCTGCAGGTGGACACTCTATCCATTGAGCCAAACCAGATAGGGCGAATTTTGTTTTTTAAGTGTAATTTTGAAGATCTAGTTCTCATGCACATTAACAATATTTCTCTTTGGTTATTTTCACTCTCAACATATTTCTGTTGTTTGTATTAAAATCAGATTCTCACCAAAACCAGTTTGGCTCAGTGGATAGAGCGTCGGCCTGTGAACTGAAGGGTCCCAGGTTCGATTCCGGTCAAGGGCATGTACCTGGGTTGCGGGCACATCCCCAGGAGGCAGCCGATTGATGTTTCTCTCTCATCGATGTTTCTAACTCTCTATCTCTCTCCCTTCCTCTCTGTAAAACATCAATAAAAATAAAAAAATAAAAACTTAAAAAAATAAAATCAAATCAGATTCTCGTGTTTTGGGGAAGCTTTGGAGATGTCTTACTTATCCTTATGACAAGGGCTTTGCAAGACCATAGGAGTCATAGAGCCTGAAATTGTAGTTATTTGTGGGTATATCTGTCTCTACCACTAGATTTAAGGACAGATATTATGTTCATCACATTGGTGCCTTAAAGTGTAGTGTGCCTTTCAGAGAGTATGTGAATGACTATTTTGTGAGTGGGTGGGTATAGAGATGTATGGATGATGCTCTGTTAGCTCAGAAATAAAATAATTTGGCTTGATACAAAGTAATAGGAAAACATTTTTCTACTTTCTTTACATAGCCGTGGGATTCTAGCCTTCATTTGTTTTCAACACATTTAATATATTAAGTTGTTCAGTCACCATTTAAATTATGTTCTTATTTTATTTGCATTTCCTCTCTTCTAAGAATCCTAAATTTGCTTTTAAAATCACATTAAAAATGACATTCCTGAGCTTTTAGACATTTCACCAGTTGATTTACTGCTGAAGCAGGGCCTATATTCTGTATGTTTATTCATTACATGGGGGTGGGGTGAGAGAGTGCACAGGAGGCAACCGATTGATGTTTCTCTCTCTCTCTCTCTCTCTCTCTCTCTCTCTCTCTCTCTTTCTCTCTCTCTCTCTCTCTCTCTCTCTCTCTCTCTCTCTCTCTCTCTCTTTCTCTCCCTCAGTAGAAACATATCCTCAGTTAATAATTTTTAAAAAATAAAGAAAATGCCATCTACTCCTCTGTAATTCTTTCTCTTCCATCCACCCCTAGCTCCTGCCTTAAAATATTTTCTGAGACATTTTCCTATTTAAAATACTAGTAGCCCTAACCGGTTTGGCTTAGTGGACAGAGCGTCAGCCTGCGGACTGAAGGGTCCCAGGTTCGATTCCCGTCAAGGGCATGTATCTTGGTTGCAGGCACATCCCTAGTAGGAGGTGTGCAGAAGGCAGCTGATAGATGTTTCTCTCTCATTGATGTTTCTAACTCTCTATTCATCTCCCTTCCTCTCTGTAAAAAATCAATAAAATATATTAAAAAAATAAAATAAAATACTAGTAGTTTCTCATACTGGGTATTTTTTCAAACTAATAGTAATGACTTCTTTGTAGTTCCTTTCCATTTTGTGATAATTCAGTTTGTAATCAGTTACATTTGGGGACATACACAGTTCCTGAACTGACTTTAAAAGCCACCAATATACATTTTAGTATGTATTTCTTCCTGAAATTCACAAATCATCATTTCTCTAGTCCATGCTGAACACTGTATCAGTTTTTTGTCCAATTGGAAAGTTATGAATGAATTACAGTTTCTTGGTTAAATATATGGTCACTTATCTCAGTCTATCAACAGTTAATAGCAGATGCTGTCAGACTGGTGGCCCATTAGGAAGATCATCAGGTAACTATCAGAACCCGCTGTGTGGTTATACCAGGTCTCTCACTGTATATGGTGTCTGTCATCTCAAGACTTCAGATAATCTCCACACATCACGTGATCTCATGTTGGAATGGAGTCCCTGTCTCTGTCCCCACAAGACTGAAAATGCCTTGACAGGATGGATTGTATTTCATTCATATTCGTGACTAAGATCAGTGGGAAATGTCATTATGTTATTAATCCAAAGATGACAAAGGCAGTTATTTTTACCAAGTGTGCCCCATGCTGAGCTCGGCACACACAAAATGGTTTCAAAGTGGGAGGGATGGGAGAAAGGTCCTGTTGTGATAATGCCTGTGTCTTCCAGGCAGCCTGGGTTTCTCTGTTCTCTGTGCTTCACTCATGTGTCCTGCTGATCCCTCTATGGCTCCAGACTCATCGATCCCACTCTCCCCATTAGCCTGTGGATCCTCTGAGACCAGGAGCCAGGTCTTATTCAACTGTGTAGCTTCAGTGCCTCACACAATTTTAATTCGTGAGGATGTAGAATGAAGGCAGGTAGTAGAGGGTGGTAGTTTAGTGGAAGAGTGAAGGCATGTGCTGTAGCACCAGGCTGCCCAGGTTCAAGTCTCAACATTACCAGCTATTAAATGGGTAGCTTTGGTTAAGTAACCCTCTGTGTCTGTTTCTCCCTCTGGAATACAAGGGTGGGTGGCGATACCCACAGTTCCCATATTATCAAGATAATACACATATAAAGCACTTAGAATAGTAGTAGGTGCATGGCAGACATTATACATTTGAATTTTATATTTAAAAAGCCTCTTATCCATTTTTAACTGCTCTTGATTTTGTATCTCTTGGCTTACAGTGACTTACTGGAATGTTGTGGGTTAAAGACAGGTTTTCAATAAGATCACATGAGCAGCCGCATTCCACTGCCTGGCTGAGAGCCAAGCTTTGCTTCTCACTACCTTTTATATTTCTTTGTATTTCCCTGAGCAGCTAACACTGGACCTTGTATGATTCATCACTTGTCACCAGGACTTTTTATTTCCTAGTGCCCTTAGTATTGAGGAGAACTAGCATTTAGCAAATACCTACCAGGTGCCAAGCTAGGTATCGGATCCTGACTTTCTCCGTGAGGACAGTGGTGTCATCTCTATTTTATAGGGGCCCAGGGAGATGAAGTATCTTCACCCATTTCAAAGCGTAGGCAGTGTCAGAGCCTGGCTCTGCCTCCACTTCGGTCTTATTTCAAAGGGGAGGCTGTCTCCCCTAATTTTCTTTCCTCCTTCTGCCTCTTGTCTTTCTTGGATCCCAGCAGGCTCCCCATAAACTAGAGAAATCCACATGCCTTTTTCCCAGCAAAGTATGCCTCTTACAGGCCTTTATTCTGGATTCCAAAACTTTTATTGAAGGACCTATGAATGGATTGGAAGGTCCTGGCAGAACACATCTCTGTTTTCCTTCATTTGTATGTTGGCAGGATTACCCAGTTCTACGCTAAACTAGTGAGTAGGGTGCCCAGCAAAGCAAGACACTCAAGCAGGGGCACCAACATTTTTCCTTTGAAACACTATTATATTTGATCCTTTAATGCAATCATTTTAGCTCTATGATGACAATGATTAAAACTTTATTGGGCTTCTCTACACATACATAATTTAGTCATAAATCTGATTTTTATTGTTTTATTTTCAAAAAAAATCTTTATTGTTGAAAGTATTATGTCCCCTTTCTCCCCCTCCCCCACTGACCTCTTCTAGCCCACCCCTGCCCCTTGCCCCAGGCCTTCACCACCCTATTGTCTGTGTCCATGGGTTATGCATATGTATATGCATTGAATTACATATGGTACAGGGGCCTCTAAACATCTATACAGGGCCTGGCTCTCATACTCAGTCCAGGCTTTACAAAGTTAATTAGATTTATTTTCAAGCCCCGAACTGATCCCCACTTCTCCCTGAGCACTTGCTATTGATCACATGTGGGTGGGTATGTAGATTGATTGTGAGGGCGACCTTCCACTCACTGTTAGACTATGAGCACATTCAGGGCAGGAAGGTATAAACTCTTACACAAGGTAAGCACCTGGCACATTGCTGGGCCATCCTTAGAGGTTAGTAGATTCCTAATAATTTACCGACTTGTAACAGCTGTCTCCCCTTTTATGATCTACATATTTGCAGGTAGGTACACGTATTCCCTCACTTGTGGTGAGGCGTGGTGAGACTTGAGGTGTGTGTCTTTTTCTCAGCTCTGACATCCTGGAGCTAAAGTTATTCTCTGACCCTGGTAGAATCTTTTAGCAAGGGTTTTCAGTTTTCATTTTAATTTTTAGAATAGACTTTACCTTCCCAAGGTAGGAAGACTGTGAATGGTAATTATTCACAGAGAGCTCATGTAGGGAAGGAAGTCCATTCCAAACCCTTTGACAAGTCTAAAGTTACTGTCTGAGACTATAAATAACGACTGGAGCTGTGAATTAAGAGGTGGATTCTTTGTGGGTAATTTTCCAAGTGGGATGCTGTTTTCTTTGCTGTTCCCTGTTACCCTTTCATATGATGGTAGCACTGATCATATTAAAAACACACACACACACTGTATATGGATTCTGAGAATACATTTTATGTCCCTAATGTGACCAGTTGGTTCAATTGGTTCTACTTATTTTATTTATTTATTTGTTTGTTTGTTTATTTATTTATTTATTTATTTATTTATTTTTTCATCCCTCTTATACCCTCTTCCACCCCTCCCTAACTCCCCCTTCCCACTAGCAATCACCATACTGTTGTCCATGTCCATAAGTTCTTTATCTTTTTTTTTCCTTTTTTGCTCAATCTGTCCACCTCGCTCAGTCTCACTTCCCTCCCGAACAGGTGTCAGTATGTTCTCTATCTGTGAGTCTGTCTCTATTTTGCTTATTAGTTTATATTATTCATTATATTGCATATATGAGTGGAGTCATATGGTACTTGTCTTTCTCTGACTGGCTTATTTCACTTAGCATTATGTTCTCTAGGTCCATTCATGCTGTCTCGAAAGGTAACATTTTCTTTTTTATGGCCAACTGGTATTCCATTTTGTAAATGTACAACAGTGTTTTATCCACTCATCTACTGATGGACACTTGGGTTGCTTCCAAATCTTGGCTATTGTAAATAATGCTGCAATGAACACAAGGGTGCATATGCTCTTTTAAATTAGTGTTTTGAGTTTCTTCGGATAAATTCCCAAAAGTGTAATTGCTGGAAGTTCCATTTTTAATTTTTTGAGGTAACTTCACACTGCTTCCCACAGTGGCTACACTAATCTGCATTCCCAACAGTGCACAGGGTTCCCTTTTCTCCACATTTATTAATGGTAGCCATTCTGACAGGTGTGCGGTCTTATATCATTGTGGTTTTAATTTGCATTTCTATGATGATTAGTGATGTTGAGCATCTTTTCACATATCTATTGGCCATCTGTAAGTCATCTTTGGAGAAGTGTCTATTCAGGTCCTTTGCTCATTTTTTAAAAAAATTGGATTGCTTGTTTTTTGTTTTCTTTTTGTGTTGAGTTTTATAATTTCTTTATAAATTTGGATATTATGCCTTATCAGATATATCTGTGAATATGTTCTCCTATTTAGTGGGTTGTCTTTTCATTTTATTGATGGTTTTCTTTGCCAAGCCAGAACTTATTAGTTTGATATAGCCCCACCTGTTTATTTTTTCTTTTATTTCCCTTTCCTGTGGAGATATATCAGAAAAAAAATATTGCTATGTGAAATATTGCATTTTATTCTAGGACTTCTATAGTTTAGAGTCTAACATTTAAGTCTTTAATCCATTTTGAGTTCATTCTTATATATGATGTAAGAAGGTGGTTTAGTCTCTCTCTCTTATTTTTTTATGTATTTGTCCAATTTTCCCAACACCATTTATGTTTTACATATTTTAAACTCTGAGCATTTCTAGAGTAGTTTTAGCCTTCTACTATTGAAAGAAAGCTTTGGTGCATAAAAGTAATCTAACTTTCAGGTGTTTTTTTTTTCTGAGCTGAAAATTGCTGCACTTCACTGTTTTTGAGTTTTCAAAGTTTTGATTTTTAAAAAATATTTAGTCCTTGATGATATTACCTTTAAAAACCTGAAGAGATAATTAAAGTTTGACAATGTAGACATTGTCTGTCACTAGTTCTTTTAAAGAAAGTGAGGTTTGGTGGCAATTTGTGCTATATCTTTTGTCAGACATTTGCCCAAACTTGTAATGACTAAGCATTGGCAGTAAATCCAAATATCTTTTTTTTTTCATTTTAAAGTTTTCAAGATTTTTCCCCCCACACAAATATTTGATCTTTAATATGATTTCACTTTTATGTGGATTCTAATGAACAAAATAAACAAACAATATAAAAACAGACTCATACAGAAAACAGAATGACAGCTGTCAGAGGGGAGGGGCATTGGGGACCTAGGTGAAAGAGATGAAGGGATTAAGCAAAAAAACCCCAAAACACTCACACACACAAGACCTCATAGACACAGACAACAGTATAATGATTACCAGAGGGAAAGGAGAGTGGGGAGAGGTAGAAGAGGATAAAGGGGGAATAAATAATGATGAACTTGACTTGACTTTGGGTGGTGAACACACAATATAATATACAGATGATATAATATAGAATTGCACACTTGAAACCTATATAATTTTATTAATCAACTAGAGGCCTGATGCACAAAATTTGTGCAAGAGTAGGCCTTCCTTCCCCTGGCTGCTGGCATGGGCTTCCCTCCAGCACAGGGACCCAGACTTCCCTTTGGCTGCTGGCAGGCACCTGGGACCCAGGCTTCCCTCACAGCCCTGGCTTTGTCTGGAAGGTCATCTGGAAGGATGTCTGGTCTAATTAGCATATTATGTTTTTATTATTGTAGATAAGTCAATAAAAATAAATATAATAAAATAAATAAAAATGCCTCTCTTACACATTCCATTGAAGCTCATTTTACTCTCCAAGCAGAGAGGCTGTTCTTCCCACTCTATATATGGGCAAAACACCCTCAGAGAGGAGCACACGAGCCCTGGTTCCCATACCCATTTGTGTATTCATCAACCTCAGTGTCCTCTTCATGGGATAAGAGGCATAGAAATCTGATAGCATGTATTTTATCTTAAAATATCTAGGAAAAGGAGGAAAGGAAAGATTGAGAGGACAGAGAAATAGTTGGAGCTGAGAAACTTGACCAATGAAGGAACTGGGCATTGGTGTAGCCTCCACTATATACCAGGCACTTGGCAGGCCCCTTCCCTACGTCCCTGCAGTGCATCCTCTTGAATCCCTATGATAAGCCTGTGGAGTAGGTATTATCCCTGTTTTCTAGATGTTCAAATGAAGACCTAGAGAACTTAAGTGGTGGTATTGAGGTTTGTGGTATAGAGGGGGAGTGCACTGAACTGGCTTCAAGTTCATGTTCACATCCCTAGTACGCTCTGCTAGGTGCTTGGCCTTCACAACCCACCTATCCTGCATTCATCTGAGTTCTGATACTTCTGTAAAGTGTTTGTTCCTGTAGCGTAATTTGCATACATAGAAAGGAATGGTAAAAGTGGGCTTGGCTTAATGGTCTTTGAAAAAGTGAGTTTTTTTGTGTGATTTGTTTAAATCACCACCTTCAGGTAAGACCTCAAAATAGTACATAATAAAAAGCATGCAACTTTCATTCCTACTGTTATAATGAGTGTGGTTTTGATTTTATGGAGGTGTGGTGGTGGTGGTGGCCATGGGGATATCAGAATTAACAATGCTGACTTCCTCAAATGGCCATAGACCATCCCAGTTCCTCTTTGTTCTTCTAAGCTCCCTAAGGTATGAGGGTATCAGAGGAGGCAGCCTATTCTGGCTTTGTATTCTGGGCCATTTATGTTGGAATCTGTTCCTCTGAATGGCGGCCCTCCAGTTTGCCAGGCCACCCAGGTATTTGGGGCCTTAGTTATAACTGTTTCAAAATAAGAGCCATAGTGTTCTCCAAGCCTACATTTTTTTAAAAAATACGTTCGATGGAACGTATTTGTTTTATTTATATTTCCTAAATCAGAGGAGATTAGAAAACCATATAATTTAGCCCCCCTTTCTGAAGACTGGTACTATAATGAGTTTTGAATGGCTCTAACTCATGTGACTTTTTCTTATTTGACCACAGTTCCAAGGAAAGGCTATCATATTTATAGGAAGTTGATTCAGTGATCGGTGTTAACAGTCAAGGTTAAAATATATTTGCTGAGTTTTATTCTAGAATAAGATAAACACACTGAATAGACTTTATGGTATAGATTTGCATGGAAACACATTGGTGGCATGGAAAACATTCTTGTAATATGGTTTGCCATGTGGTCTTGAGATGTGTTCTAATATGGCCTTTATTTGCAATTGCCATCTTCAAAGGAGTTCTAATTTTACTTAGGGAGAAGGGTGACAATATAATAAGGGCTCCTTCTCCTTTGAGGGTGTTCTCAGTGATCTGAATCAGACGCCTCACATTAACTTTAGAGGTTGATCCACAAAGTAAGATACATTCCTTCTAATGAGATGCCAGATCACATTTATAGGCACGTGTATGGCTTCCCTGGACCTGAGTAGGGTGCCACGTGCTGGCTGGGTTCCTGGAAGGTTCTGACTTTTCTTAACTTCCCTGGCGGCTGTAGCTGGATGTGCCTGGTGTTTCTACTTTCCTTCCAAATGTGAAGCTGTGGTTCCCTTCTGATTTGTGGAAAGACTCCTAAATGTCTAACTTATGTGACTGTTGGAAACAAACAAATTTTTTTTTCTCTGCATAGTCTTGCTCATTAAAAGAAAAATGTCTAGAGTCAGACAACACTGACTTCAAGTCCCAGGTCTCCACTATGCCAGAGTTTTGTCTTTAGGAAAGTTACTTAACGTGTCTAAGCTTCAGCAAGCTTATCCCCAGAACTGACATAATAATAGTGCCTGTTCTTACTGTCAGTGAAAGAATTAGGTGAGATAATCCACATCACTACTCAGCACAGTGCTTGTCACTCAGCACATATCCACCAAAGGTTGGCTATCCTTTCTTTATGGCTATTGTTTTTATTTGAGTTCAAAGAGCTGTGGACTATGAACTTGAAAGATGTAGAGAAAACACTGTTCTTTGAAAGTTGAAGGAGCATAGGGGGAATACCCTGCTTCATTTCCCGTTCTTCGGACTTGTTTATTATAGTGGTAGGTTACCATGGAAACTTTCAGGATTAAGATGGCATTATTGAGTTAAGCATTCAATGAACATCTCAGGAAAGAAAAGCTCTAACATGTATGCATGCCATAGGTGGCTTTCGAGTGAAGGAGTTATTCGGAGGGAGGGGGGGTTTGAACAAGGAATGGCGTTTGCTAACTTCCTGGTCTCACGGAGTTTCCTGAATTCTCTGAGCGAATTATGATCAAGAGCTGACATTGTGCTCATCACCCTGCGTTTGCCCTTCGCAGACCATTCCATAAAGTTGTCAGCAGTTACAGCCAGAATTTCAAAATGGGAAGCCGCTCTGTATGTAGCAGGGAGTGTGGCTTTCCAAAATAGATTCTGAAGTCAAAAAGAACTCGGAGTGTTTCTTGAGAAGGGTTGACCTCCTTTCATGCCACTTACTGTGAATTAAAGCTGCGAGGGAGGACTAGTTTGGGCATGTGGTACAGCGCTGAGAGCCACCGCTGCCAGGGAACAAGATTTGTGTTTCTAAGGAGATACAACAAAAAGGAGAATGCTCTAAGAGCCAGCGGCTGCCAGAGTGTAAAAGTATCTATGTTCCGAGAGGGAAATGGAAGTCGATTTAAGTAATTTTATACACACGTTACGGGGCGCCCTTCTGCGAGTAATTCTTAAATGCAAAAGCAAACAGTTGTGGCCACAAAGGGCTTAGTACATCTCAGCTGATTTCAGTTCTCAGACTCAAACTGGATCAGATTGGTATTGACCTGCTCTGTGCATGTGATTTTAAGATGGTCTGACTCCCGCCTGTCATTTTGTTGGGTTGTATTAGGAACACGGGACAAAGGGTGACATATTCCAGCAGAGGTTTCAGCAGCCACTTGACAATCTGCTCTGAATCAACGGGAGAAACCCCCGCTCTACCAACTGGGGCAGCTACCAGAGTGTTCTACCTGTGTCTTCAATGCAGTTCTAGCCAGTTTGCAAATGTTTAGTGATTAGCCTGGAAGCATGCCCTGAAAGGGTGCGCTGGAGAAAGTGTCATCACAGGACAGCAATCACAGGGAGAGTGCAGCAAGGAAAAATTACAGTACAGCTATATTTACTTACTGCCTCTGCAATAGGGTTTTATTTTCCACACTTGGAAAGGGAACCACCTGTCTGAACTGCTGATGTCAGAGAGCTCCCTCGAGACCCAGGCTGCTCGAGAGCACATGATACTGTATGTATTTGCTCTTACGTCCATATCTGGCTGAGATTGGGTTTCAGATTTGAGCCCTATTGTGCCGTTCATTGAGCGGTGACTTCCAAGTGCCCTCCCACGTCACCCTGCCCTTGTGAATTAAAAAGTAGCGTGTGTAAGCCCCCAGCGTGAGTAGTCCCTCAACCTGCATACACGTATTTGCCCTGCATTAAAATGAATGACCCGCGTCTTGGGGGTTCTCATCCATGGATCCGGTTTTGAAAGTGAGTATTAAGAGGCATTCTCTCTGCACCTAGAAGCCAGTGTGCTGCTGGTGTTCTGGATTTTGTTTGATTTCTCATGATCAGGATTTTTTTTAAAAATACGTGTCAGATTTGAAAGTGTTATAAAAAGAGTATGTGCCTGTCTTTTTTTTCTTTTTTCTGGTAGTATGTCAGTGTGGAGAAATTGTTATAGAGGGAATGAAATGAAATGCCTAATTTGGAAAAAAACTGGATATTATGACCATGTATTGCAAGGGACCTATTATTATTATTATTATTATTATTATTATTACTTTCAGATTTTCAAGTTGTATAACCCACTGCTCCTGTTATTTGTGCCTAGTGGACAATTAGGCCTTTGAAACATAGCTCTTTAAGGACATGTGAGGGCCACGGCATCACACAACTCTAGGGGCACCGTTTATGTCATAGTCAAGCGACTCCTGCTTGAATTATCCCGTTGACTATATGTTCAATCCCAGGAAATATGATGCTATCAGCATTACGCAAACATTAAATAAAAATAGATGGATGAAAAAGGTGAAGGGGATTAAGAAGTACAAACTGCCAGTGATAAAATAAGTCACAGGGATGCAATGCACAGCATAGGAGATAGAGTCGATATCACAATAACTATGCATGGTGACAGATGGGTACTAGGCCTACTGTGGTGATCACTTAGGAAGGTATATAAATGTCTAATCTATGCGCCTGAAATAATATAATATTGTATGACAACTATGATTTAAAAATAAATTAAAAAACCACTAAAAACCAAGATGAAACAAATAATAGAATTGTTACTAACAATTGCAGAAAGCTTGTGGCGGAGTTGTTCATTGTTTTAATAGTGCTGTGCATCTGGATTTGAATTTCTTTACCAACTTGCAAATTATATGGTTGTTAGAAAAAATAGGTGGAAAACAGAGCCTCTGAGGAGGTAAATTACATTCTTGGGCCACATCAAATCAATGTCCTATTAGGGATCAGAACCAGGGCTTGTAATTCCCAGCCATCCCAGGAAGCACACCTGCAATTAAATTAGTATTTGTAGTGGTGTTTGGGATCTTTTCCTCAAATCCTGAAAGTAGAGTAAATAGCATGGGCTGAGACCCCTTGGTTCATCTAATCTTTCCCCCAGGATTTTCCTCTGAACCATTAAAAGTGTTAGAATATATGATTGATATTAATTAGCTTTCTGCAAAGTACTGCACTCCTTAACATGAACTGAACTAGAAATAAATATATTACCATGAATTAAGATTTTATTAGTTGCAAAAAAGAATTGGATGAAGGCACCTATGTGAAATCCTAAGTACAGGCATCAAGTTGAATTAATGCCAGCACCGCCGTGAGATTAATTTGAGCGCTGAACAAGAAATAGTATACCATAACATAACTGTGTTTACTGAATCATTTTTGGCATCAAAAACTAAAGCTACATTATAGATGCAACAACAGGCCTTTCTCCCTTGGAAGAGAGAGGCGGGTGCGGGTGCATTTTGTAATTAAAGTGAATGTTACCCTCTGAAAAATGCCTCTGGTCTCCCGGAAGAAAACAGCCTTCTTGAGAACATTGCATCCCTGTATATATCTCAGACTTCGCATACTCGGTGTTGCTCTGGCCTTCTGCATTCCATTAGGGTTTTATAATGGGATCAGCTCTATTTTCTACCCTCTTAATCTGGAGTACTGGGTAGACCTTCCTTTATAAATTTGCATCTCATTACTATGGATATGTTTGGGAAAGTGTGGAAGGTGTTGAAAAGATGTATGGGGTTGCCTCAGGGATGTTCTAGGAGGGATTCCTGATTATGTAGGGAGGATGGATTAGACAGCTTTTAATACAGGGCTGTGCAAGCTGAATACAGTAGAGCTTCCAAAGATCACTTTTCACGGACTGGGATGAAAGGGGTGCCCCCTAGAGTTGTGCGTTGCTCAGGCCCTGCACTAATACCCTTTTTTAAATTCTGAAATTCCCTGATTTTACAATTATTTTTTTATTTGCATGTATGGTATCACTCATTTGAGGGTAAGTGTAAAACTTTAAACCTGCACTGTCAAATTAGATGATTATGCATATCACCCACATAATTTAAATTTTCTGGTAGCCACATTGAGAAAAGGTATATTTAATTTTAACAATATATTTATTTTCCCCAATGTATCCAATACATTATATCAACATGTAATTAGTATAAATTATTAATGTGATATTTTAATTTGATTTCTCATGCTAAGGCTCTGAAGTCCTGTGTATATTTCACATTTATAGCGCATCTCAATTTTGACTAGACACATTTCAAGTGCTTGGTAGTCACATGGTGGGTAGGAACTGCCCTATTGGACAGCATAGTTTTCAACTTGGACGCCAACTTGTCAGCATGTCATTGCATAGAAAAATTACTTGCTAAAATTTTTTCTTAAATATCTAAGAGAAAATACAACATATCTTTTATGTCATCTTGTCAGTTTAAAAAGGGATGGCATGATTAATCACAAATTTTCAAGAGGAATGTGACTATTTAGGCAATTCAGTTAATAGGCCACTGGTGGCCAAATGGACTTTATATTGAACTGCTTTGCTCCTGTGGCTTTGTTTTACATTCTTCCTCCATAGATATCAACATTTTAAAACATGATTTGACACTTTGAGGTTCTTCTCTCATTTGCAAACTCACAGTATCTTGTCAGTTTTCATGCACCATATAGATGTCCTGTTTCTTAACAGAGAAACTCTTGACCTTTGGCTCAAATAGCTTCTGTGGCCAGCATAATGGGACCAAGGACTGTTTTCTGCACTTGCTGATTCTCGTTCCTTTGGCGAGAGCCAGGTCAAGACCGGTACACGGCTGGATTTACTTTTCTTCAGGATACATGAGAAACCAATAGACACTTGGTATCAGGGCACAGCTTAGATGATTCTGTGTGCACTCATAGTCAGCTTAATGTAATACTTCAAAAGAAAGTCTGTTTTGCATGTGTCTAGTAGATCTTTTTATTTTTATTTTTTTAAGTGAGGAAGCCTGGCAAAGAGCAAACTTATGCAATTACTCTTATGCAATTAACATTGCTTGATGTTAAATTGAGTTCTAAGTATTTCTATGTGAATAGCAGGTATCATTCTTTAGTACTTAATACATGCCAACACTGGGCTCAGATATATTTCATTAACCCTAATTCCAAACATGTAAAATATATATTTACAGTGCTATTTTCACAGATGAAGAATCTGAGGCTCAGATAGTTTAGGTAACTGTCTTTGGATCACACAGATGGACTTAAGTGTCAGATGTGCATGGACTGACCCCAAAGGCTGTGTCTCTGAGAAGGGGGTCACATTTTCAAACCAACTCAATGACACCCTTCAATAATGAATTTTCAACAAAGGGCAAAATACTACAGTTTTAAAGTTGGCAGTTTCCTTCATTTCATCCATTGAAGAAATACTTTCAGAAAACTCCCAATCCTATCTCATCTTTGATAGAAGAGAAAATAGATCTGGAAAAGGGAAGTGGCTTTGTCCGAGGTCAAACAAACAAACCTGGACCACAGGTCCTTTGATTCCTGCTCCACTCCTGTTTTTCCATGTGGCTTAATGGCTTCTTTAAGAAGACAAGGTGAACATTAAGAATTTTTTTTTAAACAGAAAGGTAGCAAACTTTAAAGTTTTATAATGTAGGGAAGACTCCTTTCTCTTCTCTATGCATTTTAGAGTTTTGATTATAGTATAATATGAATACTTAAAAGTACATATATTATAAGGGTTTAGCTCTATGAATTTTCACTAACTGAACATACCCTTGTAAAAAGCACTGACAGCAGTAACTAACTTTCTGGAACCCTTTCCCCAGATCATGCCCCCAGCTCTCAGCCACCACCAAAGCCAACCTCAATCCTGACTTCCAAGTTCATAAATTAGGTATATATCTTTCTGTACTTATTTATATAAAGAATAGAATAAGATGTGTACTTTTTATCCACATGTTGATGTACAGTAGAACTCCATTCATTTTCATTCATTTGACTATACTTTTAAAGTAGAAAGCCTCCACAACCATAATATTGGAATTGTAATTAATAGGTTTATTGAACATTAATTATTATTTAAAAGACTTCCTCCCCTGAGAACATTATTAGCCGTAGTTTCATTTGATTCAGTCTAAATAAAACTAAAAAATCTCAAATATGCTATCCTAGTGGTTGCAGTGCAAGATACATCCTAGCAAACCATTCTTGGCCTGTGTTTTATTTAATATTCAGTGTAGGGTTATGTAACAGAGAAGACAAAGAGGGCACCATCTGAGAATACCCACAAGAGAGCGCTGAGTTGGATTCACACTTAGTAGCATTGGATGGCTGTGCAAAAGGTTAGGTGTGGCCTATTTTTAGGTGCACTACGTGGAAATGGATCTAAGATAGATGGTAGAAAGTTACACCTCAGGAGCTGACAGAGATTTTTGTTTTTAAAAGAGGTGGCAAAAGAATCCTTTCTGGATCATCTCCTTGGGCCAATGAAAAACCTGGGATCTTCAAAGAATAATAGAAATTGGGGCCTGTTTAAAAGGAAAACTCTTACCAACTGCCTTCTGGAGGTTGTTTCACAGGCACAGAAATGAAGTTTTCTTGTGTTAGTTTTCCTGTTGCCTCTATCCCTGGTTGGAGGAAAAAGTAAAGCTACCTATGTCATGCTAGTGACGACTGCTTGACCAGCCAACATTGGAGGAGTGTCACTGGTGGTTTATCAAGGCTTTGTCCTTGCGGAGGTTTATCATACACCTGGTCTTACTTTGCTTACCCCAGTGCTCCCTCTCCAAATTGTCTGTTAGGAAATGTAGGTGCTTGTGGCTCTTCATTCAGCCCTAATGGAAAGTCTCCAACCTGTGCATATTAGATGGCTCTGAGGCACAGACCTGCCTCCTGCTCAATAGGAATATATGTGGAAAGAAAACAGCTGAATAGGAAAACTCTAACTCTCACTGATGCATCAAATGTCTATCCTGTGATATGGCCTTGGCTTAATACAGCTGCTGATAATTCCATGATAACATATTTTAGGCATGTGTCCTTCTCTCTTCCCTCCACACCCTACAGTAATAACTCAGATGATTCCCCTCAAATTAAAAAAGAGGTGACGTCTTCATTTACCAAATATAATGAGTTTTTTATTTAAGAGGGAAGGTGTTGTGGTGGTAGGAGGCAAAAGGATTACTTTAAGCTCTTATTTCCCTAGGTGCTATAGACCTTATTCCTATTTACAGAACCCTGAATTTAGGATCCATCCTCTTTTCTAAATCTTCTCTCTGTGGGTAATGCTCCTTACCTGTTGTAAACTAAGTCACATGTAAGTATGTTAAATTGCACCCACATGCAGGCATAAGTAAAAAGTCTCTTTCACATCAGTGTGTGCTTTTCACTCTTACTGTGCAAGTAGAGATTGGTTTTACTCATGATTTGTGCCACTTAATAAAATGAATGATAAACAAGAGGACAGCTTGCTGTTTCTCTGGGGCAAATACCTGAGATTTGTAGTTGGTCTTCTCATAGCAATATGCATGGTTGGAAATATTATATGTAACCTATTGGAGGCCTGGTGCATGAAAATTTGTGCACTCGGGGAGGGGGGGGGGGCATTCCTCAGCCTGGCCTGCGCCCTCTTGCAGTCCGGGACTCCTCGGGGGATGTCCAACTGACAGTTTAGGCCCACTCCCCGTGGGAACGGGCCTAAGCTGGCAGTCAGACATCCCTCTGGCAGCCCGGGGGAAGCGGGCCTAAGACGTTAGTCGGACATCCTTAGCGGTGCTGCTAGAGAGGCAGGAGAGACTCCCACCACCACTGCTGCACTGGCCAGCCACAAGCCAGCTTCTGGATGAGCAGCACTCCCCCTGTGTAAGCGCACTGACCACCAGGGGGCAGCTCCTGCATTGAGCATATGCCCCCTGGTGGTCAGTGTGTGCCATATCAACCGGTTGTTCCTGGTCGTTCTGCTGTTAGGGTCAATTTGCATATTACCCTTTTATTATATAGGATATTATATTTCATGAGTTCTCTTACAATCTTTCTCTGGAATGGTTAGGAAGTGAAATATGTATATTTCATGAAGATTGATGGAGCCATGTCCTATTGGCAAAGCTGAGCACTGGCTACCTTTCTTATACCTCCTCCCTGATTTCCTGTGCCTTTTGTTGTAATGAAACCTTTGGATTCACCTTGTCAAAGAGGTCTTCCAAAATTGCCTGTCTCTGTCAAGGCAGACACATAATTTCACTTGAGAGTTGACAGGGATCTTAGATGTAATTGAATCTGGCCATCTCCTTGGACAGATAAGGAAACTGAGGCTGAGAATCATAAAGTGAACTGCCCAAAGTTGACTTTTGGGCTAATGACACACCTGAATGAGGACCCATGTTCTTTCTACCATCGTTTTCCTTCCATTTTGGGCAAAATCAAGATTCACAAAGTCACTCTACTTATCAGATAAACTTGATCCTATGTAACCTCATGAGCTTGGCCTTGGTTCTAACCTTATTACCTCTCTTCCCATGAAAAATCTTAATGGTCAAAGTAATGGTAACCCAAGTGAAGGAAAGGTGGTTTGCAGTGAAGGCCCATGAAACTGTGTTTGAAGAGGCTGATAGCAAAGCTTGTCTTCCTGTGCATCTGGTCAGCCTTCCATGGGCGAGAGGGGGGTTCACCTTTCATGTGATATTTGGAGGGCTCAGAGCGAGCTTTCTGCCTAAGAACAGGGCTGTAGGGTGGCAGCATGTATATAGGTTGCTCCACATTTAGGATCAGACTGTGTTCCAGAAGTTCACTCGCAAGTCACACTGGCTTGAAACTTGAACCTCATTTTCCTTACCTGGTCATTTTCAGTTCTCTCCAGTTGAAGCCACATCTCCAACAGCTCATGCCTAAGCCTTCCCTGACTGCCCTTCCCTTTCCCCATCAACAAAATCCCTTCTTGTGAAATTTTCTTAATAATTTAACCCTGACATTCTTAAAGCATTTACCATTTTCCCCCCTTGGCATGTGCTTGTGAACTTTATTGGATGCTAGAAGGGAAGGAAAAAAAATGCGACTAACAAGTAGATGCTTTTGTATAAATAACTGAAGTGCCCTTAGCCCTACCAAGGATAATTACATTTTTTGAGTGGGAAGTTTATTTAAGTTAATTGGCAAAATTTCAAGTTGAGGAACAAAGTTCAGATGGTAGTGGCAGCTGGGGATCAGTGGCATAGGCCCATCTTTGAGGGAAGCTAATAGTGGTTAATACCTTCCCTCTCCCCATAATTCAGGGCTCAGAGGGGTTCCAAAGGGCCAGGTAGGAACTTCCCCAGGGCTGCTCTGGAGCCTGAGTGGAGGAGCTGCTGGACTTGCCGAAATAGAGAGAAATATCTTTCTTTTAAACAGATGATATGTGTAAGTTTATCACAGAAAATTTAAAAATTACAGAAGGGCACACACACACACAACACACACAAAGAAAATTACAAAGTATTTCTAACATCATCAGCCACTATTAAACCTTGTTACACAATCCTCTTGTCCTCTTTCCTCTTGTTTTTCTGAGTGTATATATTTATATGTAAATTTGTTCTAATTAAAGTTTTTTTCTAACATAATTTTAAACGTTACTATATTTTTGAAGATTTTCTCATTATGCTATTACATATATTTTTACAACAGTTTTAATGATATTATTGGACATACATAGTGAATTTATATCTATGAATAAACACACTGCTCTGTAATTTATTTAACTAGGTCATTACTGTCGGACATTTGCACTACTTTCAAGTTCTCAGCAATGGAAATAATGTAGCATCGACAATCCTCACACCAAAAGCCTGTGCACACACCCCTCTGTTATGTCTTTAATATGAATTTTTAAAAATAGAATTTCTGGGTGCACAGGATGCCCATTTTAAACATGTTTGATACACATCACCTGCTTGTCCTCTAGAAAAATGCGTACCCATTTTTTATTGTTCCAGTAGCACCTAACATCTATTTTTGATTGAGCTGTAGGTGTGGGGGTCAGTCTTAGAAGTGGTCTTCTGGGTATAGGATTCTACTTCAAAAATCCCCTATCTATTTTGGATATAGCAAACATTAAGTAAGATTTGATGTGTCATCCAAAATTTAGCTTAGACCTTAAGCTAATTGCTTCTCAAGATGTGAGTTTATTTTCTTTCTACATCATATTTTAGGATATATATTTGCTCTGTTAGAGTGAAATTCAAATATCAAAGCGTTGGAAAAACGTACAACACAAAGAAAAGCAAAATAACCAAAACTTTACCAAGGCTTGTCTAGTGAGATTTTAAAAAAAGAATTTAAAAAAGCTTCACTTATTTAAGTCTTCCAGTTTGAGACTAGTTGAAAAATACAATTTTCTACCCTAAAACAACTTAAGTTCATTAGGGCCCAAGTTCTAGAAATAAGCACCAGGGGTAAATGTTTGATTAACCAATATTATTTTAAATGTAAGAATTCGTGTACCTCAGTTTTTTCTGGCCTCCACTAACTGCAATTGGGGGATAAAATATCTTTGTTAGTAAGCGAACTGCTCTGTTTTTTTTTTTAGGTTCAGTAGCACTTTAAATTTTTAAATAACACTTAATAAAATACGATGTGCTTTATTTTCAGTTTTAGTAAAGAAACATTGCTAAATAATCCTGTTGAACATTTCTTGTCTTAATAATCAATAACTCACTTCATTATAGGTGAAATAACCTGAAATAATTAAGGTAAATGGAAATGTCTGTAGATGCACAAATAAAGGAGTGTTAAACATCAGACAAAATCAGATTTTAACCATCTTTTTTGTTTAATCTCTTATCTCTGGGCCTAATAAGCATACTTCTTGCTTTCTGTTTAGATAAGTCCAATTGACTGCAACTGGAATTAATTTTCATGTTATTTTTTTGTTTTAATGTGAAAAATGCCAAAGGTAGATTTTGAGATTCCCATTAAAATACAGGTTGACTCAATTGTGTAGAGCTGTTCTGCAGGAGGTTTTATTGGAGATGAGAGGTGGTTACTGAGGTTGTCTATTACCTCCAGTTTATGAAAAATAAACAAATAAATGGATGCTAGGGGCATTACAGCTGCCCACTGACTCTCTATTTGTTTCCCCAAAGGTGCTTTTGTGTAAAATTGTGTATTTGATTTGAGAGTGTTCATAGGCTAGAGGGTTTTGTTAATATCCTACCTTGTTACCATCTTTGGTGCTCTGCACAGCCTCAGCTTCCAACATGTCCCAGAGGCTCAGAGCCTGAGCTCAGAAACTGACATGGGATATTGGGATAAATTAAATCCTCTAAGTATTTAAAGCAAGCAATTGAATGCCTGTTAGTAATGATTAACTTTAGAAATATTAGCAATTCTTGGAAGATCCCTTTCCTTTCTGGAAGAATGCTAGACAGACAGTATTCCCAGAAATGTTTCCAGTTATATAAAGTTGCCCCAGGAGTCTTTGCAGTGCTTTTGATGGGGGAATGAATATTATTTTTATGTATGAAACTTAAATTCTTCCTATAAGGGGTTTTAGGAATCTGTATGCTCTTTTCAGCTGCTATCAACACTCTTGCTCTTATTTTTTGCTGTTGTAAAGTGGGTACACAGATCATTTTGATTGAGTTGTTTTGAAGACAAAATGGATTGAGATGTGGTATATTAGATACTGATTTTAATGTCTATCACATGCAAGCTCTGGTGTATCTGTTTCTTCCTTGAAAAGTTTTAGCTTAAGCTTACCCTTTTATTGTTTATTGTAAGCTTATTAATGATGGGCACAGGTATTCATATTAATAGGTCTTTAATTCTGTGTTGTCACCTATGTGCAACAGTGACATCAAAATCAGTTGTCTTTGCTATTGTCTACCTGGGTATTTGAATCCTGTGTATTTGGGTTTGATTGTATTTCAGTGTTAGAAGTGGGCAGTTGTCTGAAATATGGAGGGTGGGCAAGTCTGTCATTTTGGGCAGGAGTAGGGAAGGAAATGCAAATCTTATATACTTGATCAGATTTTTTTGTTATGAAATTAAATTATTCTCCTGAAGGTTTATTTTCTCTCTTGTCATTAACTCTAAGGATAGATTCTCCTGCCTCTACCCATTTAGGAGCTTTGGGAAATGTTAACTGAACCATCGGAGGGAGAGATTCCATCAGGGTTGATTCTAGACTCTGTGTAGATATGAAACATTATGGGCTCTCAACAGATGTTAATAAACACCTCCTTCTATTGTTGAGACAAAATGGGGTTGATTTGGGTGTGATCTGTAGTGGTTAATGAGAGAAACTTGTCCCTAAATAGGATATGTTTTAAGAAGAAGAGAAATCTGGACATTGCGTGAAGGAACATTATTTTTTCATATCAACTTATTCTCTATCTTTAAGGTCTGTCATTCCCCCTAAAATTGTGAGCTCCCTTGTGTTCATGTCATATGCCTTCTTGGCAGTCCTTGCAATGCTTTGCCGTGGACACAGTAAGGTTTCAATAGATCCTTGTTGATTGAAACTAAACGTTTGGAAATCTTGGAGGCAGAGTTGATGAAGGGGTGAAAGGAGGGTTGCGGGGAGGGAGGAAGAGAACAGTCAAGGCAGACACACAATTAAATATAGAAACTGCCTGGGAAGCCAGAAAAGACCACAGTTGGGAAGCAACTAACAATTTATGCTCTCCTGAGAAAAGAGAAAAGAGAAAACAAACAAACAAACAAGTAAAAACCTAGAAAGAAGAGACATTTTAATCTGAAGAGCTAATTAAGCAAATTATAAGACCTTTAAAAGATCCCTGTCCTTAGAGTTGTCCTTTTTAGACTAAAAAGATAGTGGAAGGTGCTCCAAATTTTCCCAAGAATCTATTTATATTTTGGTTGATACAATAATAGAAATTAGAGGGAAAAATACAATATGCTGTAGTTTATAAATCACTTCAATGATTTGGCTCCTACTAACCCTCTTTGTGATGGTAAAGGCAAAAAAACCCTCCAAAAACATATAAAAGGACCTCTGGTTTCATGTGCTGATTTGACTAAGGAAAAGTGGAATTGGGTGGCAAAAAAACAAATAAGAAAACCCCAACAACACAATGTGAGCAGGTAAAAATGTCAAAAACAATAATACAAAATGTTCCAGTGTAAAGAACTTATCTAAAAGGTGTGAATGGGATTTTTTAAAGATGTAATGGAAGCCTCACATTCAATGCACACAATGGAAAGTGTCAGGGAATATCACGACACAGGGATCACTTGATAATAATTAATAAACATCAACTCTTCTTGGTCAAGTGACCAATATTATTTCACAGTTGACTGTGTTGAGGGTAGAGCAAATGACCTTTCCCATGAATTTTAATAATTTACTGTAGTTTTACATTAAATCAGAATATAATTTTGAAGAAAATTAGTGTTATTTTTTTGTGGGGAGTGCAGAGTAATGCCATTAATTGCATGCATAAAAGCCTTCCCGAGGTTATATTTTCCTGTTCTATCTTGATTTAGAAAATTAAAACTACAATAATTTTCCACTATTTGTAAGAAGGAAAATGTGCCAGTCAAATGTATTCAGCTAACTATAAAGTGCCAAAGCTTTTTATGTCCAATAATGACAAACTGTCAGTTTCATAGTGTTATTCAGGAATTTACTAGCAACTTGTTGCAGTTTTCAGAAGTACACAAATCTCTTCTAATACATGTGGTCTGAAAGAGGAAGCAGCCTGATTTTTTGTTGTTGTTTTTGTTTTTGTTTCTTTCACTTTAATATTTGAGGAACTTTATATTTAAAATAGGTGTTAGAGCAAATTACCATTTTTTTCTTCACAAGGAGATGAACAATAGAGAACATATAAAATTAACCTCAAAAGTATAGGAGTTTAAGTTGATAGTGCTTTAAAAATTATGTTTAGATACCTGGGGACTCTTTTCAGATAACTTATTATCATGAAAATAATTGAGCTGATTTTAAAAGTATACTGGGCTTAAGATTTTATAAAAACATATATATTCACAAATACATACACATGTGTTCATTTGCCTGGAACTTGGAAGGGTTAAATCAGACCACTAGAGTGTTGTGGAAGGTGTTTTTCACTGGTGTCTGGTACCTTGAGTTTGTTATGTATTCAATGTGTAGTATCATCATAAAACAGTTGCACCTGCATTAGCCCTCATTGTCTCAGGGTAGAAGCTGGGGGAAAAAAATTTAAAAAGCTCAAGAAATGAGTATCTCTGCTAATAGCGTGTCGGTATTTTTCCTCACTCCATGGACATTCTTGATCTCAAATGCAAACTGCACAACGCAGGGCACTGGGGTTGGAATCCAGTGTTTATTCAAAAAGGCACCCTAAGGCAGTCAGAGAGGAAATGCTACATGTATTAAAAAAATTTTTAAAAAAAGGAGCCCAGAAATTAAGCTGATCTGGACACAGCAACCCTGGCTGTATTTACTAACACTTGTTTTCTGGGAGCCTAGGAGAGAAATGGAAAGAATCAGAAGGGACCCGAAAGGGTGGTATTTTGTTGCCTGTTCTCCTTATAAGGAGCATATCAAACTGCAGTGACACTTCAGGCACTGGTGTTCCTGCCACGGGGACAGCCAATTTCTGGGCGGAGGAGTTTGTTTATATCTTAACAAATACAGGCTGTTTTGTTGATTCAACAAGCCAAAAAAAAATGCATGCCCCATTCTCTGCTTTCCAACACTTCTCACAATTAGAAAATGTCTCATAAAAAATGCATCATGTGATAAGCTCTTGTCTTTAGTCCCAAACGGAGCTGGAGTCCCCTCGGAGGTCTTAGAATTCTAGTCCTTTGGGGAGTACACGTTGTAGCTAAGAATATAGTTACTCTGTCTTGAAACAGGGAGCTTTGCCCCTTGCTTGTTTTGGAAGGAAAATAAATTAAAAAAAGATTGCAGGGGATTTTAGTTATTATATGGCCAGGGCTCTGTTTAGAGTCTGTGGCATTCAAAGCTGGCTTTAATCGCAGCAGGATGCTCAAAGCCTCCAAAAGTCCAAGTGTTCCCTTTCTTTCTTTCTTCTTTCCGTTTTTTTTTTAAGCCTTACTTCACTGAGGCAGAGGGCTGCCTTTGAGTGACGTCACGAGTTTGAGCAGCAAGCTGCACAGGAGAAGGGAGGCTGGGTGAGTGACAGCCCAGCCTACTTTTTAATAGCTTTGTCATGTGACTGGGGACTGTAGTAAGACAGGTGCCTTCAGTTCACTCTCAGTAAGGGGCTGGTTGCCTGCATGAGTGTGTGCTCTGTGTCACTGTGAATTGGAGTTGAAAAAGCTTGACTGGCGTCATTCAGGAGCTGGATGGCGTGGGACATGTGCAACCAGGACTCTGTATGGAGTGACATCGAGGTGAGCTGGGGCTGGGCTCGGCAGGCATTGCAGCCAGGACTGAAGCTTTCCTCGCGATGCAATTATTCCTGTAAGGGGGGAAGGGCTTGGGCGAAGAGGGGTGGTAGAAAAGTAGTCCGGGCAGGAGCGGTTGGAAAGGAATCTTAATCTTATCTTAACTCCAATAAGTTTGCTATTTTAAGGTGGCTCTGGGATGCCACGAGCAAATCAAAGCTTAGCTGCTGTCATCCGTATCTGTTGCAGTTGGAAACTCTTTCCATGTGCCTTTGGCTCTGTTTCTACTCATATGCAATATTTATGCTCCAAGATATTGATATGAATCAGAAAGCTGAAGTCTTTCCAGTGGTATTTAGTGGCCTGGTTGGAAAAATGCCATTTCTATTTATAATAAGATGAAGATAAAAATATTAAAATGGATGTGCTCAAATAGAGTCAGTTTTGACTCCAGTCTGGATTTTTTCTCTCTCATGTCTCTGTGTTCATCCGACAGAAAACTCAAAAATCCTAAATAATCCTGCTGGGCTATTTTAGATTGCTTTGCTTACAGAACACAGAACAACGAAGCTGATTCCTTTAAAACTCCTCTGTGTGTGTGGTTGAAAGGTTTGGCCAGCAAATAGAAAAAAAAAAGTAAGGTGCAACGTTTTCCATTAGCATCGGTGGCAGGGAAGCCAATGGTTAAATCTCGCTGTACCACGGAGAGCTGCCTGAAGCCGGAGAGAGAATAGAGTTTATGCAGGACTGTGTGTGGAGCTGCTCGCTGCTTGTGTAAAAATAGACGGCAATACATCAATTCCACAGTCTCTGCTGGCTACAATTCATACCGGGGAAAAGCAAGCCGTTTCCTCGTAATCTCTGGAGTCTGGAGTGACTGGCGGGGGGTCGAGGACCTGGCATGTTTGCATTCCGCACAGTGCAATGTTCTCGGAAAGTTTGGGCAACTTGGGAAACAAGTGAAACTTTCTGTGGACTCTGGTGAGATGGAACCGAATTGAGGTGCACGGGGGATCCGAGCTGCAAACAATGAACCTGGCACAGGACTGCGAGTGCTTCCTCTGGGTAGCTGGGGGCACGTAGGGTAAGGGGGAGGGTCGAGCGCCACACGTGATTTGATTAAATAAGATGTTCATGTGGTGCAGCGATACACATCTAAAGTGAAAATAATTTGGCCCAGGCCGTCCGCGAGTGCATTTTTCCTATCTAGCCAGGCATGCCCTGGATTCTTAACTCTTTGCTGGGTTTGCAAATGTGGGCTCGGTGTGCCCTCCCTGCCTTGGCAGGTCGTATTTGCGGATTGCAATGGTTCTTATGTTGTTGTGATTTCTCGGGAAGGTGGGATAGATATGGATAATTCATAGGTCCTGGAGCTATTATGAGTCAGGGTTCTAAGTGGCGTCCAAGTCCTAATTGTCTTGGAGTAGCTGGCATGTCCTGTGGGTGCTTGTCTGGCCGGCACCGTGGGTCTCAGCTGCTGTAGTTTCATTTTTCCATCATGTATTATTCCTGATGCTGCTGGGAGTCGATCGGGGAACGAGATCATATGGAAACACAGCAGATTTGCTTTAATCATTGGGATTCCTGGAGTCATTTTAAACAAGCGACAGAACCATGTAGGACAGTGGCCCGTTCCTTTTTGTCTCGAGGAGGAGGTGAGGTCTCAGGCTAATTGTCCAGCCGGGGATTGAGCTGTCGGTTGGCTGCGACTGGCCGGTCACTTCTTCGTTGCACGGTAGGCAGCAAGCTGCTGGGAGCCTGGCGCTGGCCACGGCAGCTCTGGGAATCACCTCCGCCAGTCTGACATATTACCAGCAGCAGGTAGCGTAGGCAGCTTTCATTTTTTGAATCATTAATGTTTGCTGTCATCCTAAAACGTATGATGCCCTTTTGCACATAATGACAGGACAGCGCGTTGGTTAATAAAGGCCTGTACCGCTACGGCTACTTGGAGTCCCCGGTGTTTCACAGTTTAATACGAGATGATGTGCACTAAGGTTACTGAGATTGATAGAGACGATTCACATGACATACACTCGCTAAGACTGTCATTCTGAACTGCCCCCTCCCTGTCCCCTCTCCCCTGTCTTGACTACTTTTTTTTTTAAAGAAGTGTGATTCTTTTTTCATTAATATAATTAATGTGGCCGAGTCCACCCTTTCTTCTCTCTCTCTCTCTCTTTAAAATTTACCATCCACGGCACAAAAAAACCTCCGAAAGGTTAATGGAGAATTATACTTAATTATAATGATTCATTATCATCAGTGCAGTTAAGCTAATTTATTGTCTGCTCCTTAACTAAGAGAAAAGTCTGTTGGGGTGAAATAACGTACAATAATTAGCCTTTTGTGTTTAGTAACCGCTTTATCCTCTTAAATCTTCTTATAAAATTCAGGCTACGGTAGTGAAATAGCTGTCATAGCTGCAGAGAGCCCGGAGAGTGTGGGTCCCTCCCTGCCATAAAGCACACCTGTTACAGATGCATAGGGAAGCAGTAAATAGCAGCGCGGCAGATGAGGGCAGCTACAGGGCCCGGACTGGTAGGTCCGGCACCCTCCAAGGGCCACACATAAATGAATAACAGGAACACTTGCTACCGCTAATGTGTTTTAGATCATCAGGAGAATGCCCCATTCAGAAGCACTGATTTTATGAGCATGTCAACAGTGGCAAGAGCAAGGGCTCATTTTTCAATCATAACATAAAAGTGAAAATGAGAAAGGGGGGTGAGGGGGGAAGAAAGGGAAGAAGTAGGTGAATGACAGCACAGTAAAACACACCAAAAAAATCGATCTGATCTTTTTCATGGTTTTCAAAAGTAACTTAAAAATGCATATTTATGAAAGATCGAAGGGTTTTGAACGAGCCATGCCTAGCGAGGGCAGTTAAAGCAAGAGGTTGCCCCCAGTTGGTGGGACGGACACCTCAGCATTCCAGAGCAGGTTTCTAAGTCATGCTCTGCATGCTCTGCACAGCAGGAACTTGAGCCAGACATAGAGATCTGATGTTTCCTAACTTTAATTTTCGTTGTTGCTCTTTTGGGGTGTGTGTGTGTGTGTGTGTGTGTGTGTGTGTGTGTGTGTGTTTTTAAGGACTATCCCCCAGTGAAATCCTAGTAGTTTTTGTACCACTAAGAAAGTTCTCCGCTGGTCTCCGAATTGGTCGTGGTGTGGAAGGGTTAACACGGTGTGTTTGTGCTTAGAGGATAAGCAGTGAGGGAAGTGTTACACCCAAAACAAACCACGGACATTGCACTAGAATGAAATCACTTCAGCCCAGCCTCCGCTCACATATCACCCTCGTCGAGTATGCTGACCTGTAACTTTGGCCTAACTCGGATAATAAAAAAGGGAAGACCAATAAAATGATCAGGAGAGAGTTCTGATGTGGAGAGCAAGGCTCTTCCTTTGCATTGCCTCTGTGCCTGCCGTGTGGGATCTCACTGGGGCCTGAGGTCTTAGGGATTTCCAAGCACCTTCCTGCCTCCCCTGGCCCACTTCTGGCTCCGTTACCCACTAGCTGCTTCCTCCGATCACGCTGCTGCATGCAACCCGTGTAAAGCCGCCTGCCAGGGACGACAGGGGTGCTCGAGAGCAGGATTTGCATACAACTTATTTTATTCAAAATCTAAATGTCAAGCAGGATCTTCAGCTTGATGCCCAACTACTGCCTGGATGTGAACGACTTCACAGCATCTCTCAAGACTCCCCAAAGGCAGGGCCAGGAGGGTGCCACTTGAGATTGGGCACCTGCTGGTTTAGACACCTTGGCGTGCGGTCGGATAGAGTCCCATGTGTCTGGCATCACGAGATCCCTGCAGTAGGAAGTTTCTGCGGGGTTCTTCATCATGTGCAGTGAGGAAACAGCGGTCAGATAGCCAGTTCCAGATTAGAATATGACCTCTTTGGTGAAGGGGTCCACTTTCCTCCAAAAGCCACAGTGAGGGACCGTAAAAAGACCACCTCCTCCACGCAAGGAGGTGAAAGACTATGCCAGTGTAAGGTGGCCTTGGTGACAAGCAGCCCAGCCACAGTAGAGCATATTTTAAACCTATTAATATATCAAAATCATTTTTGAAACGCCAAAGAAAAGTTGCTTTGAATTCACTTATAGTTTAGGAATACATGAATGATAAAAAATAATATGGTTGTGATATGCTATCATGATTTTTCTTTCCAAATGTCAGGTGATCCCAAATCTCTCTCTCTCTCTCTCTCTCTCTCTCTCTCTCTCTCTCTCTCTCTCTCGATTTGTGTGTTAGACATAGTGAAAGATATAAAGGTCTTTTAGGAAAAAAAATAAGATTTTTGTCTTTCATCGCAAGGAACTTGATTTTGACCTGTTTGAGATGAAGTTCAGAAGTGCATGAAAAGTCAAGTGAGACTAGAAGATTTAAGTCACAATGCAAGAGAACCATGGACAAGTTAGAGGACTTGGCATCATTAGTTGCTAAATGAATTATATGGATTATGATGGTTTAAAGGAGCATACATGGAGAAAGTTTGCCTAGTAGGGTTCTTATGTTCTAGTTTTCATGTAGCAGTTATTTATTCAGTGCCTGTTACCGGTGATGTCAATTCCAAGGTAAAATGAAATCTGTATCCCTCCCTCAAAGGGATTATCCTCTAAGGGTAGAGTGAAATTTTACATGTAGTTAAGCAGAAAATAATTTGAAACTTGCTAAGTGCTGACTATCAAAGGGGCCCAAACCAATCTAGTTGACTTCTAACTGGAAGGACTAGAGAAGGCTTCATGGAAGCATGGATTTAGAGGTAGAATTTTGGAACTAATGGATCAGGCAAAGTACCCTTTGGGAGCAAAGTGCATTAAAGAAATTGGGGTGTTTTTTTTTCTAGGGACTGAAACCCTGGAAACCAGCTTTGGTGGTGTCGTTGCATTAACCAGGCTTAATTCCTCTCACATGCTATTGCAGTTTAATAAATTCCTGAAGTTAATGAAGGTTTTTTCTTTCCTCCTGCCTCCTGCAGTGTGCTGCTCTGGTTGGTGAAGACCAGCCTCTTTGCCCAGATCTTCCTGAACTTGACCTTTCTGAACTCGACGTGAACGACTTGGATACAGACAGCTTTCTGGGTGGACTCAAGTGGTGCAGTGACCAATCAGAAATAATATCCAATCAGTATAACAATGAGCCTTCAAACATATTTGAGGTAAGGACACCCTTTGGTGGAAATTAATTTCTCACTGAACTTGGCTTGGGCCAGATGAGCATGATTATTATTGGCCTGAAAGCATAATAGCTTCTTACACGGCTGTCCTCAAAAGGCTTTTGATCACTGTTAGGCACTTCCTATTTTGTGAAAAACTGCTTGGGACACACATGGATTTTTCTTTTTAAGTTAAGGGGCTAAGGACCCACAACAGAGTAGGGTGCATTAAACTATGTTGAAACACTAAGGGATTGTGAAAGAATTAGTGACAAAGAAGAACAAAAGTCTAAACCTGTTTATCCCTATTTACCACAGAAAATGGTGCCTAATATAAATTAATGCAAAAGAAGGCATTTCTTTTTAACTAAGGGGTTAGATGTCTACCTTTAATTTGTTTTAAAATTAGGTGAGCAATTTATTATTATATTATTGACCATGCCTCTGATGCCTATATATCTTGGAAACTTCAAACCCAACTGCTCTAATATTTACTTATACATTTGTCAAAATTTACTACCTTTTCAGTTGTAAAAATTGCCTCCCAGGCTCTATACTCTTAGTATAAGTCTACCCTATAATAAAGAATATTAACACACCCTATTAAAGTGTTACTTTGAGGAAAAAAGTTCTTTCTCACATAATCGGTACTCATTGAATCAAGAGTAAATGGTTTCCTATAAGGACAACCATTGAGTACGATGGCAAGTGAATTGAATATACGTTATCAAATCCATTAGTTTCCAGTAGCACCACCACCATCATCAGCTAACAGGTTCTACCTACTGTGTGCCGGACTCCATACAAAGCACTTTGAATGTATTTTTATCCACCAGCGGAGACATTTCTTACACTTCAATGTTATCTGGTTGAAAGATCGAGTCATTAGGAAAACCCATTTTATAATATTTAACGAGTGCTTCTAGCAACCAGCACATAGAAGCGTTGATTGAATAATGAGTGAATGATGAATATAGACATGTTAATAACAATCATAGCAATAACAAAATGTCCAGATTTTGGAACACTTGTGCTTGATGTATATCATCTGACTCATCCCTCCAAATAGCCCATTGCTTAGGCACTGGTATTGCCATTTCCATTTTACATCTGTAGACACTGAGTCTCAGGAAGGTGAAGTGATTTCCCCCAAGTCACACAGTTGACAAATAAAGAGCTGGGAATTGAACCCCTCAATTTATCTGACTTTAAAGTCGATATCATTTATAAAAATAGAGTAACAGTGAATTTGGGTGACAGCCATCCTTTACAAAGACATATCAAGCTGTTTCTTTGCTCAATATATTTAAAAATAGAACAGAATCTCTCCTCGCAGTGTTGGTTGACATGAGCAGGGAGAGCTGGTCAGCTGAGGTGGCTGTAGGTTCTGCCGACGGCTCAGATTCTGTAATATGTCTGGGGCCTTACATGGGCCTGAGTAGAGGCCTTAAGGTGCTGGAGGCAGGGCTGGGGAGGAGGAATATGGGGGAGGAAATGCTGAAGGTCTGTGGTTAGTTACACTTTCCCAGGCTTCTCAGCCGGGTCTTAGAGAGTTCATGTGAGGACAGGGCTGGTTAGAACTGGTAAAATGAACATTCCTCATTCAGTACACTTGTCAGGTTGCAGGCTCATTTTAAGTCATGCTGCATTAAATAAACAGTACTTTTGAAAATGTCCATCTCTATAGACTCTTATCTGAAAATCAGCTATTCCGTATTGGGCGAATGCCATGCATTTTGTAGATGGTTGTTCTGGAATAAATAAAAGGTGTATGTGGTGGGGTGGCATGGTAGTCAATGCCTCCCTGGTAGGCTGGTTTCAAAAGGGACAACTTTCTCCATGACCACGCGTCCCCATATTTCATCTTGTAGCCCCCTGCATAAGGTAGTCCTCATTTACACCCTGGGAAACTTGGTTCAGTAACTAGTTTGTTATCTATAGATGCTTATTCTATGCAAAGACACACTTTTGTGTTTTCCTATATAAGTTTATACCACTGATTGAATTATTTTCAGTGCTCTAAGACACACGGTTCATTTTTTTATTCTATCCTTAGGTTATTTTAACCCAGTGGTTCTCAACTAAAGGCAGTTTTGCACCCCTGAAAACATTTAGCAATGCCTGGAGACCCTTTTCATTGTCAGGACTAGGGGCAGGGGTTGCTACTGGCATTTACTGGGTGGAGACCAGGGATGTTGCTAAATATCCTACAATGCACAGAATAGCCCAGCCCCCACAACAAAGAACTATTTAGCTGCAAGTGACAACGTTGCTAAAGTTGAGAAATCCTGCACACACAAAAACAAACGAAAAAGTCATTGAAAGTTCCCTCCATGAAACATTGAAGATGAATTGGTCAGATTTCCTAGACAAAATACAGTTCAGGTAAATAGGGTCTGAAGAATCAGAAGCCATACAAGGTAATCAAGACGCCTGGGACCTCAGGATTGATGTGGCAGGAATTCTCTTGGTGTCAGACAGCAAAAGTGACTGTTTAGATAAACCCCCCCTCAGAGTTTTCTCTGATGTCACAGGACCATTCTTCTTTGTTTGTGCAAAGGGTAAGGCCATATGCAGCAACACCGTGACAAACAGCAGCAGCTTCCCCAGCATTTGCGTACAGCCAATGCCTCTACTCTTTGCCCTCTAGTGCTAAATTCAGACATCTTTTTCTCTAACGGGGGGAAAAAAACAGACACGTTGAGCTTAGGTGGAATTCTAAAATTGTGTCTCTTCCCCTGTGAAGAAGGACCATGTGCAGCAAAATAACCCTTGAGTGGCCAAGGCATTGTGCTGCATGTTCCATGAAGTCAGTTCCAGAGCCTGTGCCTTTAAACCTCCCACCGCGGACTTCAACCTGCACTTCCTTCCCTCCAGTTCCCAAAACCCTGCCTCATCACATTTGTGAAGGCCTTGTACTGAGCAAGCCAAAAACAGTCACGGTCTCTGCCACCTCTGATCTGCCAATAACAAGCGGTCTCTACCTCGAATTCTGAGAATAAAATAAGGCCCTAGAGTTGCACCCTCTCCCCTGACTCACGGATGACACCACTGGCACAGGGTTTCTGAAGTCAAATCAAAGCAGAAAGAAAGGGATATTTAGAGCTACAGACAGTAGAATGTTAAAGGCAGAATGTTAAAATCCTGGGAGTAACTAGGCATTTCTTCGTCTGGCTTATTCCATACTTTCGAATCTAAGTTTAATTTTTATGTAACGTTAGAAGGAGAAAATAAAAAGGATGGCATTGGATGTCACAATTAAGGAAAGAGTGAATTCCTGAGTGGGAGCAAGGTGTGCCAACACGTAATTGTACACGTGGGTTGAGTAACTGTACACACAAACAGCGCTCTCTGCTTGCACAACCTGTGCTTGGATGTGCACATGCAGGTAACCAGGTATGATTCAGAAGCCACTTAGAAAAACAGGACACGAGGCCCAGCGGTGCAGCCTCCAGTGAATCCGACCCATGTGTCAGGAAAACAGGATACTGTCCCTGGACTGGCTGGGAGCAAGATTTATGTTTCAGAAATATTGCAACATAACTTCCTTCCCTGTCTTGCCTTTGTGCTTTGTTTGAAGGAAGAGAATAAAGGACTGTTTTTACCACATGGCACTGTGTAGAGATGGGTGGCATAGGGATAGTTTAAATAACACAGTGCCCCTTCTGCATCCCCGTGAGCCACCTTGCCCCTGCTTTATTTTAACATCTGCTTTAATGGGCATCTTTCATTCATTGTTACTTAAGAATGCAGCTACTTGGGGTTCTTTAGAACAAGGTGAATGAGAATGTCGTTATCTCATAGTATGTTCTGAAGCCTGCCTTTGCTAGTGGGGAGAGAAGGGCTCACAGCTGTAGCCAGCACTCACCCTGGGCAATTACTTAACTCTCTGTAAGGTCTGATAGTGTGAACATTTACAGGACAAAAAGTGGGGAGCAGTGTCCTGTTACTTGTCTGTAAGTTATCCTCTGTATGCCACCAAAATAATGCTGGCTTAAAGCTTTCAAGAATATTTGATCATCTTGATAGAAATATAGATTTTACATTCCTTCTTTAGACTTTCAATTATATTCTGTTTCTTTATAAAATGAGCATATGTGCTGTACTTATCAGTAAGTTCCAAACAATCTTGGCTATTCTACGGACTGTGAGCATTTTGGGGGTCGGGAACCTGCTTGTCTTATTCACTGACATTTTCCTAGGCATTTTCTTAGAAAACAGCACAAAGTGCTCAATAAATATGTGCAGCATAATGAATGAGTTGACCATCATGTATTTTTAATGGTGTGGACTGCATTAGGTAATATGAAGATTACCACTAACAGTCTGTTTCCTAATGATAAAAGTTTGGGAGGCCAAATGAAAAAAATGTGAAACAATTATCAAACAATGCAGGACTTGGGACTGGGTGTGTGTGTGTGTGTGTGTGTGTGTGTGTGTGTGTCCTAGCTAAGGAGGGAATTGGTAAGAATAATGTCACCAAGGCTGATAAGAGAATTAAAGTGAAATGTTTTCATAGAGGGAGATGAGGAGCTTGGTTTACTCAAACTAAAATATACATTACCGGGAACATAGGAGTAGCAGTACATTTGGATTTGGGGTGGGTACAAAATATAAGTTGGCATGAGAACCTAGTTAAAAATGTTTAGAGTTTCTATGGTAGGTAGGACTTAGGGTGTCTTTAGAGATTTTTTTAAGCAGCAGAGTCATATAATGGAGCTGGTACTTAAGAGTGATAATTCCAATAGCTGCAAGAACTATGGTCAAGCAGATAGTAGGGGAAATGAGACAGCAGGCCCAGCCACATTCCCAGCCCTATACGAGGCAGGTACAGGGAAGGGACAAGGTGACAGCAGAAGGGATAGTGTCTAGGGAACAAAGACTTGAAATACCTTGAAGGAAAATTCCATCAGCCCTGATGAATATGAGTTGGGTTAGGGAGGGAGGTGAAAAGAATGCTAACTCAAAAATGTTCCAAAGAGAATCAGAACTTCATGGCTGGCTTCCTGGTTAAGTTTCTACCCACCTTCAGGAGTTGAAGTACTTTCTTAGACTCCTGAATCCTTTTACAAAGGGGCTCTCCATCTCCCTGCTGCCTCGGGGCAGAACATTTTTAACCCAATCCACCAATTTGCATGGTGTCTGCTTTTTCTCACTTGTCTCCTTGGAGGAAATTCTGCAGCCTTCCATGGTAATGAATTCCTGCTTCTAACTGCGCTGCGGTCCGACAGACTTTTCTATGAATGGCAAACCTCTCGGAATTTTAACAAAACAAACAGAGCAAATGAAGTGTGTGTAGAAACCATCTCACCTGAATTCAGTCATCAGAGGCATAAATTCTCCTCTGTTACGTAGAGAGACTGACTTAACTTACAATAATCGCTTTGGCAAGATTTCTGGAATTTCCAATTTGCAATCAATAAATGTTTGTCATTTAAATTAAATTTACAGCCCACCACCAGATTTTTGCCACACTTGGTAATGACACTTATGGAGCACATAGACTTCAAGTTAGAAAATAATAGCCATTTAAGTGGGGAGATAATTGGCTGTAACATAAGAACATTGAAGAATGTTGAAACTCATGGAGACTTATGGAGTATTTAAAAAATTTATGTCGTACTTATCTTTGCATTTGTAGTCTACCACAAAATTCCAAATTCTGGGAATAAATCAGCGAGATGCTCATCCCGAAGAGTCACAAATCAGAGAGCAACGATCTGACCCAGCCTGTGTGCTGCTTAGTTGCACATTCTCCTTTCTCCTGTCGGCTTATCTTGCGGGGAGTCGAAATAGTTTTGTTCCGGTGTGTGTGTGTGTGTGTGTGTGTGTGTGTGTTCACACCTCTGCTAAAGGAGGCTTTAGGCTTCTTGGCTTGATAACATCTGCCTTATCTTGGGAACATCTGGTTTATCACCCTATTTCTTCCCCGCCATTATGCTGACCACTGGAAAAATACGGCTTGGGCGTCCTGACCCATGGTGTTATGTCTGTTGGCATCAACCCCTACGAATAAATAGCAAGTCACAGGGTGCTGGTTACATGACCATCTCTCACCATCACGAACTTTCCTGGCGGGTGCTTCGGTGAATATAGGTTGTGGTTATAAGAGATGAGATTGTCTGCTGTTTTTTTCATGGAAGTCGATCCAGTTCTTAGCCATTTGCAATTTTGGAAAGTCAGAATCTGTATGTTTGATTAGGCACACTGATTGTAGAGACTACTGTTTTGAGTTTTTCTGGGTAAAGACCAAACTATTTTGTGGCAAATACTCTGGGCACTGCAAGAAATTTGTGAACCATTTTAGGGGCCTGTTGTAGGCTTTTCCCACCTCCTGGACTCTCCACGAGGTCATCTCAATAAAAATCACTCCAGTTGGATATCTTTGAGGCCAGAAAAATGCAGACTCACATTCACAAGGAGGAAAACTTGGAGAGGAATCAGGGAGTGGTTCATTGCCTCTTGATTTACTTCAAAGATATTAGACTCCATTAAAGTAATCATGAATCAGGATGCTGCATGGGACAGACTGTCTGTTTGTATAGCAACGGTGTGGTAACCTTATACATATTCTGTGTCTATTTGTCTCTGTCCCCTGCCTACATACAATGTCGTGGAAAGACAGCCCAGCAGATGGCTCACCTCTGAATGAGATCAACACACAAAGCAGATAAAAAGATGAACACGAGAGACCGCCTTGTTAAGCCAAATCGCTCCCTCTGTGCTCCATACCCCGGCTTTACATTTTTAACAAGGTTAATTTGTCCCTATAATTATGCGCCTATTCTTTTAGCAGCAGAAACTTTTATTGTGGGTTTTATGGCATGAATTGCCTGTGGTGTAAAACCATTTTGTAAGGACCCTTTTCTCCCATCTTTTTTAGCCTCGCAGGTTACTTTCAACTCAGTACGCACTGAGGTCTAGAATTTGAAAGCAGAGCTGGGTGCTGTGTTTTACCGGTGCCTGCTTAAAGATGCTGAATTATAAGCAGCTAGAATGAGAGCAAGGGAAAGGGGTGAGAGATACACAATGAAATACACATTCATATTCTTGGCAAGAGCAACATTTTACGAAGACAAATGACTTCTTATCCATGACATCATTTGTCGCAAAACAATGATAGGAGATACTTTCATGCCTTTTTCTGGTCCAAAATAATGTAATAACTCGCATAGTTTCAGATTCTAAACACTAATACTTTGTAGACCTGCCCATCTCCATTACTACTGCAAGTTATTCATTCAAGGTTTGTGGCAGGATGGATTAATGAATTACCAGATCTTGCGTAAAATGACTTGGCCTGACTTTTAAACAACTACCTTCTTTTTCTTTTTCTGGACAGTCTCATGATTGGTGTTAATGGGCTCTAGATACCAAACCCCCTGTAGATTGTTTTTTGTTGTTTTTCTTTCCCCCAGAAGTAACTTCCTTAAGTATTTCTCCTACTTTCTCAATCTCTCTCAAACTTCTGCTCAGTGGGTAGCAGTCACTTCAAGGGGGTCCAAGCAGGCTGGTAGGGCAGGAGGAAGGAGAAGACTCAGTCGCCAAATCCTTGGTGGCCGGTGCCCTGCCTTGTGCCAAATCAGCAAGATTTATCAGAGCCTGGTCTTTGGCACCACAGGGTGCAGAGTCAGTGCCTTGGTGTTTCTCACTCTGTAGGTGTAGCTGGAGCTCGGAACTTTGAAGGAAAGCCTCAGAGCTATTTGCAAAGTGCCGGTGCTTAGTGAATACTAAATTACACTTAGGAAATAGTCTACTGCTAGCAGTTATACTTCATTTTTATTCTTGACACAGACACCTAAATCAGAGAACAGTAACATTTCAGAGATTATGGAAGCAGTTTGGGTATGTTCCAACACCATAATAGGATCAGAATTTTCAGGCCTTTTGTATTATTACCAATAGTCACTTAGCTTCTACTGCAGTGTACTTTGTAGGGAATTACAGCTTTTACTAAAAAGATTAAAATGCTATTATGCAAATGATTGCAGTATGTTATTATGTTTACAAATTAACATCCATGGCTCAACACACAAATTAACTAACTATTTTATCTATGTTATTAAGGATTTAATAAATAATGGTTAATAAAAATGGGTAGCTCGGAACACTTAATAGGAAACAATTGTGATTTAACACAGAGCTTGAGCACTGCGTTTAATGTTCTAGGTGATATAGTGGTAAAATAAAGTTGAGCAAAGCACAGAGAGGAACCGGGGCCGTGTGAACTGCAGAGTGGCCTGTCTGCCACGCCGATGACCATGAACTCGGTAGCTGCAGGCTATATTGTGTACAGTGGGCAGCATATCAATACATCTGAGCTAAGCACACACACCATCTTCTATTAATGAATAGTTCATTGAAATGATAATTGCCCTCTGTGACACCTTAATGTGTTCCACACACGCAGAGAATACTTACATTATTCTGAAACGGAGCTCGGAGCAAATTTTGCCAGGGTGAGTGGGATTTAGCTGTGGAATCCGGCCGTGTGATAAAAGAGGAGAAGGCGAGGTTCAGACTAAGATGGCTTTACAAACAGGCTGCAGATTGCTATTCCTGGCTGTTCCTAGGAGATCATAAAAGCAAGGAGATAAGAACCGCCAAGGTCCCCGAGAAATAAATGTATGTGATTATGTTATCGTGTGAGTTGGATTTACTAGACAGACCGACAACACCTTGACTTTAGTCCAAGAGGAAAACTAGAGAGAAAGGCAGATTTTGGGTAGTGAACTTGGTTAGAATGGGGAAGTTCCTAAACACTATAATTAAAATGTCTCAGAAGTGATCCAAGATTCTGGTCACTGAATCCTTTGCTAGATTTCAAAACACGAGCGAGGGTTGTCACCTAATGTTAAGCACACAAACAAACAAAAAGGAGGCAAAAGAATGACCAGAAATCCTGGAACAACATCATCTGTATTTAAGCTGTTTTGGATTTATTTTTCTGAAGAGTCAAATAAAGATATTGGAGACTCTTGGGTAAACAATAGCTTTGATAGGTCTCCCTAAAAATAAATAATTCAATTAAATAATAAATTAGTAAACCATAACCTTTTTAGGTCTACCTGCAGAGGGCAACTAACTTGAGCTCCTTCACAGGACTCTCTGGGTGTACTTCGGTAACAGAGGAGCAGGGAAGGGACCACACACTCGGTCAAGGTTGGGACCCTTGCATACAATACAAGCAATTAATTTTGTTCCCAATAGCACCCCTGTCCTTGGAAAACTACTTATGCAAATTTTTGATATCTAGCTTGAGCAAGGTGCCTGGTTCCTTCAATTCCTTCCACATTTGGATAAATTGTGTTGTTCTTCTCTCTTCTAAATCTGTCCTTGTGGTAGCAAACACTTGTGCATTGGTAAGAGAAAGAAAGGGCAGGGGCTTGGGGAGAGAAAAGGAGAAAAAATCTGACCAAAAGCAGTTGCTGGGGCAGCTTAGGATTTGATGGTTTGTGGCCTTGTCCTGTTCCCAGGCACCTGATCAAGAAAGTGGTACAATCCTGTTATGCAGGCATTCGAGGGCTTTTGCCAACATTCACCTGACACGAAGAAGGTTTAAAGTACTTGTAACTTTACACGGCACCATGGAAATGTGTGCCTGTGTGTGTGCTTACACACTCACATTCCTTTTTTCTAAAGGGGAAAAAAAAGTGATACTTGCCATAGCAGGGTGGTAAAATAATTAGTCCAGGAGACAAATGCCTTGGCCCATGTTTAAACAGAGCTTTAAGGACACAGTGTTCCCAACAGTCACATATCTAAATACAAACCGGTGTCAGCTGCCATGCAGACCAAAATGTAATAGCTTGCTTTCACGTAGGTCATCGTCAATCCATTTTGGTCGCAGTCACACTGCACATCTGTTTCTGCACGCTGCAGCTTCTTAAGGTGGCATTTGGACCTCCTAAGAACACAAACAACCAAGCTATAAATTGCCACTGCTGGAGTTATTTTGAATAAGTGTATACCGTTTCATATTTATAATGGTGAAGCTTCATAATATTCACAGTGAATATATAACACCGATCAGTTCAACAAGCATGAAATTGTATGTTGTCAACTTGTCACATAAATAGAGCCATATTCTGGCTGGCGATAATGTTGAACTAACATTTCCCCCCCAGAATTGTTGAGAGGGTCACAAAAATGTGGGGAGGCAGCCCTTGCTTTGGGTAGATAAACCGCTAGGGCTATTGTAAAGTTGATATTACTGTTGATGAGCTCCATCCCTCCCCCCCTCCAAAACATTTGCTTTTCTTGGGTGAATGCTAATTGGCTAATCTGGTGTGTTTCTTCTGTCATCCAATGGTATCATTTGCAGCCAGTGCTGGAAGCGTTTTTATGGGTTGTGTATGTGTGACTAGCTTTTTTTGTTCTCCTTCAAAACAATTTTTCGGTGTTTTCTTTTTTAATCCTTGTAGTGCAAATCAGTGCTAATTGCCATGAAAAATCTCTAACTATACTCTGGAAAGCCTTCTCATTGCATTTGCAGTTAATTCTTAATTCGTTACCAGAACACTGTTAAGTGTGAGCTGAATGTTTTGGTCAAACTTTCCCACGATGAGAGATGTAGAAAAGAAATGATTGAGCCAAATGTGCCATGGGTAGGAAAGAGGCAGGAGGAAAAATGAAAGGTACTCACCAGTAGCGAGGGAGCAATGTAGAGAATGTCCACAGTGGCTGATATTTCTGCACCAAAGGCATGTGTAGAAATGGATGCTGAGGACTTTTTTCACTTTTGAGAAATTCTTAGATGTGTTCAGATCCTCCCCGACTTCCTTCCAAGGCCCTGGAGACAGAAGGTGTTGCAGTCTGTAACTGCAGTCGCTTGTCATCTCAGGTCACTGTGGTAGGGGTGGTCCCATTTTCTCCCATGAGAAACGATGTGCTGGCCAAAGCCCTGGGTCTCCATATTTGCCGATTTTCCCATGCTCCTGCTTCTGGATTTTAAAAGCTTCTCTGTTCTCTCACTGGTTTATATACCACTCATAAAAAAACAAAATAATTGTCGTCAACCATCAGAGTGCTCATGGTCATGCCAATGTCTGGGATACAGTGATTCAAAGGTGACATAGTTTGCGGCTCCATGAAGCTCATGGTTCCTGATGAAGACAGGCCTTTGGAATTGAGTGAAATCAGCTCTCTGACCAGGAAGTGGCACAGGGACATCCCTACCTGCCTGGTATCCTGGTCATCGCTGACAGGTCACTTCTGCCCTTCTTTGGACCGGTGCACTTACCATCCTCAGTAGCACATTCACCTTGAAGTTGAAGTGGAATTTGTAGAGAGCATTCCTCCAAGCTCTTGGGACCTTCTATTGCAAAGCGAGAGCACAGGCGTAGGGGCCAGTGAATGCCGTGTGGAGGGACTGAGCATTTGATATTGAGAGACCTGGGATTTGCGGTGTTCTATATATCACATTGTGTATTGATACCAACAGCAGTTTGCTTCTTGCACTTGATGTGGGAAGACGAGAGGAAGGCAACTTCGGGGAAGAGAGTGAGGCTTCAGCAGAAAGCCCTTTAACCAGCTTACAAGGCTGATGGGACAAGAATGTGCCGCCCCTGGCAACGCATGTGGGGATCTCTTTGGAAAAAAACTGTTTTGTACCTTTTTGGGCCTGTTGACTTTTCTCTCTGAGAATGATATTTCAACCCTGCCGGCAGGACTGACACGTTCTTTTCCTGTATTCGACATCCTTAACATGTGGCTTTTTGATCTCTTGGAGCCTTCTTCTTATTGTCTCATGAGACAGTCCCACACAGGGACAGTCCTGTCCCTTCCAGGAGGCATGCTACCTCTCCCCTTCCTCTCATTACCCCTCTACTGAGCCTTTCAAACAGTTCGCTGTGGCTTTCCTGTAATGCTCCAGCTAAATCTCTTCTCCCCGTTCCTTTCTGCGAAGTTTATTTCTGCTTGTGAACAGTGCTTACACAGGGAAAACTGTGCCTCTATTATAGGAATGCCCTTGGTTTTTCCATGGGCTCTTGGCCTAAGGACCTGAGCTTCCCTGGGTGCCATGTCATTTGTTCAGATGAGAAGTTGGAGCCTCTGTGTTCCAGACACAGTTGCCCTGGGTGTCCAGGGATCCCTGCCAGCTCAGATTCTGTCCAGAAATGTTCTCATGTCAGGATCTTCCTGCGTCTTGCCAGCACATGCTTCGCGGCGACACCCTGCTCTCCTCCGAGCTGTACACGGCAGCCTGGCTTTTTCTTCCAGGCAGTGCTACCTGGAGGGCAGGCTCACCTCTGTCCCCAAGGGGGGATCTGAACACAGCGATACTGCACAGGATGTGTGAATTCTTTCCCCGGTTGGTCCCCGATTCCAGGGCTCTGGGTGCAACAGCTTTGCAAGTTACATTAGGTCACAATGCCACTTTCTAGCTCCTTTAATCCTATCACCCGCCCATCCCAGCACTGGAGCTGAGGTGGCTGCTCCTGTCTTAAAGGAATCTGTGTCAGTTTCTCCTGGGACACATCTGCTCTGGACTGCTTGGTGATATTTGTTCCAACTTAAAAAGGCGACAAAGACATTCTGTCCACCCAGAAGCAAAGACTTCTGTGTTTAGGTGCATTTGGAGATAACTGACAGTTGCCTGGTCCCAGCAGATAACTGAGTCTGGAGGTCCAGGTAGCATGATCCATGCCCAGTTTAATTTGTCTTTTGAATGGCAAATGTGTTTTTGCTCTGAGTCAGCAAAAGGCACGATACCCTCTGACAGTACTGTGTGACCTCCCCACTGTGTCTGTGGAACAGAAAGACAAAACACGGGTCTCACCATTTCCCTTCAGTTGCCGGCTTATTGCTATTTGCAGCTACGCATTTTGGAGCTGAAAGAAAAGATGTATGTTCCATAGATAGGGTGCATTTTACTTAATCACGGTGGTTGTTTTTATAATTCATATTAGTAGACCTCATTTCTCTGGCCATTATTAACTCAGTATTATTAATTGTCTGAAATATAGCTGAGAAACACACCATTTGTAAAAATGTCTCTGCGAAGCCAAACCAGATGTGGAAATATCATACCCCGAACCAACTGCATTTTATTCCCAGATGAGCTTGTCCAGCTCTCACTTGCACTGGCTTCCTTTTGTCTCACGTACAATGTAAGCCATTCTAGTTATCTGTTTCCCAAGCACATGAGAGATAAGAAGAAATAATTTAGAAAGTTAAGGAGCTGGTAGAGGCAAGGAGATCATAGCAGGAAGTGGGCCCTGACCAAAAGAGATAAGACTAAGAACTACCGAAAGTAGACAAACACCCAGAATATGACTGTCTGGGGCCATATGTGTGAAAGCAAATAGCCCTGTATTTCTCAGGGCTGTGTTTCTAAATAGCTCCCTACAGTCACTTTGCAACATCACAGCAAACTACAGAAATCAATTCTTATAGTATTTTAGATGGGGGGAATATGTAAATGATTCAGAAATCTTTTCATTAAATACATTAATAAAAAATGTGGTGCTTAAGTGTGATCCACTTCTTGGTTCATCTGCACAAATGCCTTTGGGGAATAAGGCCTGATGATGGGAGGTCAATGAGGCATGAATACAACACACATCCATATGCTTAGAGCTCCAACATGTTCCTGGAGCCTTGATGTCATCCTGTAAGTCTTTCCCAGGTAGCAGAGCTAAATAAGAAAATGCTCCATGAAATATGGAACTTCATTGTATCATCTGTCAGATTACTTCCTCCCTTTAAAATACACAACTCTCAACATTTCCTCTGATGAAGAGACCACTGAATTTTTTTTTCTTGTCACTAGTAAATACAGACCACTCATGGGTCAAGATGAATACAGCTCAGCAGAGTTATCCTTAAAACTAACTTCCCCACATTACTTTAGAATGAAATTACTTTCCACTTATCATGCTTTTCTACCTCGTCCCCACATTAACCACCACTGGACAATGCATAATTCACATGTATATATTCATTTGGAGCACACTAAATTGTAATATTAGTACTATGGCTAGTTCCTCCTTTTTCCCCATTTTGTTTGGCGATCCTTGTAAATAAATCACCAACCTTAGCAACTGCAAAATAATCGCTAAAATGTGCTGCTTGGTTTTGGATAAAGGATTTCAGATAATGTACAGGGTTGAGTTCCTTAAGTCTAATTTCTGTCTAGAAACCCAAGGAATGCCGTCACGGTGTCTTCTTTAAACAAACGCTCTCATCCTGTTCTCTCACCTTTCACCTGAGGGGAGAGAATGGACAGCTCGGGTTTCTCTATTCGGACCCAAGCTTTGGTAGGTGGTGACCCCTCATTAATATTCAAACTTCGGCAATTTCAAAGAATGCTGTCCGCTCTGAGGACTGTGAGCAGCCCAGCTCCACTGGTACTTTCTGACACTTAACTTTTGTACGAAGGCATTTGTGTCTCTCTTCATGTCCCTTTCAGGAGTAATTCTTCCCTTGTTCAATTTTTCCCTTTCTCTTTATGGCTGTCATAATAGCCCCTGATACAGTCAGCCAGCAATGACCCTGTCCATCACTCACCTGTAAGCTATTCTTGAGCCAGCGGATGGTCTCTGGGTGACCAGATTAATGGTGCCAGTGGTGGGCCTTTCCACCTGACCTTTCATCCAAGAGCATGAAAGCTGGTTCCAGGCCGTGTGCAAGGCTGGCTGCCCTGCCATCTCACGGCCCTCTGTGGAGCCGAGCAGTGGAAAGGAGAGTGTCAATGCAAATTAAGTGCAGAGGCAGAGATGGAGAGAGGCAAGCCGTTGGGGCTTGTCAGAAATTAAACCTGTCCTCCTTTGAGTGCCACTGGAAATAAGTCTGCAGTAGTGAGAGTCCAATTTTCCATAGGCACCATTTTCATAAACTGTATTATAACAAGAAGCTATTCTAAAGGCGGGTTGTTTTGGTCTGTGTTCAGTTGGAGCCCTTACCAGGCAAAGGATGAACTATTAAGTCCCCAAATTTAGGACACTATTGGTGGCCCTCTTGGGCACAAAGTCAGTGTTTGTTGTTCCACAAGTAAAACAGCATCTTTTTGTTTTGTGGAGGCCTTTGCATTGTGGTTATAGCCTTCTAGGTGATCGTGTTCCTCAAGTTATATTATGAACTGTGTGAGGGAAAGGATATGCCTTCAGCTGGTGCCTCGTCACCTCCTCATTGCCCAGTGCAAATCCATGCACATTAGAGCGCTATTTTGATGTCTGTTAATGGATGGATTTACAGCAGTTCTACAAAATTGAGAGGGAGGGAGAGAAAGAGAGAGAGAAAGAGAGAGAGAGAGAGAGAGAGAGAGAGAGAGAGAGAGAGAGGATGACCTTTCAGCCATTCAGACCAATCATGCTAAAAATAAGACATATCAAAGATCTGAGAGCATGTTCTCTAAGAGATGGTTTGTAAACAGAGCCAACAGTGACAGCAGTATGTTGTGTGCCTGCCAGAGTGGCTGTGAACTTGCCTTCTAAGTCACCAAGGAGACTTGGTGCTCAGATTTAAGATATATGGGTGGTTTTAATGGTGGTTCTGAGACACGTGGCTGTGTTAAGCCAATGTGCGCTGGCATATGAAAGCACCACCGTATTTCCATAATGGCCATTGAGCATTGGCTCCTCTCCTCCACAGAAGGGGAAACATTTCTCACGCTCAACAAAGAGCTAAAGAATAGGTCCCTTACGGGGTTTCAGAGCGTCCGAGTAACTGGGCCCCTGTACCAGGAAGCAGCTGTCACCTGGGAACTCATGAGATGCATGGTCACAGGGACTCAGTCCGCTGTCCCCAGCACTGTGCCCACATTTCCTAACCTGTTTGACCCTCTCAATGCATCCAGACTTCACAGTTTTGCAAATATCTTGTTGTCATTGAAGTTTACTTGTCAAAAATTATAATAAAAAGAATTTACCTCTTGTGGAAAGTGATCACAAGACTAAGGTTTACTGTGCCATCCTTGTAGGGGAGTTACCTGATACCTTGGAAAAATCAAGCACAGGATAAAAGGGAGGGATGGTGAAGGATGGCTAATTTCCCAAGGCATTTAGGCTTTTCTGAACCTAAGCATGTTTGTGGCCTTGTTTTCATTTATAGGCTATGATCATAGAAATCAGGGTACAAAAAGAGCAAAGAGAGAGGGTCCCATTTACCTGAATTTCTTACTGTTTTTTGTAGAGCAGTGGAATGCATGCTCATCTTTGCTATTTTATCAAAGGCCTTGATGTGCTGTCTTTTCAGAAGGGAACAGCTTACCCAGCCCAGGGCTATAAGCTGACTCATATGTTACATTCAGTATACAGTTATTACACAGGATGCTCTAATTGACTCATTTATCAACATCTAAAGTGCACCAACCATGGGCCAGGGACCAACTCAGGTACTCAAAACACAAGGATGTATTATATACATAATTCTTTTTAAAATATATTTTTATTGATTTCAGAAAGGAAGGGAGAGGGAGGGAGAGATAGAAACATCAACGATGAGAGAGACACATTGATTGGCTGCCTCCTGCACGCCTGCTTCTGGGGATGGAGCCCACAACCCAGGCATGTGCCCTGACTAGGAATTGAACTGTGACCTCCTGCTTCATTGGCCAACACTCAATCACTCAGCCACACTGGTCGGGCCATAAAATCATTCTTAAGAAAGAAGGAGAGTTGGTTGTCTGGTGAAAAAGACAGTCTTCAATCACTAATTATAAGATAACAGCATGAATTCGGTGGTAAACTTAGAAATGAAGTGCCATGAAGACACAAACACTAAAAATGTCCCCGAAAGGGGTGAGCAGATAGGACAATTGATCATTGTTGGTAGATTATTTACTTACGAGATTCTCACATCGAAAGTGAAACATATGCCTATTTATTTATAAAATGGAGCAAACTGCATTTCTCACCTCTTAGGGGAAAGACAGAAGGGTCAAGAGAAAGGAGGCACCTAGTAGGCTCTTAATAACATTCTCTATGAATTTGCCTTCCTACAAGGCCTGTCTACATCTAGCCAGCAGTCTCACACCTCATTAGATTTTAACAAAAGCGGCAGAGAGAAATAAGAATTCCTCAGTCAAGCACCCGGGGCCGAGTCTCTGAGAACAAACGTGACAAATTGAGTCAGAAATGAGTTAAATAGTCAGCTATGGCCAGCCAAACTAGAAAAAAAAACGCCCCCAAATGACCAAAAATGGAAACATATTCCAGTTATCTGCATTCACAATACAGAACAAATTTGGTCGTATTTAAGATAATTCTCTAGTGCCTGCTATTTTTAGCTCGGGGTAAGCTCCTCTAAGAGCCTTTCGGCGTTGCATCCTTTAACCTGGCCTAACGAACTAAGCCAATAAGCTGTCTGCTTTTCCCCGTCCGTCCAGGAGGAAGAGAGATAGCTAAAACAAACCATTTGCGGGGAAAATGTTCAGCCTATCTTGTATTAAGAGCTTTTTTCATATAGATTTTTAAAATATCCCAATATTAAGTGTTGCCTGTCAGAGACCAAAATGTCAAGCTTTGCTGTTTTGAAATTGTAGGCTCACGGTTATAAAAAGAGGATTTTATAGGCCCAGTCTAATGGAAATAAACATTACTCCATTACCTTCAGTAAAACCAAATCTTTACAGTTCAAGCGATCATTATTAATGTCTATGAGAAGAAAAAAGCGTTTCCAGGGGGTTTATTTATTTTTTTAGGCAAAGGAAGACCGGCGAGCTGTACCATAGCAAATGAAAGTTTTCTTAAAGCTTTCTCCTTGGTGACTTTGCAGTGTGTAATTTAAAAGCAGAAAGCCAAGAAAATGCAGTTTTAAAACACTCGGCTGGCTATTCCTGGTATCTTTCTTTCTTACATATTAACAACTCTTGGTGAGACTATTGCTCTGTCAATTCTTGTCTGTCTGTGTCTATATAGTGTATACAAACAACTTTATCAGCCCTTCATTGTTCACAACCTTGTGTGTGTGTGTGTGTGTGTGTGTGTGTGTGTGTGAGCTATTTCAGTTTAAATCCTATAACCACAGGTGTGGGGTATAACACTCAATGTAGTTTCATCTACTAATACTCTGCTCATCAGAAACAAGGCTGTTAATCAGCAAAGGTTAGTGGGCCAGTTTACTGAAATCCAAAAGACTGGATTTGCCAGTTTGATATGGGCTGGATTGTAGCCACAGATGCTACCTGTCTAGCAATCACTGGCTAGATATTGATTGAGCTCATATTATATGCAAAGGGTCATTCCAGATGTGGTGGGCAGGGGCAGAAAGGTGTTTAAAACAGGACCTCAGTCAAGGTGCCTTGTCACTGAATTGCCCAAATACGATCCCCGTGCCTGCAGCGTGGCACTCAGGGAAGCTGAGGGCATTTGTAGAGATCCTACTGTGTCCCTCACACCATGCCTAGGTGTTCTCTCTTACAGAGCAGATCTGACTCGATTATCAGCTTTCTCCTAAACATTTTATTGAGCTGAGTGCTGATCACTACTCTTGGTTATGCATGCTTTCTGTCCTCCCACAGATCAGGAATTTAGGAGTTAGTATTAACCAGGACTCCGATGTCCTGGTTGCCACAGTTTCTTCTCAATGTCAGGAGGATGGAATTTGTATTTTCTATCAGGAAGCATTAGAACCACTGGCTGGTTGTATAGCCACCTCCAAGGGTATTTCTGCTTTATTGAGATGCTCCATTGATGGTGACATGATCAAATGCTGCCTATTTATGCAGAGAATGCACGGGCTGTGGGCATTCGTCACCCTGCAGTTGCTGCCTGCTGCCACTGAGGTGTTTGTTGCTCTGCAGGCTGGCTCCTGATCTTTTGTCCCCTTTAAGGCCGGCTGTTAATCTTTAGCGCAGGCGGACTCCGCAGCACAGTGCGCACCAGGTTGCCTAACTTCTTGTTTGTGTGCTCTCAGGGATCAGAAACCAGTTTGCTGTTTTGCCCCCAAACCACACACCTTGGGGTCACTACCTCTGTCTCTCTGTCCTTTGTTCCCCATGTTCAGTCAGCTGCTAAGGACTTTCTTCTTGTTCTTAGGTGAAGGTTCCCCCACTTCCCCCGGCATTTCTCTTTAGTCCTCACTAGCTTATGCTTAGGTGACCACAGCCTCCGTTACCGCCCCTCCCCCCTCCCCCCTGGCAGTGTTCCAGCTACCCCTGCAGGTGTCATATCCCGCACGTGCCCTACTGGGTTGTGGAACCAAGCATTGTTGTTCAGTTCTGTTTGCCTAGAACTTTGCCAGAAACGATGACACAGAAGAAGTACATGGACTTTGGGAATCATCTTCCTTTGGGGATGCATAGCTTCATGAGAAAGCAAGACTTACCCATGGGGCACAATGGATGAAATGTGGATGGTCACTCCACAAAGTCCTATTTCAGGCACTGGGTAGAATGTAAGAGTCTGGGACCTAGCTCCTGCCTTTAGTTTCCATTCAAAACTAATTGTCCCGTAAGGAAACATGTGATGTTAGCAAACTTCTCTAAGATTTTCAGAGGTGAGAAGAGACCCATGAGACCTGTGGGGGGAGAGGGAAGCCAGGCTGTGGAGGCAGCCTCTGAAATACATCTTCGAGATGGAGAGAAATTTCCATTGGAAGAGAGGGAAGGAAAGTATGTTTGGCATCAGCTTTCATCTCATTATTTACTTAGCATATACTTATTCATCACCTACTATGTGCCAGTATTTATGCTATGGGTTGGCATAGCAAATTGGACAGAGAGAAGGGTATGAATGCCATTATAGTGGTGAGGAAAGCCCAAGGGATGATTGGGAAATAAAGGCTAATCTAATTGAGCAGGAGTTAAACTAGATACAAGTGAATGGAACATCACAATTGTACAACAGTTGGCTCTTGAACAATGCAGGATCCTGGAGTCAATAATTCGAGTATAACATATGACTCCCCCAAAACAGAACTACCAATAGCCTACTGTTGACCAGAAGCCTTACCAATAACAAACAGTTGATTAATACATATTTTGTATGCTATATGTATCATGTACTGTATTCTTATAATAAATTAAGCTAGAGAAAAGAAAGTTTTATTAAGAAAATCATAAGGCAGAGAAAATACATTCACAGTATTTATTTTAAAAATTGTAAGTGGACCCATGCAGTTCAAACCCATGTTGTTCAAGGCTCAACTGCAAAGAAATATGAGGAGAGAATTAGTCTAGCAGTGGGGAGACTGAGGCCCAGGCACTCAACTGACTTACACAACAGATATTAGTGATAAGTGAAGGTGAGCAGCGAGAAGAGGTTTAGAGGGTTTGTCATCGTGGCGGGAGGGTTATCCTGGACAGAGGCTGCAGGCACGAGCCTGCTCTTGTTGGCAAGCTGGAGGGAATAGGGCTTGAATCAGGGGTGATACTGACAATGAAAGGAAGAGATGGATGTGGGAGACTTTGTGCAGAAAGAAATGATAAAGATCTTGATCACGTTAAGTAACAGGTCTGATGCTGCAGTTAGAGAAAAAGGAGTAAAAACGGCTGTGGGCGAACTGAGAATTTGGGGTCAGTTAAGGGAATTAAGAGAATGAGGGAGGATATGGTCCAGAGAAGGATCTAGGAAAAAGGAAGAAGAAGGTAATGTTTGTAGATTGCACAGCGCATGGGATGGCTGCTATTGGAGGTCTGTGAACAAATTATAATAGTTGTGCTCAGGAGCAATTATGGAAGTTATTGTGACGAGAGTGCCTTGAAGGAAATATTTATTCTGTAGACACAGGAGAGGAGGGTCTTAGAGTTCCCATTTGTCTGACATACTGAAAATGTTTCACTTTTGCTTTGAGGTCGATAATTTGCCAGTTTCTTCTTGCCAATAATAATTGTAAATTTGGGTATTATGTGCCAGACGCTGGGGCTGAACATTTTTATACAGTGTTTTAATGTAAAAATATTTTATGAAGTTTAATTTAGTAAATTAAACTAAAATCAATGCTATATACAGATGATGTATTATAGAATTACACACTCAAAATCTATATAACTTTATTAACCAATGTCACCCCAATAAATTTAATTTAAAAAATCTCATCTGATTCTCATAATCATTGTGATGGGTTGAGGTGTTACATCACTTTATAGTTCAGAAAGTGAGACTTAGATAAGTAACTTGCCCAGGGCCAAGGTACAGAAAGTAACCAGAGGAACTAAGATTGCCTAACTCCACACTTAAATATTTTACCACACCCATATACTGCCTTTATTACTTCATACCTCCATTGCCAGGTTCTGAGCTCTGCATCACCTCCTACTCCCAGCCTTTTTCAAATTTTCTGAATGCCTAGAATTATTTCTGTCCTCTTGTTTTTAATCCTCCTGAATCTTAAAATCCCAGGAAACTCTCAAATTCAGGAAGTGTTTTCTGATTAATTCCACCTCTACCCAAATAGTTGGAGACCTTGTTGGAGTAGATTTCTTGTTATTTAGTGGGGAAATCAGCATGAATCCTTCCTGCCACATACTGGTCTGTAGATGTTTTCTTTTGCAGATGATGATGCTTGGAAGTGTAGATAAAAATTCTAAGGCCAGGAACTGTTTGTGATATTCTTCACCTCCAGTGTATATAATCTTGATCGTTATTGACTGACCAAGGTTTTTGTTGGCATCTGGTTGAGAAAGCAGGCAATTACAAACCCTAAACTTGCCTTTGAATTCCTTTATTGAACTCTTGGACATGACTTCATAAACTAGCAATTTGGTAGACTACGTCTGTAAGATAAGTGTCCCGAAAGACAAATTTAGTGTCAAATATATAACTCTTGTAAAATGCAATTGAAAACAGATATAGTCCCCCAAATAAACAATTTCTTACAAATTTTACACTCTCCTTCCTGTAGTAGGCACCAAATCATTTTACATTTGAGGCTGTACATCCTTTTTCTTAATATTTTGGCTTTCTGTTACTCTTAAGGAATGAAACCATGCCTTACCCATTTTTTTTTCTCATATACAATGCCTTGCACATAATAGTAGCCCAATAAACACATCATAAGACTGTGTGTTATTCCCTCAGCCAATTTATAAGTAGAAATGATGGTTTTTATTTCCTTTGGTTCCTGTTTTCTCCTAGGAGTTCTTCAGTTCCTAGTTCAAAATTGTGTGCACAAAAGGCATTCAGTACTGCCTAATGAATAAATGAATTAATGGCACTTAACTTGTGATCTTCTAGCCGTCCTGGAAATATTTTTAAGGGACTGGGAAAATTACCTGAGTAACAAGATCTGTTGAGTAATTGCCAGGCTGGGTCTGGTGACTGTATCAAAATCTTTGGTTAGGCCAATGATTCCATTTCAGCTTGTTCATTCTTTGATTCGAATAATACAAGTTTTTGTGCATTGATGTTTAAAATAAAGTGGTGCCCATTTTGCATTTCTGGTTCTGTTTACAAAACAGGGTTTTATTGCTGTCTAAACATCAAGAGTTCTCACAACCACTCCTCCTGCGGCACTCTGAGAAAGGACTGTTATGTGTACTTGCCCTTCATTTGAAATATGTTGTATAGAAAGGTCAGGGTGTTCTGGTTTGGGTAGCAAATTATTGATCAGGGTATTATGGTAACAGCTTTATTGCTGATTGGATAAAGATAAATACACAAGTAAGCAACTGGTATTACCTGGCATTATTGTTTTTCCTGGGAGTCCCATCATCCTATGAAGGCTAAGAATGGTCAGTAGGTGAATATTATCAGGCAGAGTGAAAGCCAGTGGTACCCAGTACCCTCCAAGCACCACTATTTGGATTCTGGGCCTTATCTCCTCCTGCATTCATCGCTTTACTCTTTGTTTAGAATCCCTGAACTTTGGAATTACTCTGTTGCTCCCACTCCTTTTTTTCTTCTTGTATTAATCCTCATATTCTCATCCATTTTTTGAAGGATTATGAGGAGATAGTATCATCACAGAATTCTTAATCATCTAATATAAAGTCCTTTATCAGGTCCTCATTCTTCTGGAAGTTTCTGTGCTATTTCATTATTCCCCACTGACCAGAATGTAGTGAAACTCTTTGCTCCCTTGGTATTTTATTTTAAATGTTTTAGTTTTTGTTAATGCGTCTCCTTGCAGTGTCCTAATTTTGTTCCTACTTTTTTGAACACATCTTTTCTCTTTCCTTTGCTAGAAGATGCTAAAGGTACCTCTTCCCTGACACTTTCAGCATGCAGGCTGACTAGAGCTAATAGGACAAGCCAAAGATCACATCTCAAATGGCTCAGCAGTGGCTCTGTGTTGATGGTGTTGGCATCATCTCTGAGTTGAGCCCTATCTTGGTCTGACTTTGAAACTACCATTTTAAGCAATATCACTCTTCCCTAATTAACAGAGGCAACCCAAGGAAGACTGGTTTATGAAATGATGCTGGAGGAGTTTCCTAGTATAAATTATTCCTTGGGAGTTCCATGGAGTATGTGAAGTATGGAATGGGCTGCTATTACAAATTATTACAATAATACCTTAATTTATATTTATATATATATATTTATATGATATAAATCTATATATGTTGCCTTAATTTATATTTCTAATTTGTCTTATAAAATATAAATAGAGCTTTATATTTTAAATTTATATAATTTAAATTTATATAATTTATATTTATATAATTATACTAGAGTCCCAGTTAATGAAAATTCATGCACTGGAAAGGGGGTCTCTCAGCCTGAGCTTCCCCCTCTCACACTCTGGGAGCCCTCAGAGGTGGGAGGCAACCTGGCAATCAGCAGAAGGCGATGTCCCATCACACCTCTGCTGCTGCCACTGCTGGCAGCGTAAGCCTCGGCCGGCCCTGGTTACGAGAGCCTTGGGCAGCCCCGGACGGCTGGGCAGCCGCCATCCAAGGCTTGCCTGAGCCTCAGGCTGGCCCTGGGCAGCTGAGGGGCTGAGGAGACTGGGCACCACCATCTTGTGGCTGTGGGTGCCGCCATATTTGAGGGTGTGGCAGTCAATTAGCATATTCCCTCCTTATTGGCTGTGAGCACCATCTTTGCGATGGCATGAGGGTCAATTAGCATATTCCCTCTTTATTAGATAAGGTATTTATGTATCTTAATTTATATGAGTATTTCAATGCATAGAGTCAGTCCATACAACATTTGCTAATTTTGTCTGCCTTCCTAAAAGGATTAGAGGGCAAATGTTTTACAGTGTGGAAGGCATTCTCAGAATTAAGGAGCTTGCCAGCCCATAAGCTGGTGCTGGCAAAGGTGAGATTTGACTCTATCTCCTCTTCCAAGTTCAACATATTATCTATTTCTACATGACATTGTGGATATGTACAAAAAAAACAAATGAAGGCCATATCTGTACTTCACATCAAGGAAACCAGGAACCACGGGGGCTTGCCCAAGCTCCTGGACATCCGTGACTCTCTTTCTTCTTTGTATTTCAAGAATCTGCCAGCATAGCAGGATGGTTCGGAGATTGGGTCCCAAAGTCAGACAAGTTGTATCCTGGGTTTTAAATTCAGGATCCATCACTTTCCTGCAATGGGATGAGGGATACTTAACCCATCCAAGTCTCAGTTTCATATTTTGTATAATAGTGCCTGCCTGAGAAGGTTATTCATTCATTCAACAAATCTTACTGATCACATATTACATATGAAAAATCTGGTAGTCAGTGGGTTTCAGTCATGAAGAAGGGAATGAAAAAACCTGCCCCCCTGGAGGTTATGTTCTGTTAGAATGAAATGAGATAATGGATATGTGGCTGGAATATAGTGTGTATGTGATAAATGTTTTTTGACAAAATGAACAAAAAGTTTATAAATAGCTGGAGGTGATAATATTTACCTTTCACTTGTAAGTATGTCTATAAAGATAGTCACTGTAATAGTAACAAAGCCTTTACTTTTGCAAGAATGAGTCTAGTCCATGGAGAAATTCAGAATTTATAGTCATTGGGATTTACAGAGTTTTTGTTTTGTTTTGGTTTTGGTTTTTGTGTGTGTGTTTTTTTTGCCCGCAAACAACAGAATACAATATTGTTACAATCTGCTCTAACTTCTCCAAGCAGAAGAGCAGGAGGCTATCAGGGGCCCTGGACTCGATGAGAGGGTGTTGAACTGGGCTCAGAAGCCATGCAACACAACAACAAGAGAATTCTGATTACAGTTCAAATTTTAATAGGTTGCCCCTGGGTCCTGTGCCAGCTCCTGTGTGATGAGCATAGAGTGGGCCTCTTGCTTTCTGGCTCCCACTGTGTGTCTAGCGGAGAAGAGATGATTCTGTAAAAGGAAATGGTGGTGCTCTTTCAAACATTCTGGGTTGTCAGGATATAACACCCAAAAGCTCTAGGGTTCTAAAGGGGGTTAGAGGATCTTATGAGCATAGAGTGCTTGACATTAGGGAAAGGGATGGGGTTCTTCCTCTCAGATAAATAGTAGGAATTCTACCACCCAGTGGCTATCCTCTGCAAGGCTATCCTCTGCAAGTCCATGCATTGAAAATAATGCTGATATTTTCATTATATGTACCTTTTAAATATAAATATATATTCACACACACACACACACACACACTAACTGCATTTTATGAAACCTTGCCTCTGATACTATTTGCCAAAGGGGAGCTCTCCATCTGTGTGGTCTGTGCATTTCATTGGCATCCCGCAGTATGCACCCATTGCCTATAGTGACCCCACAATTCCAGAAACATGCATGGAGCTCTGGCGATGAGCATCTTCTATGAGCCCAGTAGAGTGCCAGCTCTGGGAATACAGAGGGATGCATTAAATTACTTTCTACAATAGCATATATTTGCTATCCCTGAGGAACCATTTATGTGTCTCTGCCAAGAAACATTAGTCTTTTCATTTTTTAAAAATTTCCAAATAATATATGTAGAATTAACGTAAAGGAGGTGCATAGTTCAATGCTTGTACATAATTGGTAGTCAATAAATGGCAATTTGTAGGAACACTCAGTACCTCAAACTTCCTGGATAGCTCTGTAAAACCAACAGTGTCCTTGGTAACAAAACTGCGAGAGAATCTGGGCAAGATTCAAATTCCGGGGAGGGAGTGTCTAGCAGACAGCCCCTGGGCTCTGTGCCAGCCCCTCTGTGATGAGGGGGAAATGGGGCTGTTTACTGGCTGCCTAGTGTGCATCCAACGTGTACCTTTCATCCAAGGTAAATTCCACAAGGGAGGAGCCGCCCTTATTTTCATCCACTACTGCACCCAGAACTTTGCATGGTTCCTAGCACATGGTATGCACCCAAGAAATATTTGTTGAAGAAATGACCAAATTGGGAAGCTCTAGACAGAGGCCAAAGGAAAATGACTAAGCTACTTGCTTGAGTGGCTATCATTAATGCATAATTTTCAAAAGCAATCCTAGAACAGGCGAGATGTTTAATCTCTGTCATGAAATGTAACCTTCGGAGGGAAGACGAGCAACCAGTGTGACTCCTCCCAGTGCCCTGCTGTTCCGAGCACTCCGGCCTCACTCTGATGCGGCTGGTGAGAGCCTACCAGCAAAGGCATTTCGTATGTTAAAGTGAACCACATTTTAGTCAATGATGTTTGTGATGGCTAATGAGCCCAGAGTGAGTGGAAACCAGGAAGCAGTGGCCTACAATACATGACAGAAAATATCGACATAGAGCATCCTTGCTCAGCATACTCCTTGAAAAAGTTCAGCATTTGGTATTTGCAACAACTGTGGTCTTATTTTCTTTACAGTTGTAGTGGCATGTTCTGGAAAGGCAGTAAGCTCTCATATATAATGTGTGAGCAATTTGGGTTGGTGTTAGGGGAAACAAGTGTTTTTGGTTTTGTATTATAACTATGGCAATACATTTCCAAATACCGTACTTTATTTTGGTTCAGGGTAAGATAAGTTGGTGGTAGTTAAAGGTCGATGGTCCTCATAACATAACACATGCATAATTATTCCTTTAGTCAATGACTATTTATTGAACATCTACTATAGGACAGTGGGTTTTTCTATGTGTAAGTTATATCTTTTGTGTTTAGATGTAGCACATCTCTTTATCTGTCTTTGCTTGCCTAATTCTTTATCACCCAGGCTCCCCCTTCTGCATCACTTCTAGGCTACCTCCTCCCTCTGGTTCCTAAGACATCTAGGTGCCCCTACTGCATTCTTTCTCCCATGATTTCTCAATTTGACTGTTTCTAGTCTATTCTGTATCTCACACTGGATGGGGAAGCTATTTGAGAGCCTGGGGTGTGATTTTCACTAATACAGTCCCATTACCTAACTCAGTGTCTGAAATATAGTAAGTTCTTAGCATGTATAGATTGAATGAATAAGGAACTAAATAAACCTGAAATTATTTTTAGAGCACATAATGCAAAGGCCCAATGCTGGGTCTCGGCGGACCCTCGAGCATCAGCATGTACTTACTTGTCCTAAAGCAGCTTCCAGCTAGCTCAGCCATTCTCATGTATTTGACAAGTCCTTTTGCAAAGGCCTACTATGTTTCTGGTCACCATCTCTTTGGAAGTAAAGATGGGTATTTGTAAAGATAACTAATATTAGGTGTTGTTTGTCTCAAGTGCTGTTAGGTTCAAATAAGAAAATAAGAAGTGAAGAGTGGTGTGGGTGGGAAGATCAGGTGACGAGGCTGGTAAAACATTCAAACCTATTTTATTTTGAAATGCAGCCTTTTTGAATCTTCTTTGCCCCATTTTCCTCACATTTGTTAATTTGCCCATCTGGGATTTATTCAGAATCTGCTATATTAGATACTCAGAATATAAAACTAAATGGCATGATCCTCCTTAGGAAATATATACCGTTAAACGTTTTTTAAAGGTGATCCCTGCCATTGAGACATATTATCATATTAAAACACACCTTTATTATTGACATTCAGATAATGAACTAAAGGGTATACATGATAGCAAAAATACGGATTGCAATTTTCTGTTGTTGGTGGTAAATCTCATGTGAAGCTTTTAAATGGACCTGATAGACTTCTATTATACACTTAACATAAAAAAATACACATACCTACATTTTCCCAATTGTTTCAAATGGCCCTCTATTTTAATTTTAGATCATTCCTCAGTTGTATTCATGCTTCTAAAATTACTGGGTTTATAATTGCAAATGATGTAAATAAAATAAAACTCTATCTCTTTATTTGAATAAAAGGTAAATAGATTGTTTTTAACAATTCAATAAAAATAATACTCATCTTTGTGGGATACCTTTGTTTATGGATATTTTTAATGTATTCTCTGAAGCTATGTTTCTTTGCTAAGCCTGTGGAATCATATGACAGTATCTCCATTAGGCCAGATGAGTTAGAAGGCCACTGGCAATTTCTACATGTTTATGGTAGTTGAATGTGTTCATGAGCAAGTTTTGTGTGAAGTCTAGATGTGCTTATGATGTTTCATTCTCCAGATTGGAGGGAAAACCCAAAAGTTAGGAGAGGTCTGTTTTGTAATGGTTGTCAGGAGGATTTTATGACCAGAATAATGTAACTGCAAAAAACTTTTATGACTTAATACAATTCCCTTGCTTGGATTTCTGGCAACATTATTTATGACTAAAAATGATTATTTTCAGAACTAACCCTCAGTATCTTAATGATTTATCTGACAGTTATCATATATCCATGGCCTTATGGAGTTATATTTTTCATTGTTCCTGTCCCACTTCCTTGACTAGATTACAAACTCATTAGGGATGAGAAAAATAACATTTAATCATAAGTGATTCTATTGAAGGCCTGTATGTGCCAGACAGTATTCTAAGCACTCTGTGCATTTAATTAATTTAATCTTTACACCAATCTTGAGGCAGATATTTTATAATTATCTTCACTACAGATGGAGTATTGAGTCCCAGAAAAGTTTAGTAGCTTGGCCCAGGTCTCCAATCCTAGTTGATTAGAGTGAGGATTCATGTCCACACAGTCTGGCCCCAGATGCTGTACCCATTGTTTCTTTGTTGTATGAATTCTTTACATACCTCATGCTTCCTGCATGGTGCTTCAGACATGGAAGGAACTCCAGAAATATTAAATGATTGATTTATCAAATAATTATCAAATGTTTTCATAATTTAATCAAATTTGTTTTTATTTATTTATTTTTCCAGTATAGTTGACCTGTACCCTCTCACAATCCAGGACCCCCTTAGGGGATGTCAGAGAGCCACTTTTGGCCCAATTCCCACAGGCCAGGCCAAGGGACCCCACAGGTGCATGAATCTGTGCACCTGGCCTCTAGTATGCATATAAGATCTTTGGTTAATCTCTTCCCACCCTTCCCCCTCCCTCCTTCTCTCTAAGATTCAACAGTCTGTTCCATGTTTCCATGTGTGTGCATTGAGCGTCTGCCCCCTGGTGATCATTGCGCATCATAGCTAAAGTGGTATCTATATATCCTCCTGTATGAGACATAAGGCAGTTATTATTACTTTAATATTCTTGGTGAGAATTTAAATAAGAAGCAGAAATTATTTCAGGTACAGCATAATAATTTCCTGCAGAAATCCCTCCTCATTCTCATCACTGAAAATTCATGGTAGCTAAATGTTCATCAGATTCAGATATGGAAACGTGTGGCTCCCAGATTTGAGATTCATCTAGTATACATTCAGTCCTCAAAATGGATTTAATTTTTTTTTGAGGCAACATAGTAGTTATAACTTAGAAAATCTTTCTTTTCACCTGTTTAATAAATAATAGTTCTTTGGCCCATTGTAATAGAGCATATGAAGTATCATAACCTTACAGTAAATACTGCTTTCACGATAATTTTCTGTACCACCCTTCTTTCCTATATGCTTTTCACTTGCCCCAGTCTAAGATATGTTTTAGAAAATCCGCTAAAAACGACCCCTTCTTTTTGTATTTAACCTTTAATCACTCTATGAAGTTTTAAAGAGTTAAAAGTATTGACTATGGCTTTGCTTTCTATAATCCAAACCTTCTTTTATTATAGAAAACCAATATCCTAATGCCACATGCTTAAATGAAAAGAAAAAATATTCTTTACAAATCCCTTATACAAAATGAAAAACCTATGAAAGGTGAACTATCATAGCTTCAGAAGAAAAACAGCAAATAACTTTGCTTGTAATGACTTCATGTGAATCATCCCGTTAACCCGCAGACACCACAGCACATTGTAACGTTCCCAGGGACAGTGACAATCTAGTTGAAAGTTGAGGTGATTGGTGTACAATTGCATACACATATACACACATGTGGATCTGAGTCATGCATCTTGTACATATCTATTTCACTACATAGAAAAAGGCTGATAAAATATGCTTATGAATAAAAACTAGGTTTTATACAATAGCATTAAACATGGTGTGATGTGCTAAAGTATGTTAGAAGAGCTAAGCCGGTGTGCTAAAGTAATATTTAATGAGACAGGAAAATTCCAACAGGATCTTAAGCTATACTTAGGATTTTCATTTGGAAAAGAAACGGGAAAAGCATTTTATATTGGAGATGCCATAATGAGGAGGTAGGAAAAAATGGAGGGAAAATGAAGATCAGAGAAGCATGTGACCCCAAAGCCAATGGGAAATACAATGAGGATGGCCACAGAAAGTCTATGTCAAGTCAGTCAAGGCTATAGTGTGTGGGGGAGAGAGGGAAGTGGAGGGGTCATCTCCTATGTAGTGATCAGCTGCTTCTCAGGTCTTCTGATCGCTTTGTTTTGAAAAAACAGGAATTCCAGATGAAATCTTCAGCTTAGTAAATATCATTAACTAACCAAATAGTGTTTAAAAGCTTTTGTAGGCAGATACTGAATTATCTTAAACAAAACATATGTCTGGACTAGTTCTGGCCTGAAGACCTCGGGTTTGCAACCTGAGCTGGAATGGTTGAAGTGACATAAAATAAGTCTTCATTCAAAGGGTATGGCGTGCCTTTCTAGTGGAGAGCAATTGTAATTTCTGCCTTGCATGGTGGGGGAAGTACTACGGAAAATATGCCAAGTTTGATGAAGAAATGAAGAAAACTGGACTCTTACTACTCAAACTCTGTTCCATGGACCAGTAGCTTATTATCATCTGGGAAGTTGTTAGCAATTCAGAATCTCAGAGCACGCCTCAGACTCCTTAAATCAGAATCTATGCATTACCAGCATCCTCAGGTGATTTGTATCCACATTATTTTTTGAGAATCACCAGGTTTAGTATACTTAATACTAGCATTCTTGTTTGTAAATAGCTCCTGTAAGATAAATCATACAGCAAATGTTTGAGCAGATAGCAAAGTTTCTGAGAACTTGACTGTTACTAGTGGAACATGGAACCATACAAGGTCACTCTTACTGAAGCTTGAGCAGAGCAGTGAACATATTAATGTTGACACATCCTTAGTGCTTTCACAGTGTTATCTTCTTTAGAAGCTGGTGAGCTAAATACAAGGATCAACACAAGTAATACATTTATTTGGTAATCAGTAAATTACCTTATAGAGTCAGTAAGTGTTCAATCCTCGACAACTAAGATAGTTTGCTTTCCTGTCCTTTTTTAATTTATTTTAATATCGTGCCCAGTCTCAAGTATAAATTGAATAGAGTGACCCTTGGATGCTCTGTGAAATTGACTCCATTTCCTAAGATTCTGTGGTTTCCATTACCATACATTTTTTTTTATATTGGCTCCACCGCCACTGTACTGGCCCCAGCATAACAATGTCTTATCATTGGTTCTGATGGGGCCACTGGTCACAGGGAAGCTGTTCTCATGGAAGCATGTTGTTGCCTGCATATGTGTGAGCATGTGCTGGTGTATGTTCCAAATCAGAACTTCATCTCCAGGGCAGGAATAATTGGAAATTTATCCAAAGCAAATCTAATTGCCAAGTGGATTGCAACATATCTGAATGTGAATAACTTTTGGTCCCATGATGAAAGTTGTGTTCTAGGGCACTAGCTGGATCTCGAATTTGTGAGATGGATAAGTCAATTAGTGGTTCCTCAGTTTTTTAGAAACGTAATTGTCAGAAGGTAATGGCAACTTCTGAACTGCAGCAACTCATTAGAAGCAATGAAATATGTGACTTTTTTTTCTAGAAGTCTATTCACTGAACTTGGTTTTTGCCCCAAAGATATCTTGAAGATTAAATTAACAGTTATGCTCAAATGAACACCTGTGGAGGTATGAGGTTTGATTCTGCCACTGGGGAAATACTCTGGAAAAGTTAGGGGCACTAAAGAGAGGGGGACCTGGGTTCAAATTTCCAGTCAGCCACATTTGTTATGGGACCTTGAGTGAGTTTCTTAACCTCCTTAAGCCTCAGTTTTTTAATCTGTAAAATGGTAATATAATAGCTATTTCAGAGCATTGTTAAGATAAAAAGAAATAGCATATGCAAAGTGCTATGAAGCAGCCCTAACAAGAGCTCAAAGATTATTATTTTCTTCTAATTGTCAACCTTGATTTTTTTCAATTGGCCTTTATCTTGAAATAGTTCAATTTTAGAGCACCCTTACTTTTTTTCAAGGTTCAACCATTAGAAAGCATGTCACCATTGTATTATCTACTAGAAAGAGGCTGTATCTTTCTGTCATGTTTGTACTTTACAGAAATTGACAGTTTTTTTTCCAAAACAGGAGTTTACTCTCTAGTTCCCTGGTAGATTGTGGTTTGATTTTATTTGGCCTTTATGGCAATAATACTGTCACTGAAGCTCAAAGAAAACTCCATTTCTCTCCTAATGCTTTATTACTGCTGTAGCCCCCAGAGAAGATCTGGCAATGTTTAAGAGCAGAGAGCAGTTGAAGAGTTGTGCTTGGTGACTAAAACTTTACTTCACATTTCACAGAGAGTAATTATTTCCTGACGCCCACAGCTCAAACAAAGAGTATAATATGAAAAGAGTATTTCATTTCCAACTAAAAGTGATGATAAAATTATGGGTTATCCTGTTCTTCTTCTTATTCCCTTTCCTCTGATTTTCAATTTTCTTTTTCCCCATGTTTTCATTTTTAAGTCTACTTTCCCCTTTATTTAACATTTAAATAATTATGTTCTATACCAACGACTGCTGGCTGCCAGGCTGTAAACATCACGAGGACTGGGATGTGTCTGTTAGAAACACGGCTGTGTGACTCAGACACCTGCCATCCAACAGAGATTTTCTAAATCTACAAATGAGTGAAAAAAATGAGGGAATGAATGACATAAAATAAAACATGGCCATGGACATCAAACAACTTAAATATATACTGAGGACTTCTTCCCTCTTTTAAAAGAAGTATTCTAAAGGATATAAGTATTCATAGTGGGCATGATATCAATAGGAACAGAAGTAAGACAAGAGACCTTGGGTTAAAGTTTCAGGAATCTTGAAGGACCCAATGCTCTTTCAGGGACAAGTTGAGTACTATAATGACACAGAACTATTTTTCTATCAATTGCTAAAGCCTGATGTTTTCATGTTGTGCCTGGAGGTGAAAGGATCTACTCCAGGGACACCTTTAGCAGATAGCATTGGATATTTCAACCCTGAACAGATTACAGCTGGCTGACACCATCACCACAAATAGATCTGGAAAGTTCATATACAACCAGTGATGTCACAGGGAAACAAGGACTCAGGGGAGAAGGCACAAATGGTTTCTTGTCTCTGTTCATGGCCTTGCTGTAGAATCTCAGACAAATTCTGTCATTATTTTTAAAAAGGTTGTTATAGTCTTCTTGAGTTGTGAAGTGTTGTAATAAAGTAAAGTATTCAACTATGTAAGTATAGTACACATCCTATCTAATAAAAGACAAAAGGGTAATTGACCGTACCTTTGCTATGCTTCCCATAGGCTAATCAGGGTGATATGCAAATTAACCGCCAACAAAGATGGCGGTTAATTTGCATACCTGGGCTGCAAGCAGTAGAGCGAAGCCAAACGTACCCAAAGCTGGCCCAGCAGCGAGGCCTCACAGCCCTGGGATCAGCGGAGTTGCGAGGCCTCACGGCCCTGGGATCAGTGGAGCCACGAGGCCTCACAGCCCTGGGATCAGCGGAGCCGGGAGGCCTCACTGCCCCGGGATCAGCGGAGCCAAGAGGCCTCATGCCCCCGGGATCAGCGGAGCAGCGAAGCCTGATGGCTGGGGGAGTCTCTGGCCAGAGCCCAGCCAGAGCAAAGGCCTGGGTCCCGGGTGCCAGAGGAAAACTGGTACCAGCAGCCAAGGGAAGGGAAGGCCTATTGCACGAATCTCTTTGTGCAACAGGCATCTAGTCTATAATAATAAGAGCATAATATGCTAATTAGACCAAACATCTTTCCGGACGACCTTCCGGATAGAGCCGGGGCTGGGAGGGAAGCCCCGGTCCCGGGTGCCTGAGGGAATCTGGTGCTGGCAGCCAGGGGAAGGAAGGCCTACTCTTGCATGAATTTAGTGCATTGGGCCTCTAATTTACTAAATATTGTTTGAGTGATTTTTATCTGAGATGCATATATCTTTAGCACTATGTTTTTATTTTTATTTATTTATTGTTTTAATATATTTTATTGATTTTTCACAGAGAGGAAGGGAGAGGGACAGAGACCTAGAAACATCGATGAGAGAGAAACATCGATCAGCTGCCTCTTGCACACTCCCCACTGGGGATGTGCCCGCAACCAAGGTACATGCCCTTGACTGGAATCGAACCTGGGACCCCTGAGTCCGCAGGCTGATGCTCTATCCACTGAGCCAAACCGGTTAGGGCAGCACTACGTTTTTATATAATGCTTCTTACTCTTCCACAAAGCATGACATTTTGCTATTTTTACTTCCAGTAACCTTAAGGGATAGACATGGCAAATTTCACTGCTGCCCTTTCACAGATGAGAAAACCATGGCTTAAGGAAAGTAGGTTCTATGCAAGGGCCAAAAGTTGAGTGGACCTGGACTTACCTAGATCAATTATTCAATCACACTTAAGTTTTTCTCTTGTCCCAGTGTCACATCCCATACATACCTTTTATTTTTATATTTTAATTTTATTAATAAAAATATACTCTTTACATGTAGATTAGAAAAAAAGACAAATCAAAGTCATCTGACATTTCACTTCTTTCTAATAATTTGGAGTTTATTCTTTCATATGTTTCCCAATATATGTGCATAGGTCACAGGGTGAACAAGTGCACTTTTCCAATTTTCTTGATTGCTTTAATAATATCTAATGGGTATGTTTCATTTTCATGCTATACATCTATGTCACCATTTTCATGGAGGTAGCATGTCATTGTGTGGGTTCTCCTGGGTGAATTTATGTTCAAACTCAAGCTTTCATAGTCTACTCAGCCTATGGTCAGAGGTCACAATAATATAATCTGTGATGGTTTTTGTTTTGTGGTGGGCACATGGTCCTATATACAGATTTTGTAAATTAGTAATCTACACATGAAACCTATATGTTCATATTGACTAATGTCACCCCAATAAAATTTTTAAAAAATATAAAAATAAATAAATAAATACTAAAAAAAGGAATCTAATATGATGGCAGCAGTCATCATAATAGGCTCTTGTCTGATGGGAGTCCCAGCCATACATCAGAGATCTATATGATGGACGGACTTATGGGTATCGAAGAAGGATCTAGCACTGGAGAAAGATATTGACAAGAACTAACCAAGGGGGTCAAAGGTCAAAGCTGTGGGTAATTGAGGTGAGGACTGGGACCCAGGAAAGATAGCCTTCATAGTACAGGGGCAAGACTTGATACTCACTGGATAAAGGTGAAACATACACCTTCTGTGGAAAGATGACGGGTTCAGGGTATCTTGATGTGGGACTCTGGTCTACATTGATGGGAAAGTTTTCTCTACATCAGCCCATAAGATAGATTATAGCAAATATTTCATCTTCCCTCAAAGGCTCAGTCATTCAACCTTTCATAGAAACAAAATTCTTTTTTTTCCCCAAAATATATTTTTATTGATTTCAGAGAGGAAGGGGGAGGGAGAGAGAGAGAAACATCAATGATGAGAGAGAATCATTGATTGGCTGCCTCCTGCACACTCCCTACTGGGGATCCAGCTTCAACCGAGGCATGTGCCCTGACCAAGAATTGAACTGTGACCTCCTGGTTCATAGGTCAATGCTCAACCACTGAGCAACACAGGCCTGGCAGGAACAATTCATAATACTGAAACTCATTATATTCCCACCATGGTAGCATTTAAAAACACTGGTTCCCACCTCCAAAATTACTGCCTTAATTTCTCTGGGCTGAGTGGAAAGCAAACATAAGTATTTTTTAAATGCTCATGTGATTCTGATATATAGCCGAAGTGGAGATTCACAGCTCTACAGGCATCTTTCAATTTGTGTAAAAGACTGTCAGCAGGAAGCTTTTCTGAGAGTCCAGATTTTGTACTAAGAATTGTACTTTCAACAGTTTTACAGATTTAAGTGTTTCTAAGTTATCCCAGTATGAAACCTCCTCTAAGAAAAATAACTATGAGCTGCTTTTGTAAATAAATATGATTTTAATAATGATTAGGCTTTCCTTAAATAAAAGTAGAGTTCTTATTGCTTTATACATTTATTTACTCCTCACAGTAGTTTATTTTATTTACAGGAATTGATTTTGTTAATCATTTGTGTTCCCCTGCTAAATAAACTCATTGAGGGCAGGGATGCTTAATTATTTTGTTTATTGCTATTTCCTCAGTGTCAGGAAATGCCTGGTACCTGCCCAGGTAACTCGGTTGGTTAGAGTGTCGTCCCCATATTCCGAGGCTGCAGGGTTGATCCTTTGGTCAGGGCACATACAAGAAGCAACCAATGGATAATCTCTCTCTCTCTCTCTCTCTCTCTCTCTCTCTCTCTCTCTCCCCCTTCCTCTCTCTCAAATAAATTAATTTTTAAAGAATGCCTGGTATATAGTAGGTACTCAATAAATATTTGTCAACATTTTTTGACGTTCAGTTTGATATACAAATCATGATTTATTTTTCCAAGAAGCTTACGTCCAGTGTTTCTATAGAGGTCTGCACTGGCAACTTCCCATTTACAGTCTTTTAAACTATGTTCAGGCCTCAAGAAGAAAAATGGCAAGCATATGAAAAAGGTTCTTTGCTATTGCTATTTACTTCTATTCTTCTGGGAAGCAACATGGTATAATAAAGAAACTAAGGGGCCCATAGGATCCAAACAAATACATAGTTTGACTGTTACTGATTGACCCGGAGGAAGTTTCTTTAACTCTTTGGGCATCAGTCTTCTCATCTCCAAGAGCATGCATTTGGATGAGTTGACTCTTTTCTAGCTCTAATTTTTGGTATTTCTGTGACTACATCCAATCATTATTGGAGCCTATCATCAAATGACTTTCTCTCCTTTTGTCATTCTATAAGTCTTAAATATTTATTCAGTTTGGTTTGTACATCTTTTGTCCATTTCCCATGTTGTTATGGGCACATATGCTTTTTTTTAATGCAGTTATCAAGGTCCCTTTCAAAAATGTCCCTGTTGGTGTTAGTGGTCACTTTGGCTAACCAAATGTCAAACGGTACCCTACTGGGCATGCTTACCACATATACATATAAACCACTGATTATTGTGAGTGATTCTGCAGCATAAAGTATTTAAAGATTCTTCACAGGGGGTCCACTCCGTCTGGCATTAAAAGAAGCTCAATCTCTGAATCCTAGGAGATTGTAGACTTAGATGCTTTGGAAACTTAAACCCACATGGAATACTCAGATACAAAGTCATTGAGAAGATGAATTTCTTATATTGTACTTATTTGGCAAGTGTTTATTGACAACTCACTACTCTGTGCAGAACACTTAGTGGAAAAAGAAATTTGCTCAAGGAGTTTAAGGCCCAATCCCAGCCTGTAAATGGCTCCCATTCTCTTGGGGGAAGGGCCAGGAGCAGCAAAGAGGATTATCAGGAAGCACACTTTGATTTCCTTCACCCTAGATAGCCCCACAGAGGGGATAGCCTTGCCTCTGAAGAGATTGTAACCACCTTGAGACAATTTTCTCCACTTTAATGCTATTGCCAGGATATTGCAGTAATCAGATCATTTGACATCACCCATATCTTGGCATCTCCAACCTTAATATACCACATACGTCTGATCCAGGCATCAGGGATCTGCAGCTGCACGGTGTACACACATATCTCATGGTGTTAAGTCTGTTTGAACAAACTAGACTCCCAGTGCAAGGAATTCGTGCACAGGTGGGGTCCCTTGGCCTGGCTGGCAATCAAGGCCTATGGGGGGGGGCAGCTGGCTGGGGGGAGCCACCCTGGGAGGTTGGTCGGGCCGGGGGAGGGACCCCAGGAGGTTGGCCGACAGGGAGAAGGGGACGTGGGAGGTTGGCTGTGGAAGCGCACTGACCACCAGGAGGCAGCTCCTGCATTGAGCTCCTGGGCATCATAGCAACTGGTCAACTGGTCATTCTGGTCGTTCTGGTCATTCGGTCATAATGGTCACTTAGGCTTTTGTATATATAGATAGCACTGGCTTTGGGGATGGTGTCTTCTAAGCACTATAATGAGGTAGAATATGGGCTATCTTATAGAGAATTTATTAATTGAAATAGGGAATTCCTATAAAATATTTCTTACAGAGTCAGTCTAAAAAATCTTGCTTATGCCCAGGGTTAAAATCTACTAATTTACAACCATAAAGCTTTATGAGTCATTTATAGTAGGCCTCCTTTCTGAAATCCTGGTGCTGCTGTGCTCATTGATTAATGCCTATGTGTAATGTTTGTTAAATATTTCCAAATGCTATCTCTTTTCCTGCATATACGCATACACACTCTCTGTTCTCTCTTTCATATATGTATACATACAAATTCTAAATATATCCACTATCTATCTACCTATCTAAACTCTATGTTCTCTCTTTATATATGTTCATATGTATGTATACATTCTGTCCATTTCTCTTTCTATATGTATGTATATAGATATAGCTCCATATACATATATTGGAAGGGGCTCATTAGTTTATTTTCTGCTATCCTCTCTCCTCCAAACTAAAATTAAGCCCCTAGAAAACATTATAGCACATAGTATGCACTCAATAAATATGTGTAAGTAATAAATATATCTGTACCTGTAAATATACAATAAATATGGTACAGGTCTGCAAATGTGTGCAGAACTGAGGATGTGTCAAGTGTAGATGTCATAGTTCATATTGGTGTGGATTTCAGGTGATTGTTCCATGCAATAAGCATACAAGCAGCTAGTGCTTATATCAAAGTATGTTCTTTAATTCTAACTTAGCAACCTCAACAAGTGACAGATAGGCAATGACCTTTATACGAATTGTAAGAATTTCTGGGCATTCATGTATTTAATGATTTTAATACTATACTTAAAATCTCTAGATTGTGTAGGCTTCCCTTATAAAGGAAATAATGTTCTTCCCTTTCATTTGTTTATACCTTATCCCCAACTCAAAGTCTAACTTTAATGTTCCCTTTATTATGGAATTCTTTCCCAATAAATCCACATTTTGTTTCACTTACTTTGAACTCAATGTAGTGAATGAGGACAATCATGGCAATAGTAACAACAGCAAACATAGTCCTCACTATACACCAGGCACTGATTTGCACTACATGTATGGATTAGCTCAGTTAATGCTCAAAATACCCCTACAATGTAAGTCTTATGATTATAACATACTTCTCAGATATGAAATCAGAGACACAGAGGTTAGGGAAATTGCTGGAGATCACACACCTTGTAAGTGATGAACTCAGTATGCAAACTCAGGCATTCTAATTTCAGAGTCTGTGTTTTGCCTCACTACCTCTTTCATAACAACATAAAAAATCTTATATGGCTTTTATGCCCTTTCTGAGTTGTAAAACAATCTTGAGAAGTCGAGAAATGTTTAAAAATTCTGTGACAGTATATAGAGGAAAATTCTCAAGAATCATTTAGCATGGTCTATGTAACCAAATAGACTTTAACCAAAATGAACTTTATGATAATTATCATGGTCAGAAAATGTTGAAGAAAGAGGAGGATAATTTCAATAGAAAGAATGAAATGCATATGACTAATCAAAAAGAAAGGTATGAAGTTAACAAACAATAAGCTGTAATCAACAAGGAAGCATTGACTGTGAAACATCTAAGCACATTAATGTAAAATATAGGGAATAAGAATTCACATCAAATAAATAAAAATATGTTATTAATAACTATTAAGAGTTGTTATAATTGCATGTGTTAGAGGGGATAAATCTAGCATACTTGAAATTGTAAATTCCAACTTGATATATACACTGTTCAACAGCCACAAAACAGCAACATAACCAACTTACATGATTATCAGAATCACTTGACTGCTCATCAAAACTTCAGAATGCTAGACTATTCCTCCAGCAATCAGTTCTCCACTTGGGGCAGTTTTGCCTTCTGGCAATTATTTGGCAATATATGTGGAGACATTTTTGTTGTCATAATTGGGAGGTACTACTAGCATTTAATGGGTAGAAGCCAGGGATGCTGAATAACATCTTAAAATGCACAGGGAAGACCCCCACAGCAAGGAATTATCTAGCTCAAATTTTCAATATTGCTGAAGTCGAGGAACTCTGATCTGGTGATTTGGATTTTGTGTTCTGCAATGGGGCCCAGAAATTTGTACTTCTGTCCAGGGATCCAGGTCATTCTTATGAAGGCTTTAAGAGCTTGAAGATACAAGTGTGAACTGGATTTGTTGAAAAACATCCCATTAAAGAGGGAACACTTAAAGTAGGCTTTGGCATAGAGGAATAATGTAAACAAATGAAGGAGAAAGGGAAGAACATTCCAGTAGGAGAGCAAACCACTACCAGTAGGAGTAAAGATAGACTACACAGTAACATTGGGTCAGCAATATACAGTGAGAAGCAATCTAAAAGCAACCTCCTCCTTCTATGCTAGTAAGAGAAAGACAAGTATCATCTCACTCATATGTGGTATCTAATGAACCAAGTAAACTGATGAACAAAACAGACCCAGAAACGTGGAAACATGAAGCAGACTAACGAATCTCAGAGGGAAGGGAAGAGTGGGTATGGGAAGAGATTAACCAAAAAATGTATATGCATATGTGCATAACCCATGGACACAGACAACAGTGCCATGAAAGCCTGGTGTTGGGGGTGGGAGTGGGGAGGAGAGGGTCAACAGGGGGAAAAAGGGGGGAACATCTGTAATACTTTCAACAATAAAGATAAATTTAAAAATAAGTAAATAAATAAATAAAAGCAACCTCCTTGTTCTACGTGGAAGACTAATTCTGCTTTATGGGATGGAATTGAATGTCCCTGCTTAGTTTTTGTCTGTTGATAATTAACTGATAAGAATATAGATTAGACTAGCCTGTATTTATGCCCATTTTTGTTCTAATAATTTTCATTAAATTCCAATATATACAGGGAGTGAGAACAGGATTTTATCAGATAGCTCTAGTTTGATATCCAACTCTGCCTGCCTCCCATTAGCCCCATGAGTTTGGCACTAATAATAGGGTTAATGGGTGGTTTAAATGAGATAGTACCTGGAAAGAAATTAACTCAGCAGCACATAGAAGCACTTAGTAAAGGTCAGATGCTATTGACTATTTTTTAAATTAAAATAACATTTATCTGTTGTAATAGTTATGACACTATTTAAATGAACAGAAAAAATGACTTTGGGGTTTAAGATGATAACTGATAGCAACTGATTATTTTGTACTTTGTTTTGATCAAAGAGGATTGAGAAAATTCTGCTTCATAGAAATGAGTATTTGTAAATGGCTTCAGGTTTTAACCTGCTTACCCTTACTTCTCAAGATATTTTTATTCTTGAGACCAACACAAAATGATTCATCTTGGCAGGTTAATGTAGTAGTGGTTTCTAATGCATTGAAAAGGTAACACATTTGAATGTGCACATTGCTTTCCAAAAACAAACTCATTATAATGTGTATGAGTTCAATTTTATAAAGAAAATATCTATAATAATGAAAGTATAATATGCTAATTAGACCAGACAGCCGAATGACCTTCCAGACGTCATTCCGAATGTCCTTCTGGACGAAGCTGTTGCAGTGGGGACCGAGGTAGAGGTGGTTAGGGCCACAGGGATTGGGCCTAAACCGGCAGTCGGACATCCCCCAAGGGGTCCTGGATTGTGAGAGGGTGCAGGCCGGGCTGAGAGGGACTCCCTCATGCACGAATTTCGTGCACGGGGCCTCTAGTATTACAATATTTATAATCAATCCTTATAGTAATTGGATGAATATCCAGGGTTCCATGGAACACAGATTGAAAAAAAACAACCTCTGGCTAAGACCATGAGTGTATTATATAGTATTGAATGAAGAAGCTCACTCTAGTCCAGATAAATCACATCAACTATTTTCTTTTGATTAGGAGCCTAAGGTATGGACAGAGATAGTAAGTTAGTCTGGCATGATTTTTTCCTCCTAAATCATCTTGGCTCTTTTGAGATATTTGCAAATTAATTGCTTGATGATGCATTCTAGTGTCCTCCCAAACACTAGAATTGGTGTAATTCTCTGCATTGACAAGATGCATCCCAACCCCTTCCTTTATAAAAGATGGACATTTCATTGACTCTTACAGATTCAGTGCTTTGGGACTAATTTCAGAATTAGCTCCTCTGTAGTTGTCGCTGTTCATATTGACTTCTTTCCCACTAAGAATATATTGGCTACTTGCCTGACCTATCAGCTGGTGTGTGAGAAATGAATGCAAGCTAATTTTAAGTCGTAGCCTAAGATAAACATTAATAAGATACATCTACTGGAGGTGGAGAGAAGTAGGATGTATAGACAAACATCAATGATTTGGAATAGGAAAACGAAAAGTCACATTAGCTACTTAGGACTGGTTAGACTTTTTAGTTATTATCCTTCTTTATTTTTATTAAGCATCTACTATATTCCAAGTCTTTTAATAGTTTATCATTTAGGCATAACAGACCTTCTACTTTAGGTAGATCACAAACAAATTTATATTGAGTAACAGAAATAAGTGTCAAAGGGAAAATAAGCCAGGAAGATAGATAGAATGTGCCTGGAATAGTTGGGAAAGTCTCACTGAGAACATGACATTTGAGTAAATGAGGGGATAAAGGGGGAAGTCATGTGGCCATTTGGCAGAAGATCCTTCTAGCAAGGGGAAACAGCAGGTGCAAAGACCTTGGGGCAAGAGAATGACTGACATTTTTGTAAGGAGAATGCCTGACATTTTTGTGGACTTATGAAGAGGTCAGAGTGATTGGAAAGGATTCAGACAGATAAATGTGGGTGTTGACAGGATGAGATGATGTGGATCTTAGTATAGGATAACCAGCCATACATCTCAGTTAGCCCACGATTGTCTGGATTAACCCCTGAGTGGCGGATTATCTATAGTACACCCCCTCACTCAGAAAAGTGTTCTTGGCTTGGATGATCATTATATGGTGATCCTAGTCTAGTAGGTCACTCTTAAGACTTTCGCTTTTACTCTTAGAGATATGGGAAACCATGGAGGGTTTGGTCACAGGAAGGCCAAGATATGACTTAGGTTTTATCAGGATCACTTAGTCTTCTGTGTTGAGAATGGACTGTTGGGATGGGGTGGCAAATGGCAAGGATGAAATCAGGGAAGCTAGTTGGGAACCTATAGGATTATCTTTCTGACTTGCCCAGTGCAGCCATAGTTGAGTTCTTTCATTTGAGGCCATGCAGCTAGATAATAGTGCAATGGTTATCAACCTGTGGGTCTCGACCCCTGAAAATACATCCTGCATATCAGATATTTACATTACAATTCATAACAGTAGCAAAATTACAGTTATGAAGTAGCAACGAAAATAATTTTATGGTTGGGGGTCACCACATGAGGAACTGTATTAAAGGGTTGCGGCATTAGGAAGGTTGAGAACCACTGTTAGTGCAAATGAGCCTAGAAGCAATTCTCCTGACTTTCCAGTCTGGTGTTGTTGGTTTTTCTTACATATTTCCTTGTTTTTATCTTAGTTTAAATTTGAGGACGTGTTTTGAGAAATGGAATGAAACCCTCTCCTTTCCCCCACACCCCCTCAATCATTTTGAGTGAATCAACTCTGATTTTCTTAGATCTTTCTTTTGAACCTCTGTTTTTAGCTCATGTAATCTCTTCAGAGTATTGAACCTCACATGTTCAGTACATGCTTATTAACTCATGAGTGTGAAATATGTGCTAATAAGTTAGAATGGAGTTTAAGGACAGAGGTGAATGTACATGTTTACCTACTTCAATGGGAGCATTGATATTAACAGGAATTATGTAGACTTCAATAGGTCTAAATATATCTGAGGAGAGAATTCATTTTTGCTTATATTTGTTTCCACTTGATTCTTATTTTTATTTTATTTTTTGGGAAATTATCTTCAGTGTATCATCATTGGTTTCCTTAGAGTAGATAATTGGAAGGAAGAATCCATGTGCTTATTATACACTTATATAGTCAACTACAATTGAATATGTGGGACTACACTTAAAAGATTGAAATGTATTTGCGTAGATTCTAAATATGTGCACTTGATATGCAAATTTATGTGTGTCGGGGGGGTATGGGATGTTATGTATAGACACATTTACATATATGATATTTTAAGTAGACTATATGTCCATGGGGAGTTACCCAGATAGTGAAATTAAATTCTTCATTCTTTCTACTAGCCACTAAATCAGTAAAACCTTAAATTCCGGCAACTTGGCTATCCCTCAGGGCAAATACTTGTCTCACAAAGTGCTTATCTTACTCTCCTGTGAATAATTATAGGGGAATAAGCTAACTCTTGGGGCATTTGTAAGAAATAAATAGATACAAAAGTGCTTTTATAAGACACGTATAACATAATACGTGGTGGTCTTTATTGTCTCAATTATGTTTCTGTTGTGCAGATATGCTTGAGATTTCTTACATCCTTTTTATCCTACTTTCAAGTGCCCGCCCCCTTTTGAAAACCTTTTATTCCATATACTAAGCAAAAAGCTCATGGTTCATTTTAGGGACCCTTCCTACCGCATGTGGTATAAGTTAGTAATGTATAAGAAACATCATGAGGGGATTCTGTCCATTTGTCCATTTGCTGTTGGGATGTAAGAAGGTGGGCAGATACACTGTTGGTGCTCTTTCCTGGGTATAAGAGAAGCAAGAGAAAGCACAGTGGGTTATAGAGCATTTAAGGAGATAAAGAGAAGAAAAAGGAAAAGAGAGAAACAGTGTTGTTTGAAAGTGGGCATTCAAAATATTACACAACCTTTTCAGTACGGGCTCAGGCCACTGAGTGGACATGCACAATAAACAATCAGCAACATGGTATCTGTACCGTTTAAAATGGTTTTTAAAGAAAGCTAAAACCCTCAAATTCTATTTCAGTGGTCTAGTCTAAATTGTTATTTTTTACATTTTATTTCAGGAAAAATTTTCTTTATTGCGAATTCAGCTACTTGCAAATCTTGAATCACACTTTGTACATCAAAACCAAAATTTATACATGTACAAGTTTTTTTGGCTTTTTGTGCATGAAACTGAGGTACAGAACTTTACGTACGGACATTCAGGAAAGGGACTCCTACGATCAAGTGTAGACCTTATTTGAACTCCTAAATCTATCATAAAAGTTGCTTTCTCGCTTATTTATTTCAACTTCTGGTGGGGTCTAGTAGAACAAATAATCCAAAATAGTGGATAATCCAAAAATGTAATTTATATCTGGCTTCAGAATACATTACCAGATGTTCCTATAGCAGATTTCCCTTCCTAATTAGGCCTCTCTTAAAGTAGGAGTTAATTTTGTCTTCATTAGCTGCTTCCAAATTAGCAGGAATGGGGCAAGGAGAAAACCCAAGGCATGCTGGGTATTTAGGAGGAAGCAGGCCCAGTGCTAAAAAAGTCAGCGGTAGATCTTGCTCAAAGAATGAAATTCAAATCCGGGTAATCGAGATGATGGGCATGTGCACTGAAATGTTTACTGAGCACCTTCTTCAGAAATTCTCAGGCTGTTGTCCACTCTTTATATCTCCCTATTAATTATGAGTGCAGAAAAATTCTATTATAGGAATAGGCAGATAATGTCCTGAAACTTTATACAGAAAAAAAAAATAGAGGCTCAGAGAGGTTAAGGGACCTCTCACACAGATTGATCTCTGAGTAAACAGTACCTAAGATACTGAAACTGATTAATGAGTGATAAGAAGATCCCACTCTTTCCATCTTATTGATGATTTGAATAATGAGGAAGCAAGAATTCTCCTGGCCTAATCGCATTAAGAGAGCTAAGATAATGAAGCTGTGATTAAATGGCTATTAAACTATTTTTATCAAACAGAGATCAAGCGAGTGTGAGAATCTAGGGACACAGAGTGTAATTGCAATTCTACAAGAGGTGGAAGAAATGACTATCTTGAGCAGGGCATGGTCCCACCATAATAGCCTGCATTTAGAAATCTTGGGGATACCACATGCTGGTTTCACTCTGGGTTTCTCCCTCAGGTGTCGGTTAGCACTTCAAAGTCCCTGATCTCCACTTTAATTTAGTGGATTTATTCACTCTCTGTGTGTAGTTGGATGAGTGGAATGCACTGTCTGTCCCAGAATATGTAACCAGTTGGAAGATCCTTTTGCCAATTGCTCACAAAGGAAGAGGGCCCAGTGATTATACACTGGATCCAATATTTCAATTTTGAGGTGACTCTGGGCGCCCGAAGCGGCAGAATTTCCCTTCCTTCCACTGTGCCTTTTGAATTACAGCACACTTTGTACAGGTCACACAGGGACCCAGCAGTCCCAAAGAGCAGTCATGAACTTTCTGATTTTGTTGACTGTTCTGAACTCTCATTTATTAAGGATATGACATTGCTTTGGAATTGTTGCACTTTCTAAATTTGGGTTGTTCATATTCATGTATGCGTATCATCTGTCACTGGAAATTCTTTATACCTTGAATGAGTTATTGTTGATGTGCTTTCTTTATTCTTGGAGAGCCCTTAGAGAATGAAGTGTTATAGTCACATGGACCTTTATTTAGGTTGGGAAGAACAGCAGCAGACTAGCATTGTGTAAGGAGAGCCCAAGGTTGAACCCCACCATGGAAAATGCTGCTTGATTGCCCCAGAGCTCAATGGAGGAGATGCCTATTGGCTGGTTTGTACCTTGCTCCACCCATCGGCGGTCAGTTGCAAGGCTGAGCTCAATTTGTGTTCCTCTACTCCACTACCCAATTGGTCATCTGCTCTCTCCTCACCGTGCTGCTCTTTTTTCCTTTATAAAAACTTATTTGAAGCTAATAAGTATGTTTTTGTTAGAACAGTCATTTGCAATATCAGAGTTGAACCTTTGAATGGTTATCTTGCAATGTTGTTTTACTGAGTAATGTGTTTCCAGGACCTGTCACCTGGGAACAGACATGTGTTACTAGCCCCTCTGCAGCAACTTTGACCTGTATGCTCTGTCAACTGGGACCAAAGCAATAACGAAAAGTGACATTAATTGTTTAACAGAGTTCTTTTTGTCACATTCATTGCCTTGGTGGGGGTGTTTGATTGTTGAAACTCATGGTAAACTAATTGAAATTGCCATGGTTCGGGGCAATGTCCACTCAAGTTTACATGTAGGAATACCTGTTGAGCTTCAACAGAAAAGTTTCATTGATAATATCAGACTTTCCCCCCAGTCTTTTATGGTTAAAGAAAGTAGAGAATTTGAAATAATAACATTCTTTTCTTCTTAATTAAAGAATGACCTTCCTAAAATAATTGGTCTTGGAACCTCTCTAAGTCATCCACATTAGGGATGACAATTAAAAGGTTTAAAGTACTTCTAATGGACACTTACTGATTAAAGCCCTACTGGTCTATAATAGTTGAACACCAGACTGCTCTACCTACACACCCCAACACACACACACACACACACACACACACACACACACACTCATACACAATTCAAATCTTCCATCCCATAACACTCCAGTAGAGAGGAGAACTAAAATAGTTGGCCATTTAATCAGATCTTGTAAAATAATTATAACATTATCGACTTCCAATATTTATGACATTGTATTTGGTATACATTCATCCAGGCTTATTAATGAATTTTGGGGAAAACTAGTTAATTTAAGTGATTTTTGTCATTTTGACTTTATTGGAATTATTGTAGTTTGTTTACACCAGGGATAAAACTAAGGCGCTATTATATTATGTGATTGGAGGCTTGTCATATTGCAGGAAAGCCAAACACAAAATTTATATTGGTATAAGCAAAATTACTCATTTATTAGTGAATATTATTAACTATTTTTTCTTGGGCTATTTTTAAATTTGAAATAAACATTTATAAAATTGGGACACCTGGAAAATATCTAATTTCTTGAAAGTGTATGTGTGTTTGTGCTTGAAACATTTTCAAAATTATCTTTATTAGGTAATATGGAGATATTTATATGAATATAAATTTCATGATTTGGGATATTTTATATAATATATATTTCATCTTATTATAATTTTTATTCAGAACAGTTTAATAAACTGGTTTGGTTTTTTGGTATGTGGGGTTTTTTGGTATGTGGGGAAATCTAAATTAAAATAAAAAGAAGATTGGAATTTTTAGATACCAAATTATGATCCTGACTAGAAAATAAGGGAATATACTTCAGTATCTTTATTATTCCAATTACATTGTTCAGAAGAACTGAGGGGAAAAGAGGGGTGTTCAGTAAGTTTTATTATTGAATTGAGCAATTTGGATATTAAGGAATTGGTCAGTTGCTGGAAGTAGTGCCATTTTGAAGTTAACATTTTCCTGGTGCATTAGAGTCTTAAAACTCATATAGTTGTCACTCCGCACACAATGTCGTCCAGTCCAGCAGCATTAGGCATTAGAGAGGGGCATTGTGCAAATGGAAAACAAGCCCAGTAATGTCCACTGAGTAGCAAATAGCTCTTTGTGGCCTCTTGAATCCAAAAGAGAAAGAAGTCTGGGTGGAGGCTGATCAGTAATGTGGGAAAACAATTTTTATGTGAAAATAGAATGTGTACATGATAAAGACCTGCCTAATTTCTCCAGTGATACAATTTGATTTTCTGATTAGCTGTCTTGTGATTCTTGTAATTTTGTCAGGTCAATTAACTGGAGTTCACTGCTGGAGAGAAAGGAAGTGTGGGCCCTGCTGGTTTCATTAGATGTCAGCAGCTTAGGTGCATTTTGTAATAGGACCTGTATGAGATAATTTAGCTATTGTTAATGTCATAGCGTACAGAACCTTTAAAAAGGACCTATGAAACAGGTCAAATTGGATAAACTATGTGAAGTGCTAAAAGAAAGAAAAGAAAGTGATATACACAACATATATTCTATGCAATAAATGCAGACCAGTGAACTATTTAGCAAATAATCAGTGACTACCTATACTATGTGCCCAACTATCTATATATATAAAAGCCTAAGCAACCGAAATGACAGGAACGACTGGAATGACCAGTCACTATGATGTGCACTGACCACCAGGGGGTAGATGCTCAACACAGGAGCTGCCCCCTGGTGGTCAGTGCATTCCCACAGTCAACCTCCCCCAGCCAGCCAACCTCCCCCAGGCTGGCAGGCCCACATTGTCTGATTGCGGCCTGCTGGCCAACCTCCTGTGGTCCCTCCCCCTCAGCCAGCCAACCTCCTGTGGTCCCTCCCCCCATCTGGCAGGCCCTGATCACCTGATTGGGATCTGCCCTCGGACAGGGAACCAGAGGTGGGAGGTGGTGGACACAGACCCTTTCCCAGGGGGTCTAAGGGCCAGCTCCCTCCTTGGGGCTGGCTGCCAACATCCTGTGCCCCATCCCTCTCCCTGGCTGGCAGGACCCAATGGGCCCACCGCCTACCCACCACAGTGGGAGTGCAGTGGCGAGGGAAGGAGGAGGGTGTGGGGGGGGGGGGAGGAGGGGAACCACGCAATGGCAGGGTGCCAACGATGGCGATGTCAGCTCCTGGCCTGGCAACCATCACTTCCTCTCTAGCCTGGCCCTGATTGGCCTGGCCCCGATTGGCCCTGATTGCTGGCCAGGCCTAGGGACCCCACCTGTGCACAAATTTCGTGCACCAGGACTCTAGTATAATATAATTACTATAGCACATTTTCCTATAAACAAAGTGCATAAGTTTCAGTTTGGGAAGGCTTGAAAGCACTGAGATAAATATTATCTTTTATAATAAACCATTTATGGGTCCTTCCCTTCCACTAGAGAGGTATTGGAGGGGTGCAGTTTCGTGTTGTTTCTCTTTGTACCTTCAACACTTAACATGGTTTTGACATGTAGTAAGTGGTCAAAAGTATTTGTGGAGTGAATAAGTGAACAACAGCTTTTCAAGAATGTGTTTGTGGGAATGAGTGTGAAAAAATGAGTTAGAGTATGGTTGGAGGATCCACCACTAGAAGTAAGTTTACACTAGAATCATGCCCTTGGTCATAGAAATGAATGCATTTAAGAGATGTTGCAAAGTAAGATTGTTCTTAGCAACTGGACAGCTAAAGAGTACTCAAAGTAGTTCCAAAGTTTAGGTCTGAAAAATTGTTACCCAAACAGGAGAAGTCAAGAGAAATAGTAGTATAATTTTGAGTTTGGAGATGAAGGAGCTATTATCAGGTAGAAATGTCCAGTAGGCAGTTACAAATTTATGACTAAAGTTGGGAAAGGTGTTAGGGAAAAAAATGACTTGGGAATATTCAGTGATGAGATTATAATTGAAATCATAAAAGTGTAGTTTCTCTTGGTATAGTTTTAGCTTCTGGTGATGTTCAAGCAGAGTGTTCCATACATTTTGGCAGGTGTGTTGTGTAGGATGAAATAGATGATGGTCAAAATTCTCTCAAGTTGCCTCAGACTCTCTAAATCACATCTTTTAGTTAGGGAAACAAGACATAAACATGTGGAAAATAACTGTGAACAAGACAGAATTATATACAGCCATATTAAGCACTGACAATAAATTGCTAAATTGGACAGGTCGACAATCAGAAATTGGTACAGAAGAGGTATTAATTAATTGTGTGTTTCCGACCAAAAGTGAATTTGGAGTTTAAGAAAGACATGATCTTAGTGCTCTGGCATGAACATTCAAAATTTCATGTATTTTCTTACTCATTTGGCTAAACATGTCCAATCTCTGCTGATTAATGGTGTTACCCATCTCCCAATGTCAATTCACTCACGTCGTCTTCTGTTTTTGCAGAAGATAGATGAAGAGAATGAGGCGAACTTGCTAGCAGTTCTCACAGAGACACTGGACAGTCTCCCTGTGGATGAAGACGGATTGCCCTCATTTGATGCGCTGACAGATGGAGATGTGACCACTGAGAATGAGGCTAGTCCTTCCTCCATGCCTGACGGCACCCCTCCGCCTCAGGAGGCAGAAGAGCCGTCTCTAGTAAGAACCCTTCCTACTGTTTAACAGGAATTGGAGTTGCCTCTGGCTACCCGCTGCATGGGTATGATGTAGTAACAATAAGGTCTGGATTTTTAATTTAGACTGATGCCAAAACAATCCCCAAACATGTTTGGAGTTGCATATTCTGTTATTCTGTGTTTAAACATATTGACAATACAGTCTTCATGTGAGCTTAACTGCATTTTTAAGCTATTTTTTGTGTCAATTTTTTTATTATTTAGTATTACTTACGTTCTTGGTAGAAATTTAGAAAATATGGACAACCAAAGAGAACAGACTACATATTCACCTGTAATTTCTAATAACTTCTAACATGCAAAATAATTGAAATTTCTTTCATTAAGATATAGCATTGACATGTTTGTGAATTTTAAATGTATGCATTATTTTAATGGTGGAATAGTATTTTATTATTCAAAGATATCTTTAATTTACTAATTAATCCCTGAGGTTGAATATTTAGTCTTTTTTTCTATTTTTTACTATTATAAATTGTTTAATAATTGACATATTTGTAGTTTTATTCTTATGCATACAATTCTAGAAATATGAGGTATATCAAGGGGTATGTAATATTTTAAGGCTTTAGATCCATAATTCTTATGAAGATTGAAAAATAATAGCGCACTTGCAACCCAAGCTACCAAAATTTATGGTAGGCAATGAAGAGTGAATTTGTTGGCAATGAAGAGTGAATTTTCCTTTCAATGCAGTGCTTGACCAGAATTTTATTAGTTCTAAGACACAGTTTTACTTTCTCATCTGTGGTAGCCATTTGTCATTTGCCATAAATCTGATGCAAGAACACACTATGTAAATTACGGAATGCCATCCTTCAAACTTTAGTAATGTGCTTCTACCTGCCATTTAGAGTTTGTTTCTTGCCCATTTCTACATTTTTAAATGTTAAAATCACTCCATGTAAGCATATGGAAACCCTACATGTATTCTTTTGCCTTCTGAGATTTCTGGTTTAAAAGAAAATCTCTCGTGATTATTATTTTTCCCCAATTTTCTCCATTTGTCAGTATTGTTGGCTTTGCTGTCTAGGACTCTGATTTCTTTACATTCATCCACACATTTGGCTCAACTAAGAGGTGCTATTGACCTAGAGTCATACTGCATGTCCAAGCAGGGAGGTCCTAGAAGACCCTCAAGTTAAACAAATAAACAGAGGTAAAAAGAGTAAATTCTTTGTCTAAGCCAGAACCCACATCTCCTGTC